>NW_005841956.1:1201476-1219140 GCF_000455745.1 Alligator sinensis
CGGGGCTTAGAAGAAATGAGGAGAGCTGCTTAGCAGGGTGAAGCAGTAGCCCAGAAGCGCTCCTGAAGACTTCCACCAGCAGCTAGGCTCTCGGTGTGCAGCACAGCGCATGGCATCCAGATCCTGAGAGCTGCACGAGGCAGCTCGGGTCTGATACCTCTGGCGTGCGGCCAGAGACATGGTGCACAGGCAGATGCATGGAGTAGGACCTTTGGAGTGCTTGGGCAGCTCAGGTCCTCAACCCCTGGAACGAGACTGGGAGCTCGGTGCAGGAGGATCTGGGAGCGGACTGAGCCTGTACTGCATGAGGCAGTCCAGGCCTCCGACCCATAGCAAAAGGTTGAGTCCGGGGAGCCGGACGGTGCTCGGACTACTGAGCCAGCAGACAGGGCCGAGCCAGAGGCCCCAGAAGCCCTGCATAGAGGAGCCCTGTTCCAGGGGACAGCGCCCCTCCCCTCCCCTCCGCCCCAACCGAAGCCCACTGCAGCCAAGAGAGCAGCTTGGCGCAGAGGACAAGGGCTACCCACCAGGCCTGGGAGCTGTGAGTTACAGGGAAAAGAGGATTCCCACAGGGGAGGGGGAGTCCTCCCTGGTTGTTAAGGGCTCCTGAAATTAGGAGGGCCCCCTAAAGTTACCAGCTTCCTTGTAGGACTTGGGAAAAGCCCAAAGGCATTGGGGTTTCCCCTTGGGATTAAGTTTATCTTTGGGGTTCTTGTACCATAAGTGGTGCGATGTCATGCCTTATATTTTGTGAACTCTCATGTTTGTAAATTAGTAGATGAGTAGAGTCCTAGGGCTCTGCTGGGATCCCCTGTTGCTATTATTTCACCTGTTGTTTATTTGTATTTATTTGTGGCTTATTTATTGTTCACCCATACTTATCTATAGTTTATCTGTTGGCTATCTATGTTTATTTTGGTGTTTATCTGTTTCAGATCAGATACTTACCGGTATCTGGAGCAATGGTATAACGTTTTATAGGATTTACCCAGAGAGTATTGTTTACGTTATTTGTTTATATGTTTATATCCATGTTTCTTTTCCTTGTGATAAGTTAATGTATATAAATTTGTATATAGTTAAGTCCCCTGACTGTCTGGGCCTGGTTGTATAGGGATGGAGGGAAACCGAGTGGTCTGCAGGTCCCCCACAGTACACCTGCCAGCTAACAATTCCCTTCAACTGGAGAAGGGGAGTATATACCCAAGTTACCTGGGCTACACATGTTCCTGTGCACTCTACTCTTTCGCAAGATCAGGGAACAAGTGAGCCAGTCCAGGGTACGAAGCTGCATCTCCTGTTCAAAAGCTCATGAGATCATAGTTTTTAAAAACAGGGCAGACATAATGTAAGATGGCAGTCACAGAGCAACACAGAGCCTCCCCCCTGGCGGAGGGAAGGTTCAAGTTGGACATCAGGAGGCGCTACTTCATGGTCAGGGCGGCCAGGGTCTGGAACCAACTTCCAAGTGAGGTGGTGCAGGCTCCCACCCTGGGGGTTTTTAAGAGGAGGTTAGATGACCATCTTGCTGGGGGCGCTTGACCCCAGTACTCTTTCCTGCCATGGCAGGGGGGCGGACTAGATGATCTGCCTAGGTCCCTTCCGACCCTAGAAACTATGAAACAAATCTGAGCTAAGAGGTATTGCTCATGACAAAGCGTCAGCAGAAAACTTCTGCAAATAAAGAAGAAAGAGTTGGCTTTGGCAGGCCTCTGCTTCTCTTTCTTCAGGTACATTTTCAAGAGCTTCTGTGCGTGTGCCAGCATATGACATAGGTACATCAGTCAGTGTTTGCATATCTTCATGGATGTACATTTGTCTCCTTTCATGCATGTGTGTATGAGCCCATTGTAGTGTGTATCTGGATGTCTACTTGAGCTTGTGTTCATCAGGAAGATGTATGAATGTCTAAGGTTCAGGAACTAAGGTCCATATCACTCAAACTTATCCAAGGTTGAGGCTTCTTGGATTTGAGGGCTGTACTGTGGGCCTAACTTCATGTATTTGTGTGTGTCCTGTGCTCATATACCTGCAGGAGGGTTTGAGTCTGGATTCCCTCAAGTGTTTCATGCATACTGTTTAGGCCCTATTGATTTTCTGTGTCTGTATCAATGAGGCCTTTTTTGTGTTTATTTGTCTCTGTAGGTTTGGCTCCATTTCTGTGTGCTTGTATCTTTGCTGTGTAAATACATCTGTGTAGCTGTATGCCAATTTGTGGGAGCGTACGTCTGTAAATGAGTGCTGAGTTTGCATTTCTGTTGGTGTGCCAGCTTAGGTGCAAGTGTGTGGGTTTTTCTAAGCCTGCAAGACTGGGAGTGTCTGTGTGAGAGCATGTCTATAAAGGTGGATGCCTCTGTGCGCATGTGTGCGTGTGTGTGTGCCTCTTCATACAGTTAAATTCCCATGTGTTTTTGTCTCTTTTTGTTTGTATGCCTACCTAGGAGCGGTGTCTGTCCTTGTGCGTGCATGTGTGCCGTGTATGTGTGTGTCTGCATGGGTGTACAGTGTGTGTGTGCCACTCATCTGTCAGCTCTCACTGATTACCAGAAGGGAAGTGAATGCTGCCAGAGATTGAAGGTCACCAGAAGGACATTTCAATTATTCTGTGTCATCTGTGAGGAACTCGACTCTTGTCAGAGTCCCAGTGGAGTGCAATGAAACAGTAACTCGGCTGGAGGAAAAAAGAAAGGGAAAAAAAAGACAGAAAAGGGGGGAAAAAGTCCCATGCTGTCTGCACAGAAGCTAAGGTCACTGGGATTGACAGCTGCTAGGAGATATCTCTATTTCTTGTGCTGAAAATAACACCTCTTTGGGCTATAGATCTGCGTTTTCAATTAAATATTAGGCACTGAAGAGGAGGAAAAAATCTGAGAGATAAATTTGGAGGAGGGGGAGGAAATGGAAAACAGGCTTTAAAGGAAGGCTGCCTTGTTGGTTCCTTTAACCTTATTTCCTGAAGACTGTCCTGGTATATTTCTTACTCTCTCTTGTCTCTCATCTCTGGCTCTTCTTTTGAAGTCCTAGGAAACACTGAAGGTAGCAAATAGAGAAATACCTCTGGATATAGAGGAGAGAGAGAGGATCTTTCCCCTTGCGTCACTGTGTGTGAAGAATAAACAAGCCCCAGTGGCATTTCTGATCCTACCTAATCCTTGGATCGGTTCTGTGCGAGGCTGGGCAGGAGACATAACTACATAATCCTCAGCATTTTTCATTGATTTTTGTGCATTTCATGCAAATGCGATGCCTCGTTTGAACAGAACAGCTCCACACACCAGCAGTTCCCCTTGTGTGGGTCAGCTTTTCTCCCTTAGTCCACGTTATCACAGAATCGGAGCAGTTAGGGATAAAATGGACTACTTTTGTCCACTAGGGATGAAAGAGCAATTAGGGATGAAACAGACCACTAGTCCATCGGTGCAGGATTGTCCCTTACCATCTCTACGTGCTCTGGCAGAATCCCATTTCTATTGTGTAAGCGATGGAGCTTTGTTTTCCTTGGAATACAAGTCTGCAGCCTAATAGCCTCCAGCCTCCCTGGTGCTGATCCTGCTGAGTATTTCTGTGTCTCAGTTTTATCTCATTACTCTTATTCACACCCTGCATTTTGCAGCCCCTCCAGGAAGGGAGGCTGTGACACAGCATGCCGATGTCTGCTAAGCATGCACCCCATTTTGTTTCCAGACCTAACATTTCTCTTCTTGGTTTTTAGACTAAGTCCCAGTGGGTCTGTCCCTACAGCAAATGAAGGTGGGGTTGTAGCATAAGTTGACACACTTGTGCTAGCTATGATCTACCATGGGGAACACCAACAGTGAGGATGCAATAGTACAGGTTCAGTAAAGGCCAGCGACCTTGTAAGCAAGCCTCCAGAGTCCATGCTGTTGCTGCTTCACTGCTAGCAGTACCAGGGCTACCTAGATTAAAGCTGGTGTTGGTATGCCTCTCCTCACCCCCCATCCTTAGCTGAGTAGGTCAACCCAACTGCTGACTCAAGCATACATAAACACTTTTTCTTTCATGCACACACATATGCAATCCCATGTGTACATGCAATCACACACTGAAGTTCTATGGGAACTGGTAATAATAGGCCTGTTTTCAGTCACACACTGACATCATGAGTTTTGTCAGCACCACTCAGGGACCAAAATGCATCAGCCTTTATCTCTTTTCCTATATTAACTGTTAGTGCTGTTTGTTTGTGAAGTGGATATCTTGAAGCTGGAATGTATGCCAGAAAAAGAGTGTAAAATATTTCAAGGCAGGTCAGATTTTGATCCTTAGGTCAAAGAGAACTTCCTCCCACTTTCTCCATGCTACCCTGTTCCTGCCTGGGGGACTCAAGACTGAATTCCCTTCCCTCATGCAATATGGATGGAAAATGTTTCTGGAAGGAGGAGCCCTTGAAAGCTCTTTGGCCTGTAACCATCAACAGCTGGTAAGCTGCTTTGTCTGGCTGCACTTGGCCAGGAGATGTCTGGGGAGTTGTCTGCAGGTAACTATGCAGATGCTTTCAGAAATCCCACTCTGTGGAATCTGGGGCTTTGGTATTACAATAATAATAATAATAATAGTAATACTTACGCTCTACTATCTGAGATCTGATGGGACTTGGAAGGGGAGGAACTGTGGGGGAGATGCTTTCAAATACAGGTCTAAGTTAGACTAAGGCCTCAATGAGTTTTGAATGTTAACTCCTTCCTCAGGGCTTGTGTCACGTCCATCTGTGTTGCATTCTGAAGGACCCACAACAGAGCCAATTTCTAATGTACACAGTGCTGCTGTAATACCCATTTCATGAGATCTCAATGCATCACACATAATTGGTATTATGCTTATACTTTTCATGCACCTGATTTTCTTCAATTTCTGTCCTCACAGATGATATTTATCAATCCTTTCTTGCTTTTTCAACTGAATGGTCTCATTACATGGAAAGGAGAGATCCACAATGAATCATTCTCTCACCTTTTTAACATAACAACTATATCTGGTCGTCTTACATATTTTTTTATGAGCGATAATGAGTGAAATATCCCACAACATTTTTACATTCTTATTTTCTACAACTTTGTCTGCCCTACAATGGGACTGCCTCTCTCTGACTTGAACTCCACACTTCTTGCAGAACATCCAGGGTGCATCACTACCTTTCATGGTCATGCTATGCTTTATCATCATCTCTGACAACCTGCTACCTCCTCTTATAATATGACTAATTGTCTATGGTGTCTGGCCACACATCCTACAACCTGGACTTACACCTTCCCTTTCACCTCTCTTTGATTTAACACCTTTCATCAGAATAGCCTGTTTCTATGCATCCACAATTCAACCTTCTTTCCCTTTCGATTCTCCTTGGACCCACCATTTAGGATTTGTCACCTTTCTTTGTGAGCCTTTCTAAATTGCTGCTGCTGTTGCTGTTGTCTGGGATGACTTCACAAGGCCAAGGCCATTGAATCAAGACTCAGACAGGCCTGGCAGCATAATGGTGGAAATATCAGGGTGACCTCTGTTGAGTTGCTAAGTAACCAGTGATGGCACGTGAAGGGACAGGGCAGTCTGCTCCCCCTCAGTCCTCAGAGTGCCATTTCATTGCTCTAAAGTCCAGGAAAATCATCACTTTTTGACTCTGTCGATACCACTAATAAACAGCATGTGGCAAGCACAGCAGTGCATAAGGATTGGAAGCACCTCAGAAACCATGCAAAGCTAATGCCAGTCCCTTATAACAAGTCAAGAAGCAATGACAGAGGAATTTGGAGAATGCTTGGCACCCTCTCTGCAATCCTTCTTTGTTCCAGCCCCCAGGCCCCTCACACATAGTCATATGTCCTGATTTTCCTGCTTGTCCCCTGATTCATGAGCCCACATAAGCAGCCAATATACGTTGCAGATGCCATGGTTCAGTAAGATAGCTTTGCAACAAAGTGATTTAAAGCCAAGAAATAAATTGAAGGAGGTGGCAAAGCCACCTGCCTGTGACCAGAGAATTGAAAGGCGCTGGGGCCTTTGTGTCCTCACTCCCCTGCAAACCTAACTCAAGTGCAAAAGGACAGAAATCTGTGAGAGTGCTCTGCCATGGCAAGGCAGTTTTCAGTGGTGGTGTAGAGCAAGTAGCCAGCTGGGTCATGTCTGGCAGGGGGTAAGATATTAGCCAGTAAAATACACTGTGTTTGACAGTGGTGGGATATTAGGCTCTGAAGCTGCAGCAGGTGGCATTTCATTGCCCATTGCTTTCCACTTGAGTGGTAGTTTCCTCTCCCTTTCTGTCTTTCTCTTTCTCCAATCTCCCTCCCCAAATGTGTCAATTAATTTAGCAATGAAAATCATCCCAGCAGTACCTGAATGCCTAAGTTACTGCACCTGATGAGGGGCTCAGCCAGACAGGTTGTGGGGCCCTGGCAGAAAAAGGCACTTTCGGTCATTTGGAGTTGGATATGCACATTAAACAATTAGCTTGCAAAATTGATGATGTGTTGCCTGTTGGCTGATGCCAGCACTGAGGGCCATAACAAAGCAATAATTCAGCTGGGGGTTCTCAAAGAAGGTCGTAAACTGCCTGACTGGCATTCAGGACTCCTCAAGTGAATTACAGCCTGGTACTGCTAACACTCCATGCTATGTCATTTAGGAGGGAAAAAAAACCAACATAGGGAAAACACCTAAAGATCTATGACTGTAGGTGCATACAGAAAAGGAGAAAGGACCTGCTCTGTACTAGAATCCAGCTGACTCAGAGGTGGACAGGATGGCTCAGTGTCATCAGGGATTGGCATGAAATGTTTCACTTTGAAGTCCCCTGATGAATCCCAAAGGATGCTGGTAGTGATTAAAAGACTTCACCATTCCATTGTGGTTTACTGACCCGTGGGAAATGAATTGGGGGATGACGGTCCAAGTAGGGATGGACAGGTGCCCACCTCACAAAAAGAATATTAATTGGCATCTTCAGTTTAGGATGAATGGATCTCTGTCATAACACTGTCCCCTCTTTTAGAAAGCTCCTCATAACATCACTTGCCCTTTGGCTGCCAGCATTCGACCTATTCCATGGGCAGAAAGCTTCTCGCTGCTGGGCTGTCACCTCAGCATCTTCACCAAAAGGATCTAGCATTAAAGGATGCAGTTTGTTGTACACGGATCAATGACGAGACCGTCCTTACCCATTCCATGTACAGAATGGCAGAGCCCACTTCTGCCAAAATTCATGAAGATTAATTTTATATGGAAACCTCTCTGAGGTGCCAGGCTCTAACAGGGGCTAATGAACGATGCGATTATCCTCTGTAGGCTAAAACATCAGAGATACTGTCTCACAGCCAGGTCTTGAGCTGGGATTTGTCTTGTTAGAAGGCATTAGCTTGGCTAGTTAAGCCAAAAAGGAGCTATTTCCTATCCAACTCAACAGGAGTTGTGTTCAGCTTTAAAAATGGCTAGGTCATTCACTCCTCCTGGATACTGCCATCCTCTGAATCCACCTATGGCAAGTTTATATTCTAAGCCAGCATCAGAGCTGTGTCTTGTAATTCAGGACTGGGGAGAGTTTGTGAAGACAGTGACCTGTGGGAATGCTGACCCAGGACCTGGGGAGGTATCTGGAGGGAATTTTCTTTGCTACCTCCTTGTGTTCTTGAATTGTGCCCAGTATGCCTATCAGCCTCCCTAAGGTAAGGAAATGCCGCGAGTATGTAACAGAGGTATTCAGGAGACAGCAGGAGTGAGGCAGTCCCATTCTGTACTCCTGCAGACCAGCACATCAGAAAATCTGCATTCCCACATAGGTATGATTTTTTTCTGGCAGGCTTGTCACATCTTTGTCCTCTCCCCCTTGCAGCGTGCATGAAGATGAAATCTATCAGTGCATTACTGGAGCCAAGGGGGAGAGAGCATGATATTAAATGCAAAAGAGGTTTAACTCCAGTTCCAAAATCTCTTGTGCTGCTTAGGGGAAGGCTCTGCCACATATTTCTTCTGACAAACATAAGGAGGGGATGGATGAAGTGGGGCCTGGAAGCTTTGGCCTGCCTTCTAGGCAGCAGCAAAGACCCCAGCTGGATAAACTCCCCTCATCCCCTAGTGACTGAGGGGCCATCCTGTGCTTGCCCTTTAATCTTAGAGCCTCTTTATGATCAAGAACTCTTCCTTCCTTCAGAAAGCCCAGTCAAATTAAGCACAACTGCAAGAGGGAGCCTGAGATGGGAAGCTCTAGAGTCCTCCAGACCTTAGCTATGAGTTGTAAGACAGCAGAGAGAATAGGCTCATCTGTGATGCAGGCATGAGTTGTGTGTTCAACAAGACTGACTCATGAAGACAGATGGCTTGGGTGCTTTGTAAAGGGCACCCAAGAGCTGTAGGTTTCTCTCAGACCTGATCTCCAGATAGAAATGCTAGGTACAAACCTTAAAGCACTGGACTTTTGATTTCCCCACAGCTAGCTTTCTTTTGTAATGACCAATTCCTGCTCCACAAAAGCCATCTCCCCTAGTCCACTGCAGGTTAAAGGGATAGAGTGTGGGGCAGGCTGGGAGGAAGAGGAGAACACAGCAGTGCTTCAACAGCAAAGCCTATCTGATTGTTCCTCTCTCCTGCAGTGCCCACCTGCATGTGCTTGAACCTTTTGCTAAGGAGTTGGAGAAGGAGCAAGCAGATCCACCTCTCTGTGCCCCAGCTGCCTCCTGGACAGCCTGATGATGAGGTACTGCTGAATCCTCTACTTTGGAGAGAGGAAGCTTCCTATTCACCCCCACAGCCAGACCTACCCTCGGGGACCCTGGTTCAGGCATCGTAAATCACATCAGCTGTGATCTCCCCCAGAACATGGGGCTATTTATTTTATTTCCACAGAAATATAAATGTTTGCACTAAGCTGCAGACATGATGAGAGCAGATGCAGGTATTTCACCTCTGAATCCCAGCCTCGCCAGTTCGCTGGGAGCTGAGCAGGAAGCTGATGAATTGCAAACATATTAAGTCCCCCACTTTCTGGCAACCCCCTTTTGTGCCTTTGTAACCTATTTAGCTGGAGTTGAGTGGCCTTTTTATTGTACTTCATTTCCAATTGAGAAGTTGTTCTAATATAAGTTGGAGACTGCTGGGCTCCGTGCAGCATTTTAAAAACTCCAGGCCTTGCTTTCTCACAAGAAGCCTTTCCAAGCCCTTTTGGGGTGGCCCAGGAAATTGCCTTTGGGACCCCCTCCCTCCGGCACCCCTTGTTGGATGCAGTTTTAAAACCTAGACCACCAAATGAGATTTGACTCAGTTTGTTTCTGATAGGGACGTGTGAACTACTCAGCAAGTGTCCTGAATTTCTGCCCAAAACTTGAACAACTCTTCCTGAACTCAAAAACTTGTTGTGGGACTCAGAAGAGTTTAGCTGAAATTACTGTTATTTCCTGTTCTGGCAACCCCACTGCACTTCTTTCTAGCTTTGTGCAGAAGCCAAGTTGTCCCAGGAAAATCTCTTCACCAGGAACTAGAACATGGAAGAATTGGAAAGCCCAAGAACCGATCCCTTCCCCCATCGCTAATCTACACCTGCATGCAAAAGGATGGCTGTGTTGCGTTCACAATTGATAGCAGAATCTTGCCTGGCTTTCTGGTCCCCCTGCCCAGGAACTTGTTGATTCCTTGTGCCCACTGGACCATAGCCATGATCTTCCTCAGCAGCAGATGTGAAAGCTGGTAGCCCTGAACACAAGGCCCAAAGATCATGGGAAAGTAATTCTAGTATAAGCTGAGTTCAGCTACCCAAAACATAATAAAGGCTTGACTTTCAGAAGTGCATTAGGAGGAACGGAGATTGTTCAGTCTCTCTGTAAACCAGACCCTGAGGTTATTGCTGGTCATGTAAGGGGTAGGTGGAGGGGCCTTTTCTTAAGGAAAGCTAAGAGGGAGAAGCTGGAGCAGGGAAAGGAAGAGGCCAGCGGGAAGGAAGAACTGGATAGGAACTGCTAGCAGGCTGGACAGACAGCAAGCCCTGGAAAGAATTACCTGCTTATTCACAGCAAAAGGCTGTAGGTCAAGAAAGCTACACATGTGAGGAAAAGCCAGACCACAAATGAAATGGGGGAAAAAGACAGTCCTGCTTCTCTCTCAGGGGAGAGCAAGGCTCTGAGTAGGGTTGGAGTAACACTGCAGTGTTTTCTGAAACAGCTGTTCATGCTGGGGAAGATTGCTCTCACCTTGCCTCACATTTAATCCCCGCACAGCTTTTCCCTCTCTCCACTTCTTTTTTGCCTCTTTTATTATCCTTTTTGTCTCTTTGCCTTTCTTTTTTTGTCCTTTCCTTCCCCCCATTGCCTCCTTGTCTCCTCACATTTTTCTTTCTTCTTTCTTACTCACTTTATTTCCAACTGCTCATAAGGCACGAGCATTTTCCTCATCCTCATGATGGAGTGTCCCCAGCTGTGACTCTTCTGGGATGGAATAACCATTCTAGATCATCTCATCCGTTCTCTTTGTGGAGGGGAGGATGGGTTGAGTTTGCTTGTTTTGTGCTTCAGTAACAGGGATGGGAAACCAAATGCCCCAAAGTGGACACTAATTTCCATTTTGGGGGAGACACTTCAGACCAGGGTCCCCAGGTGGTTGGCACCCCCAGCTTCACCAGCTTTGATTGAAATTGGGGTTACTTGACAGAGCAACCTGCGCAGAGGGAAGAACACATTGCTAGGAGGATGATTTTGAAGGAGCCACTTTGAAAAGCAGTTTGTTTGCACATGATGTACAGGCTGCCTGTTCTGGCACCTCTGTAAATATTTTTTTCTGAATAAAGGTCAGTTTAGCTTTAGACACACAGAGTCCTCTCATGTTATCACCCAGCAGACAGCACCTGAAACACTCGGAGCTTTTGAAACCCAAGCTCTCATGCTAGTCCTGTACTGAACCCAGAAGCGAAGCTGAAAAATGTGCCTCACTCCCACTCTTTTGTGTGCTAAACCCAGGAAATAATGTGAGGCAGCCACTTTAGAAAGGTGTTAAATGAGCATTTAGTGCTGTTCTTATGCCCTGTGTTTTGGCCATACTTCTTGCCTGGCAGGGAAAAGCATTTTTCTTGCAATCTTTCAAGGTGTGAAATCCAATGGAAAGTTCAGAATACTGTGAAGAATAATAAAAACAAATAACAGTGTGTGTCTCTTTAAGGCTTCTTATATTATTCTCTGCACTATTATGCAAGTGTGTTTGGAGTGCTTGTCCCCTCCAGGTCACATGGTACCTGCTTCCCCAAGACTTTCTTCTAAAATAAATATTGCTATTAGCCTCCTGTCGGGTTTCCGCTCACAATCTACCAGGCCTGGTCGCACCAATAACTCAGAGGGCAAGAAGAACTGAATTGTGCAAAGGAGTTTTTCTCCTTTGTGTCTTACTTGTGCATGTTGTCCTAGACAGAAGCATTCCTCAGCCCTAGAGAGGCAAGAGAGAAGGGCTTAAAAGAAGGACTCAGTAATGGTTTATTCTAATGGGCAATCTTTAATATCATTTCAGAGAAATTTGCTTCCCCTATTGCTTGGTGTGGGAATAATGCTTGCCACCATCCTTGCTCTACAGCTGTGCAGGGCATTTGGCTCAATTATGCAAATCCCAAAAGCAAAGGAGCACAGCAAAGGTTGTGAACTGGAGCGCTAGGAAATGGCCAGGCTTCGTTAGGGATGAATGAAATGAAAATGCTTGTTTGGGTCTCCCAATGCAAAGCAAATCCAAACCTTTCTGTGGTTCAGAAAACTTTCCTTAACCTTTTTGTCCTGTTGTTTTCTATATATGCTGCTGACTGAGACCTGGCTCTGGCCTGACCAGAAACAGGAATCACCTGGATTCTTCTATAAGAGCCAGCTGCCAGGAGCTTTTGAGCCCAGTGCTGCTGGTTGGGGAAGGCTGGGTAGCTTGGAGAAGCATGCAAGCATCTGGGCACTTTACTCACATCTGAGTTTAGCAACAGAAAGAACCCGCATCTCAACCACTCCATCTCCTTGAAACTCCCAACTTTCTGAGTTTCTCTTATCACTACCTTCTACTCCTACCAGGTCTGATGTCATAGGGCAGCAGTATAACGTTACTAGGTATAAATGAATTGATGGGGATTAAAGAGCAAGCACATACCTCCTGGAAGGCTTTAAAAGCATCCTGTTTAAAACATTCACACTAATTTTCTTTCTCCTGTTTTTTCATTCATCTGTCAATATTTACCAAAGGAGCAGACACACTGGGTCCCACTTAGTACATCATCCCCAGCCCAAGTATTAATTGAGTGTGCTGGAACGTAGTAATTACCACGCTCCAGCAGCCTCCGCATCTCCCATATCAGCATCCCCGCACTTCAACATGGCGGGGGGGGGGGGGGGGGGGGGGGGGACGTGCCCCCACCACTATTTTTAAGTGCAGGGGCACCGATACATGAGATGCTCTGGGCGCTTTAATTAATTAGAGTGGCTCCAAGAGTTGCTCTAAAGTGCCCCTCCTCCCCACTCCTGGAGCACGTGTAAAAATGCTGTAAGTGTCTCAGGGATAGGCTTTCCCCCTAGGACAGATCTAGCGCAGTACAGATCCTCTAACTTGCTCTGACAATACATACTGGTGTATTGAGTCCAGGGAATATCACCTGAACCCTCTTTCTACACTGAGCCAATGTCTAGTTACTTCCTTAGCCTGCTTCACTGCTACCACTGTAGCACAGGAGAGAAGTCCTGGTTAGAAGATGGAGGGTACAGCTAAGACCCCTTTGCACTGTGACAATCCATGGCAGTGGTTTGAGGAGCATTTTAGCAGCCAGTGTTTATGGGAGGAATGCAACAGTGGCTCTAGTCCCCTACGGGACTGGCTCTGCGAGTGCAGTACCAGGAACAAAGGCGTGCAAAAGTGAACGCTGCCCACCAGCCCTGTGCATGCCTCTCTCTGACCTGTGCTCTGTGCAGTATGGCCCGAGCAGGGGATCTGGTCAAGAGCCTGTTTTTTAAGGAAGTTGTCTGCTCCTGGCTGTGCTTTCTCACGCTCTCATTCTCTCCACAGTTGCAAAGAGGGACATGCTTAAAAACAGGGGTGGGCAATTATTTTGGTGGAGGGCCACTCCACGAGTTTTGGTGAGCTGTTGAGGGCTGCATGGATAGCCCCACCCCTTGACAGCTGTCCCGCCCCCAATCACCATCTTGGGACTGGAAGTCCCACCCCTTAACCCCTGACCTTTGCCAGCAGAAATCATTCCCCTTGCCCCTGGCAGTGCTCCTTTTTGAGGGGTGTGGTCTTGGTACTGAAAGTTACCCCCTACCACATGGTCTGTGTCATAAGACACGCCCACCTAACACCAAACCTTACCCTGCTCTCCACATCTGTCCCAGAATCCCCTGCCCTCATCACATGATCCCTGACATCAGATGGTTTATCCCTTGACTTGGAAACACTGACCCACCACAGGGCCCCCCCCTGGTGCATGGCCTGCTCCTGGGGCCCCAGGAGTTCTGCCCTCTAGGCCATGAGGCACAGGCACAACTTATTAGATAGCGAGGGGTTGTGACCCCTCTAACATCCTGCCCCATCGGTGGGGTGTCGGGGGCATCAGACCTTCCCCAGAACGGAGCCAAACCAATTGAGTCAAAGACTGCACACACAAAAACTTTCAGAACAAATCATTTTAACAAAGTAGAGATAAAGTCTCATATGCTAAAAATGAAGCATCTACTATAACAGATTTTAATTTTATTTAAAAAATAATTTGAGTAGCGATTAGCTTAATTTAACTTAACTAAGATGATTAACTTAAAGACAAAAAAAGGAACTTGTGAAGAATGAAGCCTTTCCTGTGCATTAACCAGAAAGTCAAAGTCATGGCCAGGCCCATCCCCTCCCAGCAGCACAGGGTTCCCAGCTGCAAGGTAGGGGCTGGGACCAGCACTGGACGGCAGGACCCAGCCCACCCCATCTAGCCCTGAGCGGGGGCAAAAGCTGGTCAACCCCCTGCTTTCCCTCACTGGTTCTGGCATGACCTGGACCATCCCAGCCTGCCCTGCACAGCACGGCAGAAGCCAGCCCAGGCCCAGGTTCCCCTCACCAGCACTGGCTTGGCCAGTCCGGTGCTGTAGGATCCATCCCGTCCCAAACTGCACATGGCTTAGCCAGCTGAGCTGCAGCTTCCTGTCCCCAGTGCTGGCTCAGCTTGTCCTGAGCAACACAGCTGAAGCTGGCCCAGTTGCAGCTTCCTTTACCTGGTCCGGCCCGGCCCAAGCGGCACACGGCTCAGCCGTGGCTTTCCCTCCCTGGTGCTGACCCAGCAGCGCCCGTCTTGTCCTGAGTGGCATGAGGCCCGAGCCAGCCCAGCCATAGCTTTCCCTCCCTGGTGCCGGCCTGGCCTGTCCCAAATGGCGTGCAGCTCAGCCACCGCTTGTCCTTGCTGGTGCTGACCCGGCCGGGCCCATCCTGGCCCGAATGGCACACAGCAAAGCTTGGGCTTCCCATTGTCTGTGCCAGCCCAGCCTGGTCTGTCCCGCGTGGCGCATGGCTAAGCTGGCCCAGCAGCATGCGGTAAAGCAGCACAGGGTGAAGCTGGCCCAGCCACCACTTCCCCTCCCCAGTGCTGGCCCGTCCTGGCCTGAACAGCAGTGTGGCAGAAGCCCGCCCAGCCACCGTTTTACCTTACCTGCATGGCAGGATCCTCTCCAGTCCTGTGCAGCAAGGCAGAAACTGGCCCAAAGCTGGCCCAGGCACCCCTTCCCTTCACTGGTGCCACAGGATCTGGCCCAGCCCCTCCTGCCCCTCTTAAGCTGCAGACCTGGCATGCGCCAGGGGCAAATCGAGGCTAGCTGGGTCAGGCTGGGGTCTGGGCTGGTTGCCTCACAGCCAGTAGCTAAGCAAATAGCCCAAGGTGCCTGCAGCCAGTGACTTGTGCCGCTGGCCGCCGCTGGAGGCTTTCAGGCAGGCAGCCACTAACCTGGATTTTGAAGGGACTCCACGGGCTGGGTGGATGTGCCTGGTGGACCGAATTCAGCCTGCAGCTGTATTTTTATCACCCCTGTTTAAAAAGCTCCAACTCTGAAAATGGTCCATGGATAAATTCAGCCCATGATCTGAACAGTTTTTCAGGCCCTGGGTTCTGTCTACCCAAGGGGAGCTGTGTGGGAGAAAAGCATTGCAGTCTCCCTTCTGCCATAGGACTGATACAGGCCTTGAAATGGGTTGCATTGCCAAAGAGAGGGTGTCCAGGGCAGTGGAGGGAGGGTTTGACACCAGGAGATCCTGGTGTCAAAAAACCCCAAGCCTAAAAAATTGGGGCGGTACACTTGGGGGCAGCATGCACTGCCCAAAACTCGAGCCTGGCTGGCTGGAGCCACACTCGGAGTGCATGCCAGGCTCCCTGCTGCAGGATTGCTGTGGCTGCAGCCCTTGGAGACTCCCAGGACCCCAGATAAGGCTGCTGGAGCCAGCCCAAGTGCTGGCCCCAGCTGCCTCTACCCCACCCAGGGCAATGTGCCATGCGCCAGAGACAAGCAGCAGTGGCACATGTTGTGCCACTTCAAATTGTCCCCAGGGAAACGCATGTTTCTGCTCCTGGGGACACTCCCAGAGATTTCAAATAGGAGTTCATAGCATCACAAACATTTTGATCCATGACAGTCTGTCTGAGTTCTTTCCAACAGAAGAATTGTTATGTTTTTTTTTTTTCTTTCTGTAAGTAAAAAAAAATGAGTGAAAGCAAAGAGCTGGCATTTTTGAGGGGTGCCTCAAGTCTCATGGGGGGTGCTTTGAGCCTAAAAAAGGTTGAGAACCACTGGTTTAGGATGTTTGAGGATACACATACCACTACAGATGCTATAAGCAGGACTTCACAGAAGCCCTGGTCATTCTCAAAAGCACGCCGGGGCGGAGAGGGAAGGCCATCGAGCTGGAATTAGGCACAAATGCTTAGCGGTAGTTTAAAAGATAGTTTACTTACACCGAGATGGCAGTGGTGTAGGCTGGAAAACTTGCTTGAGTTGCAGTTACAGACAGACAACAAAACAAAACTCGAACCTGCAGGGCACGAGGGTACGTCGCAAGGGGTTTTCGGCGACGGGAAGATGCAAAAGATGAGGGTACGTCGCAATGGGTTTTCAGCGACGGGAAGATAAACCTGCAGGACTCGAACCCGGGTAGAAGAGCTCTGATGTCGGTCGTCTGGCAAGGACTCACACGAAGTTTGCTAGGCTCCGTGGGTCCGGTTCTTTTGCGCGCAGGAAGGGATATGTCTAGGCTGCGATCGGCGACGGGGAGAGGCTAGAGGCTGATCAGACCTCTGTTGCCTGCTTGAAATGCGTTGGGTCCGTAAGGGTCCGCAGCGCTTAGAGATCTTCACTCAGCGTGAAGTCGTCTCCTCCTCCCGGTGTTCGTGGAGTCCTCCAACTTGGGCGGAAACCACTCAAGCCTTTTATACGGCTAGCAAGCCAATCACTAGCCGCCACGTGTGAATAATTTAGAACTGGCCAATAATGGGGCTCGAATTAGCATACAAATGGCGGGAACTCTTTGCAACGAGCATTTCTGTGCTGCAACAAAGAAATGCACCCTGCAAAGAAAGCTTCAAATTGGCGGGAAATTCTCCCTTGCACTGGGGTTCTCTTTTGCAGCAGAAAACTCCACCGTGCAAAGAAGCTGCAATTTAGCGGGAACAATTTAGCAGTGCCGAAGCACACAAAAACAAAAATCACACCCTTTGGGTTGTGACAGAAAGATGTCTCTTTCTGAGGGAAAATCCTCAGTCTTCCTGCCTGGGGTTGTAGACCGATTGCCTGACACAGAGAGGTGTGAGGTACACTGTACCACTAAGTCCACCTCTCGTTGCTGTCTCTGATTTGAGATGAACAGGCATCTTCTTCAAAGAGCATCCCTCTTTATATACCATTTGTGTTTGCCACTATACATTCTTTCTACTGGGACAGAGACCAGACCCTCCTGATCCAGGATCAGGGCCTGTTGTTCTAGGTACTGTATAAATATCCATCAAAAAGACAGTCTTTGCCCCAAAGAGCTTTCAGTCTTAGACAAGAAATGCTAGGTGAGT
Source organism: Alligator sinensis (assembly GCF_000455745.1). NCBI lineage: Eukaryota > Metazoa > Chordata > Crocodylia > Alligatoridae > Alligator > Alligator sinensis. Next base: position 1,218,506 of record NW_005841956.1, read on the forward strand.
ACAACAGATAGATAGCAAAGAGAGTTACGGCACTGTATTGCTGCATGCATTTGCTGAGGTCCTCACTGTTGTGGTAAGTACTCCACACGCTAACATTGCCACCACCTGAATGGCAGATATAAGACCAGCCTGCTTCTCTTCATGTCCTTGTCACTCATACAGCTTTTTATTTATGGCATGAGACGGATCTCTGTCAGGAAATGCCAGGCTTGGCAAAATAGAAGTACAGACACTAAATAAATAGCATTTCCTGTTTTCAGTGATGAAACATTTTCACTTAGGAGCCTTCAGAGACAAAAATGTCTCTTGACTGCTGGTGGACAACACTGAACAAAGAGTTTATAGTGAGCCATCAAGGCTAATCATTCTCTTGCTTGTGAATATCCATGAGGGGATGGCAATTTCCTCCAATTTATTCACTAATTCAACCTTATGTTCCTTCAGAGGGTGGGGCTGAATCTGTGTCCAATTCATTTAGTTGTCTATGCACCAGGCCTCTGGAAAGGGACTCTGGGAACTCTTGTGCTCTCAGTTGTGGCAAGCTATTTTCCTTCCACAAAAAAAACCATCCTCCAGCCAGTGAATCCCTGAATGTGTGATGTCGGCAGTAGTATTCTAGGGCAATTATGTGCAGG
>NW_005841956.1:1219171-1247084 GCF_000455745.1 Alligator sinensis
GGAATGCCAACGCTTGAGTGGAGCGAACACAAAAGCAGAATAAACTTGGCCAAAAGCTGATTTACTGAAAAAGCTGATTTTTTTCCCTCATGTGCATAAAATCCTAGTCACTATTAGGGGCCAGATCTGTACCTGGTGTATACTGATGGAACTCCAGTTTGGTAAATTGAGCTATGCCAGTTTAATGGCAGTCAAAAACATTTTCTATGCTTATTGAATCCCAAGTGAGACTTTTAAAGAGCTAGAGACAGATGAATCTTAAGGGGCTTGAAAAGCCCGTTCCTTTCAGGAAACTGCACTGTTTTGGACCTTCAGCAGAGGTTGTTTGAAGAGCTTGGTTGCACAGATCAAGCAGGAAAATGTAGAAATATCAGTCATCGGGTGAGTTCTTTGGTTCTGCTTGGACTAGAAATTAGGGGTGTACAAAACAGGACGCATACAATTCAGATTTGGATTTGGCCCGAATTAGAGACAGTGATTTGATTAATTGATTCAGACCACTGTCCTGATTCGATTCGGCCAAATCCAAATCCAAAGATTCGATGCTGATTTGGAGAACCAGTGATTTGGCCATAGACATTAGAGGTGTGCAGAACAGACCCTATTCAATTCAGATTTGGATTTGGCCCGAATTGGGGATAGTGCTTTGATTTGATTCGTTGATTCGGATCACTGTCTTGATTTGATTTGGCTGAATCCAAATGTGAAGATTCGATGCTGATTTGGAGAATCAATGATTCGGACACAAACACAGCTTTAAAAGTTTTTTCTACGTACCTCAAGGTACCAGCACAGCTCATGGATGCTGTGGCGCTGGGGCGGATGGAGTGTCCCACAGGAGTGTGGGGGGGTCCTCCACATGCTCAGTGGCAAACCCAGAAGTGGACTGGAAGTACTTCCAGTCCACTTCTGGGTCTGCCGGGCAGCGTGCAGGGGGACCTCCCTGTGCCCCCCTGGCTCAGCAATCAGCCACGGGGGGACCCTGGGTGCCCACACAGACCCAGGAGGCACCAGTGGCCAAGCCAGGGAGGCACCAGGGGGGCCCCCAGTGCACTCTCTAGTGGACCCAGAAGTAGACCGGAAGTGTTTTTGGTTCACTTCCGGGTCTGCTGCTGAGTGCACTGGGGAGCCCCACTCACTCCTGAGGGACGCTCCATCCACCCCAGCATTGCAGCATTCACAAGCTGTCTGCTACCTTGAGGTATGTAGAAAAAACATTTAAAGCTGTGTCTATGTCTGAATTGCTGAATCTTTCCAAATCTCTCTGAATCGATTTGGAGGGTTCTGATTCGATTCGGAGAGATTAAAGGGTCTCCTGATTCAATTCAGATTTGGAGATCTGGCCTCTTAATTGGGCTGAATCTCTGCCAGATCAAATCAGGGACCAAAGCTTTGCAAAGCCCTACTAGAAATGCCATGCCATAGCAATGCTATTTCTCAGGGCATCTCACTGTTTTAAGATGAAAACCAGGAATTGCAGAGATCCATATATATATATAGTTTCACTATATATATTAAAACTGAAAGCTAACCAAACATTTCAGGCTTTATTGGTCATGGTTTGGCTTTAGTTTCAGGGAGAAGGCCTGGGTCAGGTTTTATTTTATCCAAATTCCCTGGCCCATACCCAGTTCCTGAAAATAAGCCAGGTGGGATGAAATTCTTCAGTTGGCCTCTGCCTGGAATGGTTGTACAATGGGTGGCCTTAAGTTTTTTACCATGACTGCTGGGGAGAACCAGGGAGAGAATGGGCAGAAAAACAGTATCAAAAACAGTATCAGAGGAAAACCATTATAAACTGCTATTATCCCTAAGTACACCCCTTAGTAACTGATTGCAGAGCCTTTATCTCATTTGGATGTATCTCATGCTGTATCTGTAGATCTGCATATCTCCCCACCTGTGTAATACATGTGTAGATAGCATTAGCAGGAGCCATTTCAAATGAAGTGTGGGTAGGATGGTTTGCTGGTCCCCTAGCAGGCTACAGATGATGAGGTGAGCATACTTCTGCAGAGACAACTGTGATAAGGAAGTGTTAATACCGCAATGAATTCCCCATTTGCGGAGAGGTTTGAGTTTTCGTTTCAGAATTGTTAAAGTACTTTGCAGAGCTCTACACAAATCTAATCTGGAAGCTGCCTTTGTCCAGCTGCTGTGTGTGCATCTTGTTGAGTGCACCCCCTGTCAAACCGCAGGGCTGTTCTTAAAAGTCGGGACATTTCCGTTGCAAGAAAGTTCTGTATTGAAATAGCATATTGATCCCATTTAAATTCCCAAAAGGATCTGGTATGCCTACCTTCTCGTCTGCTCTTGCTCTGAGTCTCTCTGTCATACTCCCCACTTCTGCAGCCTTCTTTCTGCACGTGCCTGTTAAACATTGTTGGAGTTGGCCAATTCGATAATCATGCCAGTGGGGTTTGTATTACTCTGCAATGCGTTCTGCAGATGCTGTACCCATTATAGAGTCAGTGTGCAAAATCTCTCTGGGTTTCTGAGTAGCTCATCCCTCTCCCTCTTGCTTTTGGCTGCATGCAAGCATAGCACAGGCTCTTTCCCATCTGGTGTCAGTATTACTTTGTGGATCAATTGGTACACAATCAGCAAACCTGGAGATAAGATCCCTCTGCCTCCTTTTACAGCCCTTGGACATCACCTTCCCAGAAAGAAGGAGTTCCAAGGTCTCTAGCAGGGAAGTGCAAAGCCCCCAACAGTGAATGCCAAGTTACAGGGATCTGATGTTGAACTTCAAAGGCTGAGGGCAAGACTGCATTTACACTAGCATCAATTCAGGTTAAGTCCAGCAAAGTCAATGGGAGTGCCTTGCCTTTATACTGCTGTAGTAGAAAGCAGCATCTAGCCCAGATATCCCCATGCTGGTAAGTTTGCTGAGGATTCAGTGGATCAATACATGAGCTTCCCCTGTCATACTGGTGTTGGGATTTCTAAGCACCAAGAGGCACTTCTTGGATGGCCCCTTCTCCAGTCATCCCTCTTCTGCCATTCTTAGCATTTTTGCTCCTGGGGCTATTCACAGTGAGCACCCCCACATCATACTGCTACAAGGCAGCTGGGGTTTCTCCAGATTTTGTGGCTTAGAAGAGAACCAAAACTCCCACCACACCATCTATATATCTAAGGATGGGTCCTATCCAGGAGAGAAAGAACTTTGATGCTCGACCCCTAAACCGCATTTCTCTTACCCTACTGCCCTGCCTAACTGTTAAACCACAGCAGTGATTCTAAACCAGGGTGCTGCAGCACCCTGGGGTGCCACAAGCTTCTAAGAAGGGTGCCACAGTATGCAGCCTTCATGAGACCAAGTAAGGGCTAGCTTTTCTATATACCTGGCACCCTGCTCCTGCCTCAGTGTCCCACCACTGTTCCCTGAGGCCCCTTCCAGCAGCTCTAGGAGCATAGGATGAGCAGGGAGAAAGCACAGATCCTGCTTCTCCAGTCTCCCCTGTGCCAACCCCACTTATGCTATGAGCAGCACATTCTGTTGGATGGGTCAGGGGATGCGAAGCCGCACTTTTTCAGCCTGGGTCACTGCCCTACTCCTCCCCAGGTCCCGGAGCTGGTGGGAGGGCATGGGAAATGGTGGCTCCTGTTGTTGGCACTAGATTTATGACCCAGATACCCTTTTTCAGGCAGTCCCAAACCCTCAGACTGACCATGACCTCTCCACTTGATAATAGGCAAATTTTATTGATACATGGTGACAGCAGATAAGAATAATGCAAACAATGTTATGTCTACCAGTCTTAAGGTTCACAGAGTCAAGGTACATCTGACCAGTACATGAGCTTTACTTTGAGGTTCTCTCTTGAATGTCAGATGTCAGCAGCCTGGAGGTTGCAGGCTGAGGTCCACCCCACCAAGTGGGGTGGGTGAGATGGGTTGGTTGTTTGCCTTCTGTCCATAGAGGCCTTGGGTTCCCCTCTTGGGGACTCTGTGCTGCTCTGCAATTCCTCCTTTTGTAGTCTTTCTCCCCCTCTGATAACTCTTCAAATCTGGGCATCATTGATTGGTCTCCCTGTGGTTGTCATACTGCTCACATTTTGTCCTGTCAGCATATTCCTTTGTTCCACAAATCCATCACATGCACACATCTTAATTTGGGCTTTTTCCAGGCCTCCTAACTTGGTCTGTTTACCAAAACCAGAAATCCCAAGGGCTGTGTAGTTGGGCACAGTGACCTGGTTCCAATGTAGCAGAGTCCCTTATCTCTGTTATGGAATGGTGTTCATGTCTTCAATTTCCCAACCTGTATGTCTGTTGGCCTCAGATACTGTGGGTCTTGAAGGAAACTTTGTCACAAACAGGTTTTTAGAAACCAGTTAACTTGTCGTTGCCCTGAACCATTGTTTTAATGCAGTATCTACTTTACCTACAAGATAGCTCTCAAAAGCAAACCTCTAAATACTATTTTCTAGACATTAATGGCACCAGCATTCAAGTTCAGGGAGGAGCAGCTGCAATACCAGGGGCTATACTTACTCTTTCAGGTAGAAAGGGAGGCAGGAAGAGAACAGACAGTGGAAAGAGGGGGACTCAGGAGGGTCCTCCCTTGCTGCTATTACCTGGCACCACTCTCTGCCTGAGTGGCAACTGTTACCTGCTTCTGCCACCTGCAGGGACAGATGCCTCCTTCAGGACTCTACTGACCTACCCTCACCTCCCCAATCTGACCCGCTGTGACTGCCTTGTTTTGAATACCCTCTCACGAGCTGCCTTAGTGTGAGCGCCTGGTGGTGGGCATGGTGAGGGTTCATGTGACCACTGAGAGGGACCTTGATTACCCTGGAGAAGACCCCTGAACTCGCCTACCATGACTTTGAGTGTATTTTCAGTGGAGGGGTCTTCTGTTGAAGGTCCCTCGGGGTTGGTTGCTCCTCCTGGCGGATATTCGTGGGGCTTTACCTTTCCTATACCCCTTCCTTACTCCAACCTCCGGCAGGCCACCTGATCTTAATGTGGCTGTCCCTCCGGTCTAGATGATCTTCGGTCTTCGTGCCCTCTCCAGGACTGGTTATTATCTTAATTTCTTTGGCAGGCTACAGGCCTGCTGGATTCGCCTCTCTTGTCTATCTCTCCTGTTGTTGCCGGTACTGGCTGAGCCTCGTGAGCACCCCTGGTGTTGAGGTGTCAGTCAGATCCCGTGAGGTGGACCTAACCACTGAATAACCAAAAAAAGACAAGCCATAAAAAGCAACAAAAGGAACTATATACAGGCAAGAGGCAACTAAAGAGAAAAAGGACTTAAAGAAAAAGGAGGAGGGCGGATATTAGAGGAGAGAGCAGGAGAAGCGGCTCGTTCCCTCTCTCTGCCCTAGAACCTGAGCCAGGTGGTGTCCCCCGATGCTGCTCTGCTCTTTGCCTTCGCTGAGGGTATTTTTCATTCCTCCCTGGGTTAGCCTTTCTCCTCAGCTTTGTACCCGTGGGAACCCGGAGTGGGAATTCTCTGCCGTCTCCGGGACTCCTATAGCTCCTTCAGGAGCGGGATCTTCCCCTGGACACCAGTGCTGCCCGTGACCGGCGTGGGGTTGTATTTTAATTGCTGCCACTTGGGATGCCTCTCCCCAAGCGGGATCTGCCTTTTCACACCGGGGCTGCCTGCCACCAGTGCGGAGAGCCTCCGCAGCTTCCGTTGCCTCTCTCCAAGTGGGATCCTTCCTTTCGTGCTGGCGCTGCCTGCTGCTGGCGTGGAGAGCCTCCGCTGCCTCTCCCACTCTCCTCGTTTCTCTGTCTGCGTTCCTTTTTATCTCCACCAGCCGGCGATCGCTCCTGATGTCACCCGCTGACTCCAGCTGTATAGTTTTTGTTTTTGGGGGTTTTTCTCCCAGGGTATGTAGCCCCGATCCCGGGGTCCCCTGTGAGGACGGTCTCTAGCTCCCCTGTGGTTGTGCCCCTGGGACATCCGCCAATCAGGCCCTGCCAGTGTTGAGCACCAAGTACCACCCCCTGCCATGCTCTCAGGGATTCCATGTCCATCTTACCAACCTGTAAGATCCTTTTAAGGGCACTGTGGGGCACAAGAAAACAAATTAGCATTTAAATGGTGTGCCACTAAATTCTGCAAAGGTATCAGGGGGCACCTTGAGTCTGGAAAGGTTAAGAACCACTGAACCCAAGATGGCTTTTCAGTTCTGTTTTGGGCACATCCAGTGATTGCTTCCATCCGTTCACTTAACTCCTTCAAACAAAATAAAACTCTCTATAAAGAACAAGTGCAAAAGCATGTGTGGAGAATTGGCAGCGATCATTCCCTGACTCTCAGCCTCTACAGCTCTTCCTGCTGCGGCTGCTAGACTGCTCCGTGCTCTAATCGTGCTTGCTGCACAGCTCGCTACATCTTCTTACCCTTGTGCTAATTAACGAGGCCTGAACACTTCCTGGGCACATGCTGCAAGAAGAGAAACTAGCAAAACAGCAGCTACAGATGAATGAAAGAATCAGAATAGTTAGCAATAAAATACATTGTTGGCCTTAATTTTCAGAACTATGTGAGTGTGTTACTGCTGCTAGTTATTTTTTTTGGCTTCTTATACCACCCCCAAGGTCCTAGATGCCCACACAGATACAAAGTTGCAGGCACTGTATGGAAGAGCTCACCATCTAAGAAACTGTTGAAGTATGGGTACCCATACTAGCAAATGACCATTCACCTATCTAATTGGTCATTTGTATAGGTGATATAAGCAAGTAATTATGCATGCAAGCGACCCATCCAGTTGCAAGAACATGTGAAAATGTCTGTCCATCCACCCCTGCTCCCCCGTCCCCTGCCCGTTGTCCTCCCCTTCTTTGGCATTTAGGCCCTCCCCACAAGGGCTGGTACACATTTATTTCCTCAGGTGTATCTTCCTGGATCCTGAATTGTTTCATATGTCTCAAACAATTGAGCTTCCACTTTCAGATCCTTGCAGACCAGTACCATATCACCTGTTAGCCTTAGTCAGTGCTTAGCCAAATTGGACAGATTTTGTTCTTTAACTCTTTCTGAGTGAGTTAAATACCCTTTTCAAATGTGCTCCAAGAATGCAGCCTAGTGGTCTCTTCAGTTGCTTGTCTGTGCCTGTCACATGGCTGCTGACTGTTACAGCTCCTCAGGTGGTGAAGAAACAAGCTGCATATGTTGGGAAGGGGGAGACTCAGTTTAACACAGATACCACTCACCCTCCCCCAAGAGCATGATCAGGGCAGTGATGGTGGCTTATTTAAAAGGAAGAAGAGGAAGGAAGATGGAAAGATATTTAAGAGAACAGAAGTTGCCTCACCCCCACATGCCCAGGGCTGTGGCTGCCAATGCTACATGGAAACAAACAATCCAAACAATGCACAGCCTCATCCGGAAGCAGCAGGAACATGGATAGCCCTCTCTTCCCTTGCAGGATCTGATACAATTGTGTGCTGGCACAGAATGAAGTACGCCTGTCATTGTTCCTTGTGATGGCTTGCTCCGTTCATGGCCAATAGCATTGTCTGGGTACTTCATGCTATCTGATGAAGACGATAGAATCAGAGGAAATGGGATCTGATCACATCCGACACTAAGCTGTGTCATGGCTTTGGATATTTTTCCCACTGTAGTTTTTGATTCCTCTTGAACAGGAGGAATGGGATAGAATACAAATATTTTACTCCCAAAATAACTATGTTAACAATGCAGGACTGACATGGTGTGACTAATGGTCCATCCAGACCCTTATCCTCCCCTGACAATGATCAATGTCATGTGCTTCAGAAATGGAAGGAAACATCCACTTGCACTCCTAATAGTTCATCCCAAGAGGCAGGAACCTTTTCTTCCTGACCCCAGCTGGCATACTGTGAATGCTCTGAAGCAGGAGGAAGGAGAGATTATTACAATTTATATCTACACTTCTATAACAAGCGGCCAACATTCTTACTCATATCATACACATGCCCATTCCCTGTCTGCATTTTACTAAACTATCACAGTCATCACCCCTCAGAAAATATAAAGAAGATACACTGGAGACTGAGACTGGATTTTTACCTCCAAATTTACCTCTTGGTTATCTTTTAAGTGACTGAAATCCATGTTACATTGTAAGAGACAGGACCTCTCTTTCTTCTTCCCCTATACATTGTGCAATCTGAACATACAGACAATATTTAAAAAGAGTATTTTCCCCTATCATACCTCAGAGGAGCCACCTCCTTAGTTTATTGTACTCAGTGCCAGAATATTCCTGCCTAACCATTTGACATGTACTGCATCCTAATGTGATTGAGTATCCTATCCTCAACCATGGGACGTTCACTGTCTAACCTGATGCTCCTCTGTAGCTTTTCGCAGCACCCAGGATCCAGGAAATATTCTGTCGCATTAAAGGTGACAAATGCAAAATGGTTAAAAGGAAACACATTTGAGAGAATTAACATATGATTAACCTGTGTAACTCTCAGCCTTGTGATACTGAGGCAAGAATTTAGCAGGATCCAAGGAAGGATTAGACATTTTTATGGATAATAACGACTTCTAAATTGCACCCTTAGATGGGATACAAAATTTTCTACCTGAGATAGTAATTGGCTTATGCTGCAGTGCAGAAGGATTTATAACTTAGCAGGGTTAGGAAGGAATTTGTTCTATGAGCAGGGTATTCAGTCCTAATCCATGCAGATGTGCTTGCAAGGTTTCTGGCACTGTTGGAGATGAGACACAAGAAGAGACAGACCCCTCACCATTGTCCTTTCTGCTGCAGTGGGCAGTGCTGTGCGACAAAGTCATGTTAGCTTGCCATTTCCCCTTACAAATATGGCTTAGCTGTCATGACAAAACTGCCAGTTTCTCTGAGGGAAGGGAAATTCTCCCGCCCCTCTCAAAGTCCCCATAGCAAGGAAACCTGATAATTACCAGCTGGTTCAATTCCAACTTATTTCTGTTGCTGCTGTCTTATCGAACTTGAGGGTCTCCACAGGGGGATTATGGGAAATAGTCTACCATGGTGCCAATCCCGGCAGCTTCCCTAGGAAATCAATGAGGAAGTGCAAGGGGCGCGTGCTGCATTTTCTTCATTTTGCTGATAGAGCTCCCAACTAGCTCGCTGACATTTGTAGCCCCAATTCTGGAGAGCCTGTGGAATGAGGCCCCTGGGGGAGTTAGATTTCAGCATAATGGAGCCACAGCCCTCATTAGAGCCATGTCCTCTTTTCATAACACATTATTCATGGCAGCAAACAAACTGTCGAGAATGGAAGGGGGGAGGCAGATTTAGTCCTTGCAGCAAGAAAAAAGCTGTTGTGATGCTTTTTTTTTCTGCTCAAAGGCACAGGGAGGGGCTGGAAGGACAGGGGCCAACTTGAAATCAGTCACTTTCTCTGAAGGGTTCCCAGGAGGGGGGGTAGACATATGATATCCAGGAGGGATTTGCCCTGTATTGCTTCCCCACACAGTGCCACCTTACCATCCCTTGACCTGGCTCACCACTACTCAGATAAGCCCATCACTCCCCAAGCCACGCTTCATCCTGGTTATGCTCACCGCCTCATGTCTCCTTGCCATACAATAGTACATTTTGCTTGTCTGAGGCACATCAGGCCCTGTTACAGCAGGCCACATTTTGCCATCACTCACCTCTATGGAAACAAATCCTGCCCACTGTGCATTTGTCTTTTCTCTGTACTGTCATTAAGTGAATTTAGGATGGACACAGGTGACTAACAGCTGGAGATGCTGTGCAGGGAGAGGCAGCTGTTTTTATTTTGCTGATGGCAAAAGTTGGTCTGACCATTTTACAGCCCCCATCGCCCCCTTCAAACTGTAGCTGTCTCCATGTTTCTTCCCTACCGCAGCTTCTAATGCCACCGGCAGTAAAGAATCTATGTTACCTACAGGCAAGTGAGCACCTTTCTTCAGAGTCCCCCAGACACATTGACACATCTTTTAAATAACATTTAAACTGCTTTACTTTCCCTTTAGACAGTCTATTTAAGATAAAAGGTCTTCCCTGGACTGATGGGGAACGTGTCCGATCAATAGCTCTGGCAGCACTTCCTGAATGTCAGGGAGATGGTTTTATTCACTGCAACTGCACAGAATGCCAACTTGTTTCTGCAAAGACACAGTAGCTCCTTAGTTTTCAGGGGAAGAAAGATGGTCTTGTGGTTAAGGTGCACAACTGAAGGAAACAGCAGATCTGGGTTTTATTCCTTGTTCTCCCACAGACGGTCTATGAGACCTCAGGCAAGTCAATAAGGACTTGATTTTCAAGCGATTTATGCAGGCAAAGTTCATGGGCTTGTGCCATGCTGATAGGAGCAAATTGGGTAATTGTGCATGCAAATGGGCCTAATTAGCTATTTGCAGGAGCAGTTACCCTATTTGCAAATATAACACATGCATTTGTGCACTGAACGGGTTTGAAAATAAGGCCTCAAATGTTCTGGGTCTCAGTTTAAAATAGGAATAATATTAATAATATCCCCTTGCTTCACCAGGGAAGTCTCTGAATCTCAGTGTTAAGGCTCTCCGAAGGCCCTGACTGACAGGTACAAGAGTGGAGAGAGGGTTATTCTCACCACATGCCCTCACCCAAACCAGCCCCAATGAACCAGGCTGGGGGAGTCTCTTAGCACAGGAAGCTTGCATCCGTGTGTCAACTAGTGTTGGCTTAGTGCAAGCCTCCAGTTTATGCACACACATTTCAGACGTAAAAATGTTTCCCAACAGCATTTTAAAGCCCCAAAGTGATTTACGGAGCCTCACAAAATGCTTCCTTCCCTGCAAGCAAAGCTGTATAAACTTTTGTTCATGTCAGGTTTATATGAACGTTTACATTAGGAAGCAAATAGGGAGCATAAATCATTGGTGTTCATTATGTAAAAGCCATTTCAAGCACCAGTTTTCACCTGTCCACGTGTCATTCACTAATTGACAAATTAAGCACACCCCAGGTGAGCCCCCCAGTTACAGACATGACAGCAAACTCCACAAAAGCCATTGTACTGCTGCCAGATCACACTCTGCAGACTAAAGGCATTTAGGGTGTCTCTGCATAGCATTGGGGAGTCCTTTCATGAAAACCCTTCACCGTTGCTGCTACTCTCTGCATGCCAGAGTCCAAAAGCAAAGCATGTATATGATATGGGAGCAGTGCTGGGCATACCCACATAGGGCAAGAGCACACGCACAGCATGACAGCAAAGCACCCTAGCCCCTTCTGACCAAACATAGAAGGTTCTTATTAACTCCTTGTCACAGCGCAGCCTTGGGGAATCCACGCAGAAGTGCAGGCTCAGTGGGCAGCTCAGCTGAAAGCTGGAGATGCAGGTTCTGTTTCTGTACTTTGGGAAGAATACAGGAGTGAAAAGTGAAGCCTCCCATGCTCATCGACTTGTGGCCCTAAAGGCAGAACATTCTGCAGAAAAAAACATCCCTCAGGCAGGCAGAGGATCTCAGCATCAATCTGCTGGTTGTTATTGAATCTTTTGAGACAAATCTGCGAAGTCTTGGCTGAGACTGCTCCAGATCCACCCAGATTTGTGATGCTAGTGAAAATATTCATTAATGACTTAATCCACACCCACACACAGGGGAGGCGTTCAGTGTGTTTGTTCTAGGGCCATGAAGAAGTGATCTGGCCATTGCTTGAGGCTCTGGCTTGATTTGTGATCTTGGATCAAAGAATTCAGGAAAATGCTGTTTGGTGGGAACAGACATTATTCTCCCTGTACAAGTTACACAATACACAATCCCAGATATACACTGCACAGGATACAAAGCACACCGTGCATCGCAAAATTCCCATCACACTGCACAAAGTATGTCTCTCCACCCAGGAGTGCGCACACAACACACCAGCAGACTTTTCCTATGCCTGAAGAGGGGTGTTTGTGCCTGAAAGTTTGCAAAGAACAATTTTTCCAACTACTTAGTTGGTCTAATAAAAGATATCACTTTTACCAAAAGAACCTTGCCTGCCTCTAATACAAACACCTCACACAATACACAATGTCTATTGTAACACACCATCGCTAAATATACTTGCACACAAATATATAGAATACACATGAGTAGAAATGAGCAAAGAAATCCTGAGGAATAATTTAAATGAGGAATTTAGCCTTGGAAAGTGAGATGTTCTGAAATTTCCTCAGTATTTTATGACATTTTCTCAAACAATGTTTTCCCCAAGGGTTGCTATTGGAAAATGTAAATTCAAGTTGCATTGCTTAGTTTTAATTGGTAACATAATTCATGTGATATTTTTTCCGCATTGTAATTGGATGGCCCAATTACAATGCGGAAACAATATCACATGACTTATGTTACCAATTAATACTAAGCAATGCAACTCCTCACTCTGTTGACCAGATTTCTGGAGTAATCACAGAAAACTGTTTAATATGAAATTTCCAAGAATAGTTGTGTCAGTGAGCTTAACAGGTGCTTTATAAGAGCAAAATTCTTATGATCCTGGAAAATAAATGAGCTGGAGTAATGACCCTAAGTGAGGAAAACTGAATTGCAAAAAATCAGATGTATATTCTTGTATGGTTTTTTTTTTTTCCTACCCAGCTCTACAGAATCTCACCCCAAGCACATGTATGACTCGCTGCAAACACTGCACACCACGTGCTTTACAATGAGCCAAATTCATGCCTGGTATAAACTCATACATGGACCCTATCCTTGGGATGAAACCTAGTCCTGGGGAAGAGTACCCCAGAGCAGCAGGGCGCCCCCAAAACAGCCAGCACTTGGGCTTGGTCTCTTCCAGAATTAAAGCAGACAGTTGTGGTAGGTGATGCTTCCTAAAGCAGTATCCCACTCTTCTCTCAGCTGGCTAAACACATGCTAGGAGGTCTGCATTTGAACTGCAGACCCATGGGGTGGCTTACAATGCAGTCAGCGCCAATAAAACTCACTCCCCTGCTCTGGTTTTGTAGCCTTCAAAATTCCAGGCCAGGAGGCTGGTGCTCAGAGAGTCAGAAGGAGGATATAATGACAAGACACTGACTTGCCATTGATTTTAAACTCAGTCCTATCTCCCCAGCGGTCTAGAGGGGAGAGGGAGAAGATGCTATCTGGTGTCACAGCACCTGGGAGTGGGAGTCAGGAACAGTGAATTCACTTCCCAGCTCTGCTCCTTTGGCCCATTGTCTTGCTATGGTTTCCTCTCCGTAAACAAGGGTGAAGCACCTTTCCCTGCCTCCAAAGAAAGTGTGAGGCTTAACCAATGTTAGTAAAGCACTCTGAGACCAAAGGTGATGCAGGTGGGGAATAGAATCAGAGCTGGTGAGAGAAAATACACCTGGGCTGCTGAAAGGATTCATAGGAAATGAAAATAAATCTAATTTCCCCCCTTCTCTGTCTCTCCTTGCATTTCCCAGAGTTGCAATCCCCTGTCCCAATGCACAGGTGAAGAGACACTGGGGTTTCATTGGGTCCTGCTTGTTTCATCCTGTCCTGTGGGGCTTTACTTCCTCTTCAAGCCTCACACTGTTATTAAAGGAGGAATTGGATCACTCCCATCTGTGCTAAATCTCTTGTGACCTGGCCTAGCAGAGGTAGAGATGGGAGAGCAGCCAAAACACTGTCCTCAGCTATTATATCTCTTGGGAAAGCCCCCACTCCCTGCAGCCAGTGTTCAGAGGAGTAGGAATTTCAGCGTGTTTTAAGGCTGTAAGGGAGGGCAGAGGGGGATGCAGACAGACGTTAATGAGGACTGTCCAACAGTACGGCCCTGCTAACTGTGGGAAAGCAACCCTTGTAACCTTGCCCTGTGGCTTCTGATCCAAGTGTCTCTATAGGTAGATGATCCTGAAGATCCTCACATCTTTGTGACTCAGAGTCTTTCTGAACAGTTCTCCAGCAGATTGGGGTTGGGTGTCAACAATGAAAACAACTGATGGACAAATTCCCCCATCCTCCTCTTGACTTGGATGTGCAGCAGGATGGTGGGGGCCAGAGCGACGGGGCTTGCTGAGGTGGTTGCCACTGGGCGGATGAGCCTGTAGCAGAGCTGAGGCAAGCAGTGAGAGAGCTGGAAGGGAAAAGAGATGCAAATTAAAATGCAGCAGAAGAGACATGAGCTAGTGTGGAATCCCTGATTCCCCTCTGCTCCACCATCGCTCTCACCCTTCACAGTTCTGTAGGTTAACAACTTGGGCGTTTCAGAGTAATGTTAACCTCTGCTCTTCCCTGCAGTGGGTAGGAGCTCAGGGAGGTGGGACCTGGCCCCCTGCTCTCTTTTCACTGTCTCCACCTTGTTCCCAAGAAGGAAAGGAACTCAAGGTGGGGCTGTAATATTTGCACCTGTTGGCCTGATCCAAGCCCATTCCCATTCTGTATATTGTGGATCTCTGCACCTGGTTGAGACCTGGAACTAATCCCACTAGGAAGGGGTGTCATAGCCCTGTAGCTCCCTAGATAGTTTGGGGACTTTTGAAAGAAAACAAGTAAGAAAGCATGGTCATCATTTTATTTCAAAAGAAATAACCAAACCCAAGGGGGGTGGGGCATGAGGACAGGGACAGAGACCTTTCTGGATTATGACTATCACATTCCTTCCAGCCCGCTCTGAAAACTATTCAGTGAAAATTGAAACAAGTCATTGACAAATGATGCATTTTGGTTCTGACCCCCCTGGGCAGACACTGTTATGTCTAACACTAACCTGTAACAGCTGATAACAGCAGCGACTGCTGCTGCTGCTGCTTTCATGAAAATCCGTGGGTTACCAGATTATTTCCATACCCAACAGTAGCCCCTAGGCTGTGTCTGTACTAGACTTTTTACCTCACACTTCCCAAAATCGCTACTGCTGGCTCAGCTCCACTTGAAATAGCAACAGTGGAAGAAGTAGCATGGATAAACTGCTGGCAGCTGCCTGGATTTCAGTCCCTGTGTTGTCTTGGCCTGCACCAAGCAGATTCACATGAAATGGGGCTTCAGGCATGAACCTTGTGTCCACACTACAGTGCCCACTGCTGTGACAGCCACTGAAGCTTTGACTGTCTGGATTGCTATATGATTGTCCCTTGCCGAACTCAGGATCACTGCTAAGAGCAATCTCAGCTCATTTTCTTCCACTCCATGCACTCCCGAGCCCCAGCACTGGAGCACTCGGGTCACGTATCTATACATCTGCACTCAGATGTCTAAATTCTAAACTCGGGCATACGAGCAGAGGTGGGCAGAGCAAGAGCAAGTCAGCCAGCCTAGCCAGGCTCTCTTCTCAGTGGCAGTTCTGGGCTCATCAGGGACACACTATAGGAAGGGCTTTAAAAACCCATATCCCATTGGCTAGGCTGGGAAAGGAACCCCCTAAGTCATCAAGGTGCTTCTAAGGTCTTTACCCAGCATCTTGCTGTGAAATGAGATAGATGAGATGCAGCCACAGAAATGGGAGGTTTTCTCAAGAGCTAAACCAAAGAGAGCATGGAACAAAAAACTGGCAGAGGGAAAGATGGGGCCTGGTATACATTTGTAGGAATGCTTTAACAGAAACGATGATGATGAGTAATAAAGAAGACTGATTTTTGTTAGGACACAAGAGGAGGAAGCAAGGGACATGGAGAGAGGGACAAAGAAAGAAATGAAATAAATGAATGAAAGAGAAAGAAATGACCTTGGTGAGCTTTTCTGGCTGCTGTCCAGGTCACAAACTGATGCCAGAACAGCTCTGAGTCCCTTTTGGCTGGAAGTGCACTCCTCGTGTTAGGTGAATCACATACACATTTCTGGAACATTACATGTTCACAGTTGCAAAGCTAACAGTAATTAGAAAAACTACAAAACCAAGGCAAGAAAAAAAAATGAGTCACACATGTAAGTGGTGTTATTGTACTGGAAGAGAATCAGCTCTGCATATTTCTGAAAATAAATGCTCCTCAGCCTCCCTTGCTGTGTTAGAGGGGCTATTTTGTGACCCAGAGAATGGTTTGGGGAGCTTTGTAAGGATTGTTGGAAGAAGACAGGATGGGTTTAAGACTTGCTTAGGGATCTTAATGTGGATTAAATTAGGGTGTGAAATTAAATGGAATGACTATTCCAGGTTAACTCCCTTTGTGTAGATGCTTTTATTTTGGGTTTAAGGCATCTTATTCAGAATTTGCATAATATGCTACTGAAATGGATATAATTCAAAATATATCAGAATAAGAGCATCCACCCATGCAGTTACTCAAGAGTAGTTATTCTGGAATAAACTGTATAGATGGGCCTCTGGGGTGAAGAGGGAGATTGATACTGATTGTGGCTCCCTTGAGACCCATTTCTGGGGATTTGTATATGGCAATGAGTCATGACCTTTTATCACCCATTGAACTCAGTGCTGAATTGTGATATGGAATCATGGGAACAAGAGTAGGTCACATCTAATTCTTAGCCCAGAAACAGTACAGGAGTTTTCTCTACAGTCTATTTCCAAGGTTTTGGACTGTTGTATTCCAAATGATACAAAGGTGAAGCTCCTGAGCTCTCTCCTAGGCATCTGTGCCACAGCATAATCATCTCCTGTGCCACAGCATAATCAATTGCACCACACCAAATTTCTCTTTTGTAGCCAGATGATGTTTTTATTAATGAATTTTCACTCCTCTTCTTAGAGTCATACAATCATAGAAAGTTAGGGTTGGAAGGACCTCAGGAGGTCATCTAGTCCAACCCCCTGCTCAAAGCAGGACCACCCCCAACTAGATCATTCTAGCCAGGGCTTTGTCAAGCTGAGCCATATGCCTTCAGCTATGCTGAATAGTTTTACAATGAGCTTACAGGAGATCCCGCTGGGGCAGCAGCACTTTGCTTATTGCAATGAAGCACCCACATTGTAATGTATCATCAAACATTGTGGGATGACATCACATCACAAGATAACCCGCATCATCACCCCTCGAGGCAACCCAGTGGGCTGAAAAACTAAGTCTCATGATGCAGAGTCATAGCAACTTGCATTATAATTGCTTTGTTTCTTAGGACAAGTCACTGGCAGCCTTACACTCTTGTGCTCTTGGTGCAGATTCTGAATTAAGCTGTTGTCTACCTAGGGGGTCTTATAATTTTTTCGTGGGGATTCCATTCAGAGAAGCCAGCAGCCCAGTGGAGAGTAGAGAATGATTCAGAAGAAGTGAAACCATAGACACCTCGATCAAAATGCACATTTTCAAGAATACTCTAAGACACATTACTATGTGCCTCTGCCAAGAAATCAAATGTCTGCTAGAATCAGGACTTTTACAGGAGTGCCTCCTGGGACACTGAGGGGCCAAGACAACAATTCAGAGTCTTGCCAGCAAATCATGAGTCCCCTGTGTCTGTCCAGCTGGCAGGACCATTACTGACCTGAATGGCCTTGTCCTCCCTAGAGCAGCTCTGTTAATTTGGCCACAATCCACTTAATAATGCAGAGTACAAAGATAAATCCAGGTCCATCCATGAAGCAGCTGGAGAGTATGAGGTTGACTTACTCCCAGTAGATTAAAACAGGGGAACTGAATGAAAGTTAGATATTGCTGGCTGAGCTTTGAGCAGCAGCTAATAATGAATTGAAACAAATGTGCTAGGTCTGATCTGTCTGGAGTCACAATTGTTGTTGTTGTTTTAACTAATTGAATTTTAGTGGTGGTGAAAGATACCAGATTGACAGCTCTGGGGGAAAAAACGCTCTTTATTTAAAACAGGTACAGCTCAAGCAGCAAAGGAAAGTCCTTTTCCATTGTGGTTCTTCCTCTACAGTCCAAGTCCCATTCAAAGCTTGGCCCCTCTAATGATGGAGTCAAGCACAGTCTATTATGCTTGGGGACTGTCTTCACAAGGAATCATAATGAGACCCAAAAGCTCGTTTCATACAGGCCACCAAACTGCCATCAATGGGAATAACTCTGGGATACAGTCCTTACAAACCTGGGCTGAATTTGAACCAGTGACTCACTTGATATCAGTGTTCTGGAGGTACAGCTTCTTTCAGATACCAGGTGAATCTATTTAAGAGCCAGGTAGTATATGACAAGACAATAGTCTGGAGGGAGTGCAATGAACTGCTATGTGGAGAAGTGCTGTGGAGGTGGCACAGTCAGCTCCAGGGTAGCAGGGAGCTGTAATCACAAGGAATCTGGGAGCTATGTGAATGTGCTGAATCTGTATGTGTGAATTTTAAGTTACTTTCTGGTGAATCTGCTAATGCCAATGCACGTGTAGTTTTACTTTATGTTTACAATATATTCTGTGCCTGCCTGTGCCTTTGGACAAACATAACAAAATCCCCTTTGATCAGTGCTGTAGAAGAAGTGAACCAAGGGGCTCTGGAAAGAATAGCATACAGATCTGTTCAGAGTGTGAGACCAGAGCTACAAGATAGTAATGATATGAGCCACAGAGATGGGAGCATCAAGGGACAGAAGCACCACCTAGAAAATCAGAACAGCACATTGTGTCTGAGCTGCAGAAAGGGCCAGGCACTGTGCTCGGGGTTAGCAGATCTGGGTTCTGTTCATTTCTAAAATGGCTCCCAAGAAGTCATGTCTCTTCTCTCTGCATCAGCCGCCTCCTCTGTAAAATGGGGAGTCTTCTTACCCAAATTGCGAAAGTACTTTGAAGTTTCAGAGGTGGAAATGTTGGACATTGGGGTGGTTGCATCTAGGAGAGGTGGTATGTTTGTTGGCTAGTCAAAGACAAAGGTTTTTCTGGGCCCAGGAGCCCATCATGGAAGCATGGTTAAGGCATGCCCATTTTGTAGCCTACAGCATACAAGGGCTAACTGTGCTCCTGGCTGCCTTTGATTCCTCAGCCTGAATGACCAGGTGCCCATTTACAGCATGCTTAAGTCCAGAGCGGAGTTTGAATGCATGTATCTGGAGCTTTGGCAAGGCACCTTAGCCACTCTGCCACCTCACCCAGGGAAATAATTTTTTTCAGTGTCCAGCATGGTCAAATAATCAGGCCACAAAAACAGAAGCTTCATTTTTATTCATTCTTGGTGCAGGTGCTAGAAGAGACCAGTATAATTCCCTCTTCCTACTTTCACACGTGTTCAGTTGTTCTCTTGCACAGAAAGCTTTGAGTTGCAGACAGAGCTGTCCATGACTGATCCCACTGGAAGTGATACTTGAGCTATATGAGTGATGGGGAGTCTCTACACAGTGTGGGGGGAGCTGTGATGAGCCATTGCATTTTAGTCTTTAGTGGTAATTGTTTCCTAGCGGGAATACATCAGTGGTTGCACTCTTTGAGCCCAGGTCTATAAATAGCCGGGAGCAGGCCTACAGAGGAAAATGATTTCTGGAAGGGCTCAGGAAGTCTTAGGTCCAGGCCTGCCAAGTCTCAGTTACAGGGGAGGCCTGCTTCCTTGTTTTGGATTCATTTTAAGGCAACACTGAAAGCATTTCAATTTTGTGAGGCAGGGTTTTACTGTGAGCTGAAATGAGACACTTAAATGCTCACTCAGAAGTATTTTGCAGCCTCCCTTATTCAGATTGTCACAGCATGATAGACAGCTCTGCAGTTTAGTTGTTGGGGACATGTTATGCTGGGATTGTTAAATCAGTACTGTGCTGCACCCACTGCTGGAGGCTTTGGAATTTATTCTGTAGAGTGCGGCTGTTACACAGGGATTAAAGGGTCAGCATGAGTCCAAACTAAATTTGGGCTGGACCATGCAACTAAGATCCAGATTTCTCCAAAATCTGGATCTGCTTAGATCTGACTCATGGCAAGGAAAGAACCTTCATCAAAGGGCAGGGTTTTCCACAATTTTTTTAATCTCTTGAGGCATCTGGCACTGTGCATTGTTAGAAACAAGCTAATGGACTAGATAGAAAGCAGCCTTTCAGTAATCTGTTCTCAGTCCTTAAAGATGCCAGGAAGGGTGAAAATAAAGACCAGGAAACATGAAAGGAATGAATGAAATTTTGTCTTTTACTGGACTCCAAATAATACTTGCTCTGCTCAAATTTGGGCTGCCTGCTCAAGCACATTCTCAATTATCCCAACCTGTTTGTTTATCCCCAGCTGACTTCTGCAGAGCCATGTCATTCTGGTTTAAAATCTAAATCTCAGTCCAATGTGTTTCTCTGGAGAAGAGATCAGGAGAGAACAAGTTCCCAATTTCTGGCACAGGCTGCATAAAGATCTAGGGCTGGCATTTGATGTACCTAAATGTATGGAATGAAGGAGGCCTGAGGAAATAGGGTGATCTGAGGATTTTTCATCTGTTTTTATTTTGTTTGGTCTTTTATTGCCACTGTACTAATTAGTGCCCCAAAAGAAAAAGCTCCTGCTTCAGATGCCAAAGCATTTGTTTTGTTGAAAAAAGCATTTATCTTCTCCCCATCCATTGCCCAGTCAGCTTTGCTTAATGACAGAGACTGGTCTCCACAGTGCAACCAGGCAGAAGGGTGTCAGCATCAAGCAGAGTCAGCAGGGGTTAGAATTGAAAGTCCTGATAAATACAATAGGATTGTTACCAGCCTGTTATGTAGATCCCATCACTGTAGTATCTAAACACCTGGGGAACATGGGTGATTATAACCAAGGCAAAAGCACCTAGTCCCTGCTCTGTTCTCAGAGTCCACAGCCAGGCTGGGTTGTGGGGGGAATGCTGAGAGACAAGTAGGATCATGGAAGTTAAAGCTAGAGCAGACCTATTGATTATGTCTCCATGTTCCCCTGCCAGTGTATTCACATGCCACAGTCCTGTGTGTTTTGTACATGACACATTCCCAATTACTATCAGTGTGCCCCTGGGTAGTAGGGCTGTGCAAAGCTCCAGATCATGATTTGGTTTCAGAGATGATTCAGAGGCCAAATCTATGAATCCAAATCAAATCGCTGGAAGCTTTAGGCTTTCCGAATAGAGTTGGATCTTCTGAATCACTTCGGAAAAGTTTCAGAGCTGATTCAGCGATTCGATCATAGAGTATAATGGGGAATCAATGAAATATCTATAACTGTGTTGTTTTTTTGTCTGATTTAGATGAAACTTGCAGGGTTGGTAGCCTCTGTTGAGAGTGAGCATGACGCCTACCAAGTTTTGAGAAGATTGGTGCAGGTGTTCAGGGGGAAATGCACCCCAAATTCTTGAAAGCAAAACTCATGTCATGTGTATGTGTTACACCACAGGGGGGTGAAAACTGCAGGGGTAGTAGCCCCTGGTGAGGCCATGAAGTCTGCCAAGTTTCAAGAAGATCAGTGCAGGGGTTTGGTGGGGAACTGTACCTCAAGCTGCAGATAAGCAAAACTCATGACATGGGTGACACGGGTGTGTGTTAAGGTGCAGCAGGGTAAAAGCTACAGGGATGGTGGCCCCTGCTGCAGCCACAAAGCCTGCCAGCTGTCAAGGAGATAGGTGCAGGGCTTCTGGGGCCCTTCACCTCTGGCTGCTGAAAGGCAAAACTCGTGACATGGGTGACACTGTGTGTTAAGGCGCAGCAGGGTGAAAACTGCAGGGATGGTGGCCCCTGCTGCTGCCACAAAGCCTGCCAGCTGTCGAGGAGATAGGTGCAGGGGGGTTCTGTGGCCCTGCACCCCTAGCGGCTGGCAGGCAAAACTCATGACATGGGTACTTGTGCAACTGTCTGTCTCTGTCCTGGGGCAGTTGATTGTATTGATTATTTCCTCTCCTTAGTCTGTGGTTTTTTAGGTGTTAATTTTTGCTAATTAACTGACTACATTAGCTAGCTACATGTATTGAGCTGGTCCCTGAGTGAATCATGATTGATTGGTAACTGGTAACACAGTAGCTTAGCAGCCAGGCCTGCAGTAGTGTCTCCCCAACCCTGCCCCAAGACAGATACAGTTGCACAAGCACCCAAGTCACGAGTTTTGCCTGTCAGCAGCTAGAGCTGCAGGGTCCCAGAACCCCCCTGCACTTATCTCCTCGACAGCTGGCAGGCTTTGTGGCCGCAGCAGGGGCTACCACCTCTGCAGCTTTCAGCCCACTGTGCCTTAACATACACAGGGTCATCTATGTCACGACTTTTGCCTGTCAGCAGCTTGAGGTGCAGTTCTGCCCAAACCACTGCACTGATCTTCTTGATACTTGTCAGGCTTTGTGGCCTGAGCAGGGACCACCACCCCTGCAGTGTCCCCCCCCCCGGTGGTGTAACACATATACGTGACATAAGTTTTGCTTTCAGGAATTTGGGGTGCAGTTCCCCCTGAACCCCTGCACCAATCTTCTTGAAATTTAGTAGGCTTCATGCTCACTCTCAGCAGAGGTTACCATCCCTGCAAATTTCATCCAAATCAAATGAAAAACAACACACTTATAGATATTTCATTGATTCCCCGTTATACTCTATGGCCAGATCTCTGAGGTGGCTCTGAAGCTTCGGGGCTGCTTCAGCCAGATCAAAGCAGAAACCCGGTCCGGAGCTCCAGATCAGATTGCTGGCATCTGAAGCAGCCAGATCTTATAGCTGCTTACTTGCACAGGCCTACTGGGTAGGTGTGACTTCTACTGCCCCTCAGATGAGCACCCATCCTATGAAGAGCTACAAAACATCACCAAACAGGTTGCAGTGATGCAGGGATCCAGCTGAGGGCTGACTGCATATGAGTATGTCCTCCTCCGTCCCCATCCTGTTGGGAATGTCCATTTTTTTATTTTGAGGTGTGATAACATTAGTTCAAGTGCACCTTCAGATGGTAATGACGATGAGGGCATCTTAATGGCATATGGTACATTCATTGGAAACAGAAAAAAGAACAGAACCAGGTTTGCTCATGGAACCAGCAGCCGGATGTCCCATGCCCTGCAACTACAGTCACTCTAATACCTCTCTTTGATACTGTGAAAGACTAGCACCTACAAAGCTGAATCAGGAAAGTAGTGGTAGTACATAATACTGCTGTTAAATGAAGGAATGTTTTTTCTCTATGAACCTTCAACCCCTGCATCTTGGAAATGGAAGATATGGTGGGGGCCAAAAGAGCTATCAGTTTGGAAAAATCAGCAACAATAAGGCAACTAAAGGGCTACAATTTATCCTTCTCCTCTTCCTCCCTGTCCCCACTCCTTTCCCAACCCCAGAATCCATGAAACAGTACAGGAAGCTTTTGGTTCCTGTTAACACTGAACTTCTGCTGTGCACTGCAGCCACGTGGGTCAGCAGCCATGGCTTCCAAAGAGCTCTGCTCCCAGCACAAAGAGAGAGTGAAAGAAGGAGGAGGGAAAGAAAGGAGTGGAATACATGGCTAAGATTGTCATTAAGACAAGGCACCATGAGCACTCAGAACCAGAGCATTACTGAAATGCAGACAGTAAACAGTTTTGCAACAAAGCAGAAACACAGTAGGGAGAGCTGGTCCTTGTAAACTGGCCTTGCATGCCACCTATGGTTCCTTTGGTGGAGGTGATTTTTGGTTTGTTCTTTGATTGGTATATCATTTATTTTCAGTCAGGTTGGGGCATTGGTGGCAGACAGAGATCCCCCAGTGGGTATCTCATTTTTGGGGTAAGATTCTAAGATAAAGACTGCAATAGGGAATACTGGCTCTTATCCACTGCTCTGCTGTGCTTGATGGTTGCTTGTTCTTCCACATTATAAGAGTTACAGTGTTAGTGCTCGCTTGTGGAAGGCAATGAATCTGCATAAATACATTTTATGTTTAATAAATGAAACAAATCTTATTAAAATGAACATTCTCACAAGTTCAAAGTGTCTTGCAGTGCCTAAGTTTTGGAAGGTCTATGGTGAGACACCTGACAGGCTTGGTTTTCAGAATATGATTTTCTAATATGAAGGAAACTTAGTGGGACTGGGAGAAACTTTAGCAAGAACCCTGAGTGAGGAGGACAAAACTGAGCAAATGGAAGCAACAGCAAAGGATAGAGAGGAATGAAAGAGACTGTGTTCTGCACTGTGAGCCAAACCTGGCACAGGAAGGATATAATGACGATAATGTTACATGTTATAGGTAGGCCATTATTTTTGGGGGACATAGAGGTCATGGATCAAATCCAAGACCCTTGCACGAATCTAGGGGAATGACCTTAGTACACCTGACACAAGAATCAATCCTCCTCCAGTGTGAATAGCACTGCTCTGAACTAGACTTCAGATGCAAACAAATGGCAGTCTGCGAAAGTTTGGGACTGGATTTGGATCGAAACTTTATTGCTCAGGCTCTGAGGGCACCCAGATTATTCCTACATCATGTTACATTTAGAGAATATCTCACTCCAGTTGCAGCAAGAAATGCTACTGGCCTTCTGAGTCCGGGCTGTAATGGATCAGACCAGTGCTGCACCTCCTTAAAGAGCCTTAATAAGTAGCTGCTTCTCCAGACCGCCACACTTGTCTGTGAATGAAGCAGCAAGCTTAAAAGCTGCAGGAAGCATAGTGTTCAGCATCTATCATAACCGCATCACAGACTTTTCAGAGCAAGAAGCACAGCTGAAGATCAGCAAACCATAGAGCAACAATAGCAAAACAGAACAACATCAGACTGGAACAACAACGTGAAAGAACAAGAAGCCAGTGATACAACTACCGAGGAGGAGCACCGTCGCAGAACAATGAGCTGGCACACCAATTGCAGATCAGCGACCGCTAAAAACCAGGCAAAAGAACAGTGAACCACAGCACTGACTGTGAGGCAGCCCCACAGCAGAACAGCCCACTGCTGTGTGATCAGGCAAGCCTGTTTAATTCATATGCAAGGTTGCCTTGGTGACAATTGGACAAATTCAATCCTGGTGCACCTCCAGTGTCTCCAAGATCATTGGTTCCTCAGGGGATGCTATTGCCCCAAGGTGTATCATCACTGGCATAACTGGGTCTGGTTGTGTGATGCTATTACCATGGAAGTACAGCACTAACCAGTGAGCTTGCACCTTGCCATGTGCTCCTGACCCCAGGGTAGATGGTTACCTGGTAATTGAACACCCTGCTGCGTGTTATTGCCCCGTGATGAAGGTAATCTTTCACCTTGTCATAAATTTCCACCCCCTGGGCATACAGATGTTTATCTGAATTCAGTTCCTCCCCACCAGGCATGTGGCTATCCAGTCTAGCTCTGGACCTAGCTGTATTTTATTGCCCCTGGAGTGTGTATGTATCTGTGGTGTGTAACCACCAGCCCTGCAGTGCACTTGCTCTCTGAGCTGGCCCAATGGACTGTGCAGTTTAAGTCCCATGAATGTATTTCTGAACCTGGTGGTATTTTGATGCCTCTGTCTTTTGCAGACCCTCGGAAGCCATCTCTGTCCTGCATTAGAGAGCTAAGCTCAAACAATAAGGGTAATGGACAGGAAATTAGAGATAAGTAGGTGGTTTGACAGGATTAGGGATAAGCAAAAGAAACATAATTATGTGATAGCTGCTATCGGACAAGGGCTCATGCGAAAGGGAATGTAAATGACCTAAAAACAGCACTAGACCAGATCAAACAGCTACACTTTCAAGATAACAACAACCCAAAAACAGAGGGTATAAATATTTATTGCAAATGAATTCTCCAAACGCTCCCTTCTTACAATCACATTAACAATAGATGGGATTGAGGATAATAGAGGCTTTTTACAGGGTTGGTGTTTTCAGTGCTGGAGCTTTTATACATGTACAGCTGTGTGTGAGACAGAGAGAGCATCTGCATGTGAGTCTGTGTTTATGCATATATTTGTGTATGTATTTTTTGTCTTGCGCATGCCCATCAACCCTGACCTACACCCTCCTTGCAATTCTAGTCCTGGTTACTCCACTCACCTCAGCGAGTGAATACTAGTCCTGCACTGTAATAACTCCTGTATGGGTATCTTGATGATCCAAAGCAAATCAGATAAGCACTGACTCAAATTTCTGCCCCAGAAACTTATTCTGATGTTCCAAATGCTTGGGTTAAATTTTTCACCCTGTAATTTCCATACATCTGGTTCCAGAGAAGGCGCTAAAGAGCTTCTGTAATCTGAGAAGTGCTGCCCCTTCAGATTGCCAGTGGATGGACTAGATGCATCAAGGGAGAGATTGGCTTTTTTCTAGCCCCAAAGTCTCTGTACAAGCCATACACTATGGGGTCAGGCAGGTACAAATGAACTAACAAGGGATGTGGTGTACTCCCACTCCTGTTGAAGCCATTGGCAAAATTCCTTTCATCTTCAACAGGAGCCTGACTGGGCCCTTTAATGTTTGTAAGCCACTTTGAAGAAATAAAACTCTTTTGAATGTGAGTACTAAGTATTATTGTCACCGTAAATTAACTCCCAAACCCCTTCCTGTTTGAGGTAGGATTGGCTCTTATGCTCCTGTGTCTCATCAGAGGGGCCACTCAGCTTTAGGTGCCATGGAGAGTCCCCCCTCTCTTCCAGAAGGACAACTGCCTACATGAAGTTGCCCCCCCCGCCAACCACCCTTCCCACTTTTTTGTTGTTATTGTTATTTACTTAACAAGAGGGAACACAGAGCTTCTATAACCTGCGCTTGCAAATTACTGCAGCCCAGGAAATGAAAACTCCACAGCGGCATTAATTGGAGGGCTTTTTAATTAAAATCAGCTTGTTTCTCGATCAAAGATTAAAGGAAGGAAGAAAGCTGAAAGAAAAAATAATAATAAAACAATTCCCTCTCTGCCCCTCTCCAGCATTCATGAGGCACAAGCCAAGCTATGCGTCATCCCTGCTGTTTTGCTCAGTTGCCTTTTGATTTCTTTAAATTTCTTTTTCATCTTCTCTTTCTACCTTACTTTGTCCTCACCTGCTTCCCTATCTGGCAGGTGGCTCCTTAGCATGCATAAACTGGCACTCTGGGGGATCTCCCTTTGGCATCTTGCATACAACCTGTGGGCACTACAGAGGTGGTACTATTGGCTTCTTGCTGTGACTTTTGATGCCCGATAAGGAGCTTTTTTGTGTCAGGGATGGGCTCATTATTTCTCATAATTCAGTATGTTAACAAGCGGACAAAGCTGTGTCCTTTAGAGGAATCTGGTTACTAGCATAAGGGGTGAGGAATTCAAGTCCCTCTTATGCTTCTGAATGTCGAAGCATCTTTACCATTTGCCTGTCAGGGGGAGACAATGTTGAAATGCTGTCTGTCCGCAGGATGCAATGCTGTAGCTACCTCCTATGCATGAACTTCACCCAACCAGCCCTGGGTATTCACTAGGGCTGTGTGAAATTTCACTGGCCATTTCATTTTGACATTGTTTCAACTCATTTCAAGGTTGAAACAGCAAAATCAAAATGAACCAAAGGGCTACGAAACACCCTCAAAACAAAACGAGGCTAGTCAAAACATTTTGAAAGTCGAAACGTTTCAACAATAGTGCTGGGGAAATGAACACAGCCCAGCTGGGCTGACTTCCCACCCCCGGTGCGATCTAGCGTGGGGGGATGGGAAGTCAGCCCAGCTGGGCTGACTTCCCGTCCCCAGCGAAACATGAAAACAGTGTCAAAACAACCTTTCTGTTTCGATGGAATGGAACAGCTGCTTCAAATCGAAATTAAATTCAAAACAGAACGGTGTTCCGTCAAACCATCAACACTCAAAGCAAAATGGAACAGTGCCGTTTTGCACAGCCCTAGTATTCACACATAACAAGCTTTTCAAATCCCCAGCTTCCTGATGCCCCCAGTGCAGTCAGATGTTCTCAGCATAAAAAGTCTATGGCAAACTGAACAAGAAGCATTGCATGCCACATGAGGAAGTGGGTGATTGTTTAGGCACCAGTGACCATGACCTAAATACATTCCATATGGGCAAACAAAGGACAGTCCAAACCACTAATATACTTGTTGTTTCAAAAGAGCTAATTTCCCAAAGCTGACGAAAATAATGAACTAAATTAAGCTGATAAGAAAAAAAGATACAAAAATAAGAATGAAAACTGGGAGTTCTTTAAGAGGAGTTTATTAGATGGCTTGGCCATAATTCTTGATTCAAGAAGACAAATTTGACTAAAAGCCCATCCTGCCTCAGTAGCAAAGAGAATGGAGTGATCGGA
>NW_005841956.1:1247115-1254892 GCF_000455745.1 Alligator sinensis
AAGAAAAAAAGTAATATGTAGCAAGTAGACAAAGGGTAGATCTGATAGATCAACTGACTCCCTTAATCAAGTTGTAAAATGTAGAAAATCAGTAAGGGAAGCTAAGGACATCGGGGAGAATCCATATTTCGCAGGGTCTAAGGACAACAAAAAGGAGCCAAAGCATTTTAGGCAAAAAATAGTAATAATAATAATTAAAAAATAGAAATTGGTGATTAATTTTTGCAAATAAAATTGATTGAATCCCTGTGGCTAGGGAACTCCCCTGGTGGACACTCGGATTCAGATCCCTTCTCCAATAAGTGTTAACTAGTCATACAAAATGGTGCAACTTCAACAGAAGAAATTGAAAGAATCTCAGCCCAGCATAGCCACTAACCTGATTGTTACAGCACTTGCCTGGGGTGTGGGAGAATGGCAATTTGAAAATGGGTTTCAGGCTTTAGAGTATTTCCTATTCTTGAGAGAAACATTTTCTGCCTGCCTTTTTTTTTTGCAAAGAACTTTAGAGGGTCTTGCTTGGTCCTGCTGTAGACTGAGAGGATTTTTTAAATCTTTGGAAGGATTGTAGAATGAAATAATACATCCATCTCTAATCCAGGGGTCACAGTAGACAAGCAATACACTATGAGCTTCCCAGTGTAATGTTGTGGCAAAAAAGGGCTACTGTGATCCGTGTATGTACAAACAAAAGAATAGTGGTAGGAGGATAGGGGTAATTTTACCTCCATGTATGGCATTATTGAAAGCAAGACTGGAATACTGAATGTAAATGTATAGAGTTCTAGTGTCCATATGTTTAATAGGACATTGAAAAATTGGAGAGGGTGCAGAAAAGAGCCACAAAAGTTATTCAGAAGCTTATTCACCAAGTTATTCACCAAGAAATAACTCAATCTGTTTAGCTTATCAGAAAGACGACCAAGGGCTGACTTGGTAAGAATAAAAGAAAACCTCTTTGGAGAGAAAATATTGGGGTCTAAAAACTTGATTAATCTAGTGGAGAAATACAGAACAAAACCAATGGCTGGAAGCTGAAGCCTGTCAGAGCTTAGTGGTTGGGTGCCTCGGCACAGTGGAACTTTCTAGCACAAGGCACGGTGAGATTTTGTATGAGGGAATTTCTCGGCATGGTGGAGAACCCCGGTGTGGAAAGGTTCCCGCCACTCATATGCAAATTCACACGTTACTATTGGCCGGTTCTAAATTATTCCTACGTGGCGACTAGCAATTGGCTCGCTAGCCGTATAAAAGGTTGGAGCAGTTTCCGCCCAAGTTGGAGAACTCCGCGCCCATCTAGGAGTGAACGTGGCGGACTGATCAACCGCCGACGACTCCCCGTCGCCGCCCGTCCCGACGTACCCCCGTGTCCTGCATGTTCGTGTTCAGACCCGTTAGAAAGATATCTTGTCTTATCAGAGCTCCTCTGTTAAACTTAAACTGAAGTTTGAAGTAACTGAAGTTTGAAGTTTGAAGTTAACTTTCTTTCTACGCTGTACATCTTGACAGTGTAAGTAAAGCCATCTTTGTTTGAACCAGTACGCATTTGTGCCTAATTCTACTCCAGCGGTCGAAAGTACCCATCTGTACGTGCTGGGTTTGTGGCCACAACCCAGCCGACCCTTTCCCGGATCCCCCTCGGCCCCCAACAAAGCCAAATTGAAATAGGAAATAGGGTTGACTTTTTTTTTTTTAGCAGTGAGGGAGATTTACTGTTGGAGGTGGTGGGTTCCCCATCTCTGGACGTCTCCATTTCAAGTCTGGATGCCTTGCTCTAAGAGATGTTTTAGCCAAGCAAAAACTATTCAACTTCATACAGGGGTGAAACTTGAGGGCCTGTGATATTCACGACATTGGACTGGATGATCTAATAGTCCCTTCTGGTCTGAAACTCTATGAATTAGAATGCAAAGTTGAATTTAATATAGAAAACTGCTGCCCTACGAATTCTGTCCTGGTTTGATGCTCAGCCTTTTTTTGGGACAGGCCTTGAAGTGGCCACAGAATTCTCAGGGCACCAGGCAAACTGGTGCAGGGACCAACAGCCTGGCTTGAGAACTGAGGGGCAGCATGGCTCCGCACAGTCAGGCCCTGGCTGTCCACCTGGAAATAAGCAGGGAAGGTGGACACACACCTTGCTTGGGTTATTTGACCCCAGCAGTCTTTCCTGCCCAGAGCAGGGGGGCTGGACCCGATGATCTCATGAGTTCCCTTCCAGCCCTAAACTTCTGTGAATCTGTGACAAGAATACACATCCTACAGTGTGTGCAAGGGGCAGGGGGGGATTTGGGAATGGCTTATAAACCTTGGGGTTCCTAGAAGCGGCTGTGGATTTGGGAATTTCTTATAAACCTTGGGGTTCCTAGAAGCGGCTGAGCTAGAGCTGAGCTCTTCTCTGCTTCAGGGATATTATTTATGTTCATGAGATGCAGGCGGATTATGAGAAACATATTGATTGAGGTTTCACAGCTACTGTAAGCTACAGATACATATTACTTACACCACAGCCCAAACCTGTATCAATGTGTTTCTAATAATCAGCTGGCATCTCATTAACATAAATAACTGTCTTCTCCCATTTGGGAGAGCTACTCTGTGGCTTCCTAACTGCACATAACAGAAATGCCAATTGCTTATTAGAACAATATTTCTGCAGGTCGAACTCCCAAGGAATGAAGGTGTAATAAGACATCACTTGTTACATAGCTGTTAGACCTCAGTAACTATATTGCTAATCAGCAATTAGTATTTAATTAACATGCTGAAAATATCATTTTCGATTTAAATGAAGCACTTATTGGAGAGGGGAATCGGCTTGGGAGTGCAGTAGCAAAGCTGGGCTAGGTTAGGTTCAGGTGGAAAATCAGACCTCCATTCTCATCACCAAGCTCTCACCTTCTCCTGAGGGCAGACTTCACCCCAACCTGGACATAATCCTGTGACTCCAGGAAAGATAGTGTGGTGTGTCAAGGCCCCCTGAACAGCCAGATAAGAGAACAGATGCTAATACAGCCTTGACTGCTAACCATAGCACTGTATCATGAGAGCTAAAGCTAGGAAGGCCCTGACAAGTGTCACCTTGTCCCACCCTGCCAAGAGCCAGTGCTGAACTGTCCTCCACAGCCCAAACTCATGCTTTACTTGTTTTCCTATATAGCCCCTGCTTCCCCAAGCAGTAGCTACACATGATAGGAAGAGACAGGCACAGCCCCAAGCTGCTCACAGCAAAGGATATTCCTCTCCAGCATTAAATAACTTAGGTGATGTTGTTCCCCCCTTTCCAGTGGAGACTCTCCTCCAGGCTGCTGTTATCCCAGCCCAGCAGTACCTAGCTGTTGGTGTTCAATATACCTTTTCCCCTGCTCCCTGGGTCCCTCTTCTCTCTGCCTCTCCTCTTTGTGATGGCTCCATCTAACAGGCGCCTTCTGCTTCTGAACAAAAAATCTGCCCAGTGCATTGCAAGTGCTGAAATCAGGCATGTATGTCACAGAGCCCTAGACCAGGGCTTCGTGACAGAGGTGGAATCAAAAAAGGATGGGGTGAAAAGCAGCATGCTCTGTGCTGCACAAAGCAGCTGCGAAAGGTCAGTCTATCCCTGCAATCCTCTCTCAGTGAGAAAAGCAGAGTTGAAGGGGCTCCCAGACGTTTTGCCAAGGCCTTTTAGCATAGCCTGCTCCCTTGGTGAAATGCAGTAGAGTTCAGGCAAGTCCACGTCCTGACCTGCGGCTACAGTACTAAGCGCCAGTGAGAGCAGCATTAGCATGCTCACAGGTGTACAGATACAAAGCTTTAATCTCCGGCTCGGTGTGTTTGTCCTTTCATTTCTCAAGTGGCTCGGAGAGAATCTTGGCTCAATGGTGGAATCGTTAACGCAGAGCAAACAATAGGCCTCTTTAGGTTCTTTTCAGCTAATCACCACTGATCCAGGCTGACCTTTCTGGTCCTCTCCTAATCCTGAAATCTGGATTCCGATTTGCATTAAGCCACCTCGGAGGGAAGGTAGCAGTGAAGATAAGCTTGTCACTCCTCACAGAGAGAGAAAGAGAGAGAGAGAGAGAGAGAGAGAGAGAGGACTTAGCCACCCTGATCTCACCACAGCCTGCTTGGCACATGTGGATGGCACCCCCTCTCTTTAAAGGCAGGACCCCTCTCTTCAAAAATCCTCCTTTGAAATCAAAATAGTTGGGGGTGCTCTGGTGAGAAAAAGCAGAGCAATCCAGATTGCTGTCCTTCTCACGCTATTCCATGGCAGCTTGGGGTCCTACGCAGTGGTCATGCAAAACTCCATATAATGGCTTGAGACGCTTATGCAATTGCACCACAATCTTCAGGGCTAGATCTTGATGTTAACTGGTACAGTTCCAGTGATTTCAATGCTGTTTGGCATTACCTGGGGACCTGGGCCTCAATCATGGCTTCAGTCAGTCTTAGCAACTGCGTTTTCTGACATTTAGAAAGGCCAGGCCTTTCCTCCTCTCCCCCTTAAGTTTTAAAGCAAAACAACAATGAACATCAGCTCCAGGCTGCAAAATGCAGTTGGCAAAATGTCCGTGGGTATGAGCTACTGCCAGCAACTAGGACGATGTGGGGCACGGTGGCACCTGTCCCCCTCACCAGAAGGGCACGTGGGGAGCTGCCATAGGCTTGCCACATGCTGTCCTTGGATGTGCTACCAACTAGAAATCTTTCTTGTTTCCCCTCATCTGTTCCCCACTGCTCAGGAGCCCGTGGACAGGTGCTTTTCAAAAGGGCTTCTAAATGGATATTTTATTGAGTTGGGTTAATTTGCAGGTGGGGGGGGACAAATATTAACTCTGCCAAGAATGCAGTTTTGAGGAGACCAACACTATTTTAAAATTTTTATTCAATTCATATTGGGTATAGATTGAATTTCATCAATAGTTTTGGCTAAACAATGTATACATTTGTATGTGCTCACACATACATGCAGAGGAATAAAATGGGTGAGAAATTTAAAAAGGCAAAATGTTTAATATTGACATTGTTTTAAATGATGCTACTTTTTCATTTTAAAATGGCATTTTTGTGTTTAAGTTAGCCTAATTTTATTTAAAAGTAATAGAAAAGGGTTAAATGATCTGACAACTAAACAGGATATTTAGGTTTGCGTTGAACAAAGCACTTTGAGTCAACTTGAAATAGAAAATTTGGGGGCTGTTTATTTTTACTGGGAAAAAAAAAGAGAGTGAAATTTCTATTTTCAGTTGACCCAGTTCTGTCTGCCCACTGAGTAGATCTGGTGGTTGGGGTCTCATGTGAATGGCTTCAATTTTAATCAGAAAATTTTAGGAGTTAGAAATGTAACAAATGTTGTTTCAGTCTTCCTTGTAAGATAGGCTTGTTTCCCTGTTACTTTAGCCAATGCTTTGGCCAGTCTAATTGAAATGTTCCATGGTAATTCCCCAACATTCTCCCTGGGAGACTATTCCACAGCCTAATGTGTCTCACACTTGGGGATGTTTTGTTTTTAACTTTAAATTATTTTATTTTAGTTGTCTGTAACCCAGTTGTGGTTTTGGAATGGGGAGCAGGGTATACAAACTGCTGCAGGGTGCCAAGGTTCAGGGCTACAAGTCAGTCACAGTCGGTGATTTTATGCCTGATACTTGGTGCTAGTCCTACATCTGGATCTCTAGCATTGGGACTGAATTTCTTACTAATCTGTAGTAGGACTTTGATTTTAGAGGGTCATTGGGCTGATTGCAGCATTCAGGTAATGGGGTCTGAAATCACTATGTCTAACTGTAATGTAGCCCTTTATGTTCAGTTCAGCTGCCCAGAGTCTACTTTCCATCCTATCAAACTGAGTGACTCTATAATCTCTTTTGGAGGCAAATCCTACAGACTGACAGTTCCCTCGCTCTCTCCCTCGCTTACCATAACTTTAGCGGCGGCAGCGTAGTGGTGCCAGTTTTGTGGCTGGTGTGTTACCAGTTCTGCTGCGGTTGTGCTGGGAAGTTATTTCCCTGAGGGGATGAAAGAAGCTTTTTTGGCTGCTGCCTCAAGGATATGGCTTGGTATGACAACTTTAAGAGAAGTCCCTAAAAATACAAGCCTTTGGTGGTAAAGTGGAGGGTGATAATTATATGCTGTGCACTGCCAAGGCCCTGAGGTTTCCATAGAGGAGAAAGAGAACCGTTTCCCGTGTCACTGTATGAAGAGGTCAGACAATCTGCCTGCTGAATGGGAGGGAGTCGGGAGCTCCAGGAAAGGGGTGGGAGAGTGTCATAGATCTCGCTCGAGTAGGCATGATGTTGTTCATAAAGCTAGCCAAAACCAATCAAGCCATATGAGGCCCCAAAAGGCCATCTGCTAGAGGCAGGCGTGTGTGGGTTACATTACCCAACCATCTATCACCTGCCTATATAGGGAGTCCTTTCAGGAAAAATAAGTTGGTATGGTGCCCTGTGACCAGAGTTCCCTGGGGACTGAGAGTAGAGTGCCTGACTTGAGAAGCCAGGAGAGTATCGTCCATTATCACAGCAGTATCTGAGACCTCTTTAGCCAGCAGGATGCTTCTCTGTAACTTATCACTGTTAAAGAGTAGGTTCTTCTCTTACCACCGCTGCTCCAGACTCTCCTTCAGTCTAGTCCTGCTTACAGCATCTCTGTATTATAAAGGGCAGACATGCCTCAATTTGTTGTGCCTCTATCACTGGGATTATAGATAGGGTAACCATACATTCCCAGGGATGTTTGCCTGGGACAGTCCCAGATTTCAAAGGCCAGTTCTGGCCAGTTGGTGAAAATTAAAATGAGTCCCAGAATCGCAGGGGCATGGGGCAGTCTGGTGGGGAGGCAGAGCAGCACAGTCTACCAGGCAGGTGGGTGGATAAGTACCTCTGCTACCCGCCTACCTGGTGCACCACGCCAGATAGATGGGTGCACCAGGCACCTGCCTGCCTTTGCCTGCAGCAGTGTTGTTGACTTGAAGGTGGGGGAGGAGAGGGGGAGCAGTGTCCCAGATTTCCCATGGTCCCCTATGCTCAGTATTCAGGTAAAAGATGAACAGCTTTGTCAGCTCCATGCAGCTAGCTTGGAGAGCTAATTAGACGTGACTGTTCATGCCCCAAGTGGCCCTTCCGATCATGCCTCAGAGCCTGCATATAATGTGCGGTGATATTTCGGTGTTGGGTTCTTTTGGCTGCTCAGCCACTCCTAAGAAGCTACTTGTCCTTTCTGCAGAAGTGTGTTTCCACCTCTCTCTTCTCTCTTCCTGGGGGAAGAGCATGCACCCCATTTGGTATTCCTATAAGGGAATACCAAGTCCTTGTCCTACAAGGGAATGCCTTTTCCTCATTCTGGACCATCAGTCTTTTCTCAGTCCCTTTCTCATGTGGCAAGGGCAGGATATGAGAGAACCTGTTCCAGCATCTCTAAGTCCTGATTCTCTCTAGACTGTACTGGCACCACCCCACTGCATTCACTGGAGTTCCCCTTCTACAAATGAGGCCCACAGTCTCTGCCCGGTGTCCCTGCTGGGCAAGGTTTTGAGTCTGCTGACAGTCAAGAGGGTTGGCATACTGATGTGCTTGGACAGTGAGCCAGCTGGGGAGAAAACAGCCCTTTTCCGGTAGATGGCAACCGGCCTGGTGCCAAAACAAGCCCTGTTCAGCACGGCTTTAAAGGCAGACAACAGAGCTGTTTATCTGTGACGCTCCTGTGGATCAGAGTCCTTGGCAGTGGGCTCCACTCCCCCTCCTCCACTTGCATGTGATGTGCCAGGGGAGCTTCCCATGCCCAGCATGGGCAGGAG
>NW_005841956.1:1255600-1262372 GCF_000455745.1 Alligator sinensis
CGCCCCTGCCACCCGCTCTCACGCACACCAAGCTCTTACCACGCAGGCCTGAAGAGAAGGTGGTGTAATGATCTTAATTAATTGACCTAATTAAGATCCCAGCTGGTAGGAAGCTGGATTTCACGACAGCTGGTCTCACTGTGAGGGAGGCAATAAAAACATCAATAACGGCGAGGGGTGTAAAGCGGGCGGCAGAGAGTTCAGACGGACGAGCAGCAAACGGGGCCATTTAGGCAATTAGAGGATGGCAATGGCTTTCCCAATTGTCATCTCCATCCAGGCGAGCACCAGGTGCTTGCCTTCCCCACCTCCCTCCCCACTTCAGTTCTGTTTGTTTTAGCCCAGCTCCGGCTCCAACCAGACAGCAAGCTGAAGTGATTTGCTTTCCTAAAATTGCACAAACCTGACTGAGAAACCCTGGGCTCCTGCTTCCCTAGGCTGCCACTTGGTTCTTGCCTTTGCAGCTCCGTTTGGGCACCCATATGCCAACCACCTCTGCCAAAGCCTCCCCCGCCTCTATGCACAGCACCCATCTGTTGCTCGGCTCCTGTCTGCAGCCCTCACTCCACATGCTCCCATCCATGTCCCATATGCAGAACTCTGCCCACGGGTGGGATTTTTTTTTTTTTTTTGGGGATGTTGTTTTGGCTTTCCCAAAACGCTCCCCATATGTTTTTCTCCCCTTTCCAGCTCTGAAATTTTTACAGCAATCTGTTTTTATTGGTTTTTACACAGTCCTTGTCAGTGGGCAATCTTAAGATGAGTGACTTTAACAGGCAGGCTATGCCAGTAAATAGGTGCCTGGTGCTTGGCTTCTCTTGAGTGGAAGCACAGTTGCTGCCTCAGCTCAATGGTAAGCGTGATTTTTCACTGGGTTCCTGAAAGACTTGACTCTCAGTTCCTTCTTTCCCAAACATCCCTGGAACAAAGTCACTCTCTGGCCTGGATGCTGGTTTAACAATCAGAAGGAGATTGCAGCTGGTTAATGTCTGGTGTTTGCATGGAGGAGTTATTCTTGGGCTCCCAAAGTGCAATTGATGGTGCCCAGCATCATGTCCCTGTTGGAAAAAATGTGGCTGGAGTGATATGGAAGAAAGAGAACAGGGGTTTCTGGAAAGGGTTTTGCTTTCCGGGCTCCAGCCACTGTCCAGTCTCCAGTATGTTTTCTCTCTGAAGCTGTCTGGCATTGCCGTATTTTGGCAGAGCTGGTAATGCCACATGAAGAACTGGAACATCCCATGCTGAACAAAACACCACACATTAAAGGACAGGGCCAAGTTTTTGTTCTGTTATATGGCAACTGTGGCTAAACTGCAGTTAACCAGCCACATGCAGCTGCTCCCAGGCAGTTTAAATGCAGGTCCTGAAGAAAGAGCAGTAGTTACAGAGAAAAAGTGTGGTTTGATTTATCTGTTCCTTTGTTATTTTTGATTTTCCCCAGTTCTTTCTTATTATTTACTCTAAGAAGTCATTTATTGACAAGCTATTCTTTGAGCTGGGGTACTAAGCAGAGGTCCTGGACCCTGGAGCTTGCTCATTTAAAAAAAAAAATTCTTTCCTATGGCTCTTGGCCATCACA
Organism: Alligator sinensis; assembly: GCF_000455745.1. Taxonomy (NCBI): domain Eukaryota; kingdom Metazoa; phylum Chordata; order Crocodylia; family Alligatoridae; genus Alligator; species Alligator sinensis. The sequence goes on from NW_005841956.1 coordinate 1,257,180, forward strand.
AGATTTTGGTTTATGGTAAGATGGGTTAAGAGGTTTGCCTGTTTCCCCACTTGCCCATGACATATGAGCTTAAATAACCTCCCCCTCCTCCCCATCCATAGTCTAAGGGCACCTGTACACAAGCAGCAAGGCTGCTCCAACGCGCTGTAATTAGAGTGTGTCGGAGCAGGCTTGATTAATCGAGTCTGCTGGAGCATGGCAATTACCGTGCTTCAGCAGACTCCAGTATCTCATGTATCAGTGTTCATGTGCTTAAAAATGGCAGCAGGGGCGCTTTACCTAAAACCCATCAAACAAGCTTTAGTTAAAGCGCTCCTGCTGCCATTTTTAAGTGCAGTGATGCTGATACACAAGACACTCTGGGGACTTTAATTAAACCAGCTCTCAAAGCCAGTCTAATTAAAATGCCACCCCCTCCCCCGCCACACACACATACACACTCCCAGGACATGTATATAAATGCCCTAAGAGGGGGAGTATGTGTTGCCTTCAGAAATGGATAGCATGACACTAAATCATAATAATAACACCATAATAGAAAGAGATTTAATTGAATGTACAAAGTGCCTCCTTTCAAACCGAAGTGCATGCGGTGCTACCCAGACGCTGAAATTACAAATGCAATCCATCATAAATAAACAGCAATTATTCAAACGTCATAAAACACAAATGCTAAAAGCTAAATAAAATAGTAAAAATACTTAGAAAGCCTGTATTAAAATTCTGTATGTGCGTGTGCATGGGAGCAGAGTGTGCTGGGCAGAAAAGATGAAGGTGATTATGTGTGTCTGAAGGGGGGGGAGAGAATGTTTTATGTATGTAAATAGTATGGGGCAATATATGAAGGGTGTATGTTTTAAGTCTTATGCTGAGGCTGATGATTCTTAAAGTCAAAGTATATATTAGCAATGGAATACAATTCATTAAAACGTATTTAATAGTGGGTGGGGCAGTCTGTGACAGATATTTCAGAAGAGGAAATTTCATAACCTAATGCCATTGGCCTGTAGGCAGATGGCAGGAGTTCTAAGAGATGGGGTGATGCATCTCCCTGTGATCGTGAGAACCTGCCATCCTTCAGAGATTCATAGAAGTAGGGTCGGAAGAGACCTTATAGATCATCAAGTCCAAGCCCCTGCCCGGGGCAGGAGAGAAAACCGGGCTAAAATGACCCCAGCCAGGTAGACATCAAGCCTCCTCTTAAAGACCCCCAAGGTAGGAGCCATCACCCTTGGAAGTTGTTTCCAGATCCTAGCTGCCCTGACTGTGAAGTAGTGCCTTCGGATGTCTAGTCTAAACCTACTCTCTAACAATTTGTGACCGTTATTCCTTGTTACCCGGGGGGGGGCGCTAGAGGGAACAGGGTCTCTCCCAAACCCTGCTGGTCCTCCCTGGTGAGTTTATAGATGGCCACCAGGTCCCCCCTCAGCCTTCTCTTGCAAAGGCTGAACAGGTTAAGGTCCCATAGCCTCTCTTCATAGGGTCTGCCCTGCTGTCCCGGGATCATGAGGGTGGCTCTTCTCTGGACTCTTTCAATGCTGTCCTCATCCCCCCTGAAGTGTGGTGCCCAGAACTGGACGCAGTACTCCAACTGCAGCCTGACCAGTCTTGCATAGAGGAGGAGGATCACCTCCTTGGCCCTGCTTGAGATGCACCTGTGGATGCATAACAACGTACAGTTAGCCCTACTGACCATGACCTCGCATTGTCAGCCCATGTTCATCTTGGAGTCAATAATGACTCCAAGATCTCTTTCTGCCACTGTGCTCTCGAGAAGGGAGTTTCCCAGCGTATAAGTGTGCTGCTGGTTCCCACTGCCCAAGTGCAGCACCCCGCAGCACTTGTCAGTATTGAAACCCATCCTATTTTCGTTAGCCCACCCCTGTAACCTGTCCAGGTCCTGCTGTAATCTGTCCTTCCCTTCTAGCGTGCCCACCTCACCCCAAATCTTGGTGTCATCAGCAAATTTAAACAGGCTGCTTTTTACCCCGTCGTCCAAGTCACTAACAAAGAAATTGAACAGTGCGGGCCCAAGGACCGAGCCCTGGGAGACTCCACTGCCCATTTCCCTCCAGGTCAAAAAAGACCCGTCCACCACCACCCTCTGAGTACAACCCTTCAGCCAATTTGCAATCCATCTGACTGTGTAGGCATCAATGCCACAGTCACCTAGCTTTTTGATGAGAATGGGGTGGGTTTTTCTGGAGTAGGTTACAAAGGTGGAACCATCTCATTTGCTGTTAGAAATCTTTCTATACCACTTTGAAAACCAGTTTTCTAGTTGTGCAGCTGATCTACAAGTTAGAAAGAAAGAAATAAGCAGATGTGAGCAAGCCATGAGAGACAGCCTTTTGTACATCTGTCTTCAGCTTACTGTTCATGGAATTAACTGGAGAGGAATTTTATCAGATTTTAATAACTGGTAGGGAGAGATCTGGAGTGTTGTCTCTATGGAGGGCTTTTGTGAGGCCAACTGGGGAATAAATATCAGAGATAATGGAAGTGTCTTGCTTTTTAGGCTTGTTGTTATGTATCTTGTCCATTTTTTGCTTCAGCATGAAAAGAAACATGTCATGCCCTTTATAATAGCTGGTTAGTTCATTGGTTATTTGTTTGTTTGTTTATTTATTTATTTATTTATTCAACTGTGGTTTGGATCCAGCAATACCTAAACAGGCAGTTGGGAAACTTCTAAAAGTTTGCCAGGCTGATTCAGGCAAGAACCATTGTCTTGCCATCTCCTAGACTAGTCCTCTCCTGCAAGATATCCAGTGCTTGCTGGATTTGGCTGAGCTGGGGATACCATACAAGGTGCTTTCTTTGGTGATACTTTGGTACTTTCTGTGCAGCACAAAAGTTTCCAGAGGGGCAGAGAATTAAGGGCCAAATTTGGGATCTGTTTTATTTTTTTCCAATTTTTTTTTTTTAAATGCTGGCTGTCTAATCTTGTCATAGGGACAACAGAGCGCTATGGCATTTAGGGAACATCACAAAACACAAGAGGAGATGTATAACAATGACATAAGCAATAGTCAGACCATGTTTCTGCACTGCTGTCTGTATGCCTCATTTTCTGCATTTCTGTGAGTTTCACCTGAAAATCACCCGAGTTTCTTCACTCCTTGTTCTTCATCTTCTCTACCTTAGTGCCCTGGGCCTGGACATCCTTCCTTGACTCCCATCCAAGCTAGAGTACCACAGGCAGCTCTGCTGGTCTACCCTATCTCTTGCTATTTTAGCCTAGAACAGGGGTGTCAGACTCACGTGGCTCCTCAGGCCAGATCCAGAGGGGCTCCTTGTGAGCCAGAAATATGTACCCAATGACAGTGGCAGCAGAGAGCTGCAGGGATTAAAGCAGTCATCCTTATCCCCTCCTCCCCAACACATGTCTCCAACAGGGCTCTGTACCCCAGGTTTTGGTGGCAGGCCCTTTTCCCACTAACCCCACCCCCAAACTCCTGTGGACCAGATAACACAGCTCTAGGAGCCACATGTTTGATTCCCCTGGCCTAGACAATCCACATTGCTACTGGTGGTTCATTTTGTTCTGCAGGTGTCAAAAACCCATGCTTAAAAATAACTCTACACAGACTTTTGCCCAGTAATAATCAACACAAATAAACCCACATTCTCATTCCTCCCCTTTCCCCCGCTCCCCTCTCAACACACTCCCTCCCACCACAGCTTGGGTCATGGGGGATGCTCTGACTGTCTGTCTCTGTCTCAGACCTCTGTGCCTCATAATTAAGGCTGACAGCCTGGGAAGGCCTTTGAAATTGATCAGCAATGTGCTTTTCAGGTGACCGACACAGGAAACAAGCCCAACTCCCATCCCCAGGGTCACTGTCAATTTCCTGTCGCCGTGGCAACTTGAAATGTACAAACAGCCAGGTCACCCCTTCTCAGAAGACAACATGTGCAAATATGGGAGGAGAGGAGAGAGACAGTGGCAAAGGTGTTGGACGGGCAAACAGCAAAATGTCAGCACCCTCCTCCCCTTTCAAGGAGCAGGAAAAGAAGGCACAGAGTGGCAGGGAGGCGGGCTGGGAAGCGGAAATGGGGAGACATCCTGCCACTTTCACAGGAGCTGAAACCTGCATGTTGGCTTTGTCGGCACCAAAGTCAGGCCTCTGAAACTGTAGAGAGCAGAAAACAAAGGGTGGGAGGAGGAGGAACTTATATCTCGATAAACACAAGGTTGAAGAGGCAATAGGTCGAGGGATTTGGGCTGTGAGGACTTTCTCAAACCGTAAATTTTAAGTAGCAGTGCCACAGCCAGGAAACCTGAACTGGGTCTCTGAGATATATTATCTCAGGAGCAGACAAGGTCAGCATGCTGGCTCCTGCTGAAGTTCCTACCTTGTCTGCATTAGTGTTGTGCTCCGTGCTAAATCGCACCTACACGCATGCACAGATGCAGGCATGTGCAGGTACAAACACACCACCATGTGTATCAAAGGTCTCAAACCTGGTCCAGGGCTGGACACACAGTTCCTGTGTGTGCCAGCTCCTTCTGGGGCTGTGTAAACTCACAGAGAAGTAGGGCTGAAAGGACCTGCAGTCCAGAGATCACCTAGTGCAGCCTCCTGCCTGTGGCAGAATCACACCTATCCAAACTATGATATACAAATCCACTGTTTAACTTATTAGCAACATGACACAGCCAACCCTGATACAACATAAATCATAACACCATAATCTGCCACACGGAAAGCAAGGGGACTATGGTGACCAACCTTCTGCTGCTGCCGAAAGTTATTAAAATAACCTTGAGATGTCCCAGGAAGAGGGCCACTGGCTTTCTCTCTAAATAATAGGTACAATGCTCCTTAGTGCTGACCCTGTGGTAAAAGATTGCCTCATTAGCAGGCAGGATATCCTCCAAGTAGGAGAAGCCCCAGGACTGACAAAAGCCAGGAGTGCCACCAGCAAGGACTACAGTGCCGAGTCCAATCTGTACAAGGGTCCCTGGGTTAGAATAAAGTGGTGTTGTACATCAGGCCAGAGGTGGATCAGAAGGGACTCATTCACACAGGCATAAAACAGGCCATAAGACTTCCCTGAATGAATTCCCATGGTATGAACTAGGGCATAACTCAGTAATGGAGATGCAAGTAAAGTTAAGGGTGTGTCAGAAGAGGTGGGCTGGGGTACTGGACTAGAAAGTGTCCGTCCCCCGTCCCCCCCCCCCCC
>NW_005841956.1:1262403-1263894 GCF_000455745.1 Alligator sinensis
CTGAAAGCTATGCTTTCTCTTGCTGTTTGTGTACCTATTTGCCATGGGAACACTGGAGAGGAAAAGTTCCTCTCTCTCCTGTCCTCAGTGATTCACTGCTGCACATCAGAAACTGTGGTCATTACCCTGTTTCCAACATTCTTTCAGGGGAATACGCCATTATTGTTACTACTAGTAGTAATATTGTTAGCGTTGTAGCAGTTAAAGGTTTCTCTTGCTATCAGGCCCCTGTTATCCTGGGCACTGTATACACATGTAGTGAGAGAGACTCCATTCCCCAGAGCATTCATCTGTCTAAATAGACAAGACTGACAAAGGGTAACAGTGTCACTGAAAGGCGAAGTGCCATTCTACCAGCAGCAAAAGGAATAGATTCCAGGCCTCCTGCCTCTCAGGCCAGTGCCCTATCTGGATAGAAGTCAACATTGCCATTTACTTAATGCTATTAGGATTCTTTGCAGCACATGAAATACTCAGGAAAACATGTCCTCCAGAGTATAAATAAGACAGAGAAAGCTTTACAAAATGCAAGCCACTAGCAGGCCAGATGAAGATCCAACCTCAACATTAGCTGCATTTGGAAAAAGACCAGCAGAAGATGTCTCTGGTGGGTATCACCGTGGAAGGTAATTGCCAGTGTTCCTGTGCGTACACAATAACACGTCCCTCTTACAATGGCAGAATCAAATAGCCCCTGAGGGCCTGGGCAAGGAAGGAGTAAATTGCAGTAGTACAGCTTTATGGAAGCAACCATGCCCTGCTGAGTGACTGGTGGCTGGCCTTTTGCTTGAGCAGAGGACGTCTCCCCATCCCAGGCATTTGGCTTGGAGATCTGGGCTGGGCTGGGAAAAAAAGTGCAGTGTTCTCTCTAATTGTACTGTGTGTAAAGCCTCCCTGGAGTCTTTGCTCAGAAGTGGTTTGAGCTGTCCCCTGTGACCTCCCTGTGGTGCGGGTACCACTCTCTCCACTAACCTATTGTGATAGAGCCAGGCTGTCTTGAATTCGCATGGTAAGAACCTGCATGAGACGCGCGAGAGCTGTTAGGATATGCATGTTCTGTATGTGGTTGTGTGTGCGAGTGGAAGGGAGCACTGTGTGGGGAGGGGGCTTGCCTGGGAGCTATTGCAGAGAGGTGTGGTCCAGTGGTTTATGCATTTGCTTGGGAATCAGAAAGCCCTGAATTTTAAAGCAAGCTCACTGACTCCTGTTTTGAGCTGAGGTAAGTCATGTTACTCCCCTTCCTCAGCCTCTCTAAATGTGATACCAGGCTTGATGCTCACTGCTCCACAAGACTGCTGTGAGGATTTATTAGACAGTATTCGAAAGCACAAAGTCCTGTGTAAATGCTATATAGAGCTGGGCAAATACACTTAAAAAAAACACCCCCCACAATGAACTTTGCCTCCAGTTTGCTTCCCTGGTGTTTTGCGTCACTTCTGCATTCACTTGCCATGGATACTCTAGCCAACAAGGCCACAGGCAGGGATGCTC
>NW_005841956.1:1264000-1297124 GCF_000455745.1 Alligator sinensis
GAATGCTCATGGAAACAGCTCATTTAAAATGTCATCTGGCTCAAGAACCAGTTATTGAAATTATTTGATGAATAATTTAGAATAACAATTAAAGTCAAGAAAATCATAAATAACTCATGTGCAATTCATGAATGGGAAGAGAGGTTAAAGTTGTCTGATAAGTGATTTGCTACCAATTAATCACACATTTTCAGTACTGAAGTGTACTATTTAGGAAGAAGAGCAGCTATTAGGATTATTAAAGTGCCCACAATGACAACATACAAGTACTACTGTCCCTGTAGTAAAGGCTTTTTGTCTTAATCTGAATAGCAGACCCAGATAACTGAAGATGCTCTGGGACTCCCAGAGGAAGGATTTGCTTTCAGTGGTTTGGGGTCTGTGGGGGGAATCTGCATTCATTCCTGCCTTTCACTCCCCCTTCAGTAACCAGTGCAGGAGAGAGAGAAGTTGACCGATGGGGCTTGGGAGTGCCACAAAAGAAGTGGATCTTCAGGAGAGATTAAAATGGGTGAAGCTATAACCTGGCATGAGGGAACTAGGAAGTTATTCCATGAAGGGAGACAGCTTGGCAGATGGTAGATAGAGATGGAAGAAGGAGACAAGAGGGAGGGAGACCATTGCTGGTGAGATGGGAAGTAGAGCTTTGCAGTTTTTTCTTGGTGAGTAGTCTATTCCTGAACGAATGTGGGTTTGGGTCCTCTTGAAAGTGTTTGCAAATTTGCTGAATAGTTTCACAGGGTGGGGTGTGGAAACTGGAACTCTGTTTGCAAAGCTGGCCACACTGATGTTGGTGTCCCCCTGTAACCACCAGCTGAGTTGTCAGAGAGATGCAGGGGCACCCACCTGGGGTTCAAAATTCCTTGGGCAGGGTGAGGAATTGCACTTAGGTCTCCCACATCCTTAATGAATGCCTTGTTCACTGGGCTAATGGACAGGAGAGGTGATTGCTAGGTCATTATCAATGGGAAAACACAAATCCCCTGAAACACAGAAAGAGTGGGGGTGCAGGGCTTTTAACCCAGAAGATGGATTCTTAGCTATTAAATGAGTGAGGAAATACACCACTAATTGGCTTATATTCCCATTTAGAGGTCCTGTTATACATGTCCAGCTGTAAAATGCTCTTGTCTCTTCCTGCTGGGCCCTCCCTATAGTGAAGCCTTTCTCTGATGTTTATAGAGGCCATTCTCTCTACATAAACCACTTAATTAAAAGGAAAGGAGATGGAGGAGACAGCTCAAAGCTTGGCTTTTCCCCAGGGACCATTGTTGGCTCCATTGTAAGTGAAGCGATATCACCAGGATGCTATGGGGCTGTGGATTATAGAAATGCAAATAGTGGTGGAGTGATAGCAGGGAAGCCACATCTAAACCCATCCATTCTCGCAGGTTTCCCAGCAGCTCACTGGTATCTTGTTAGGCTTGTGTGAGTCGTGATCTAAAAAAAAAAAAAAAAAATTGTTCTCGAACTAAAATGAAGAGTTTTTAGTTTATTTCCTGCCGAAACCGAATTGTAATAATAAAAGGGCCATGCCCTGGGGATTGAGCGATACTTTTGTTTCACCTAAAACAAACCATTTCAAGTCATATTTTGGGTATCATTAACACAAACAAACAAAAGACTAGACAGCTAAGAATCCTCCTTCTTAGTAAAATACTCCCCTGCTCTGTACTTTTTCAGGGTTTTTTGTGCTTCCTTACTGGGGAGAACATGGAAGTATTGTCCTTTCTTCTCTTGGGTTCAAGCAGAGAGCAGCTCTCTCACAGCCGCTAGTGTCCTGGAAGGTATAGCCACAGTCTGGCTCTCCCAGCCACAAACCTCAGCCGCAACAGTGCTGCATAGACTCCAGAGTTTTTACAGTAGACTCGCATTGTGGTATTGCCTGAGGAAAAACTGTGAGACCACCAGGCCTGGATCTCACCATTTGAAGCATCTGCTGAGGAAACTAGGATGGGAGATGTTAGAGCAAATTCTATGGGATTTCTTTTCTTTCCTCTGCTCGCAGATCCAGTGTGGCTCTGCATGGAAGCACTACCCTGAATGTATTCAAGGAAGCTTTGTCCAGGCTAATAAAGACGGACGCTGAACTGCCCCCTGTACCTGGCTCCTTGAAGTGCTGTGTGCTCCACTCTGGAAAATAGTGTGCCTGTGAGTAGGAGCTGGAGACACAAGTCTGCTTTGTTACAACCATGTGTACAGGACAGCATAAATCGAAGGGAGTGTGTGTGTCTGTGTTACACAGGCAAAAAGAGAATTTGTATTGTAACCCGGGGGTCTCCAAAGTGAGCATCCCCCCTCACCAATACAAGGGGAAAGCCAGCAGGGCGCACATGCTGGGGGTGGAAACTGTAGTCTACTTGTAGTTCCCTCCCACCTATCGTGTCTCAATAGACGAGGAACAGAAAGTGATGTCTTAACCAGGTACAAATGTAATATATGCAGGAATGCCATGTGCCCCTGGAGGCTGGGGGGGGCCACGGGGAGCTCCCACAGGCAGCGGTGGCACTGTTGGCGGTGGTGGGAGTGTGGCAGCGGCAAGCAGGAAACTCTTGCAGGCAGCCATGGCACTGGTGGTGGTGGGGGAGGTCGTTGAGCACTGACCAGTGGTCAGCGACCACCTGCAGATGCTGCCGGCAGCATTGGCAGCAGCCAGCAGCGATCGCAGACTGCCTGCAGATGCTGCTGGTGTCTCACCCTGCCATAGCGCTGGCTCCTGTGTCCAGCTTTACGCCATGGTTGGAAACCCGAGCCGCCTCACTGCAGCTCTCAGGGTCCCAGTCCCTCGCAGACCCTCTGTGCAGCGATACCCGCACTGCCCACCACTTCCGTCCAGCAGTGGAATCTTTCAGGCTCTTCTGGGCAGCCGGATACACCCGCTGGGCAGCTCTCCCAGCTTTTCTTGGCCCTGGGACCTCTTCTTTCTTTGTCTGTCGCTGACTGTGCCACCTGCTCAGCATGCAGCTGCTTATATCCCCTTCTGGGGCCCCACCACCAGGGTGAAAATGTACCAATCAGGGGGCTGCAACTACAGTTCCCAATTAAGTCCGCTCCTGCCCCTGCCCCTGCCCCCTGCTGTGGAGTAGAAGAAGAGCGGACTCTCCTTGTGGCCTCTCCCCTGCCTGTCTCTGACTGGTGGGTTTGCCCCATCAATCGCATTTGCAGTCTCCTGAGCCTGCAGAGCCCACCACAGTATCTAGAATGTCCCACCTGTATTCACTGTGCTGTATACCCTGCAAAAAGGTGGAGTCAGAGTGAGTGCAGATATCTGCCCTTGTGCTGTCAGTACAGCCTCTCTTGGTGCTGCCAGTCTCCTCCAGTTCCTCTGTGGGCACATCCCAGATTGCCTTCTCACAAGTTGGCTGTTTTCTGACTTTTCAGTTCTGATGGGAGCATGGCAATCATGTGTGCAGGTCAAACTCAGAAAGGGTACTGGCTTCCTGGCCTAGCACATGCTGTAGCCACGGCTCAGGGATGCTATGGTTTAACAGCTTTCGAGAGAGACACCGATTTGTTAGTGGATTCCGTCCTTGGGGGATTTTTCTTATTAAATCCCCTAATAAGCAAAAATGTGTCTATAAGTTAAAGACTGAGGCCTGCATGAACAAATCTCTGCCAGATGTCTTTGTCCCAATTAAGGCAGAAGAAGAGGGAGAGAAAAGGCAATTAATTAGCTGGGAATGCAGGAGGTACGGCAGTGAATGGAGCATTACCTCATCTGTATGTGTAATGAGACTCATCACTGGAGGTCTGGGCTTCAGTGACCTGCCAACTTATCCTTCACTTAGCCAGCTCAGCCAAGCAGGCAGGCTCCCTTCATGCACACCCTGCCACACAAAAGGAATGGCAACCAGGGATGAACAGAGGCATCAGATCCATGCCCTCCTCACCAATATATGGCAGGCCGCATGTAGGAGAGGAGTGGAAGGTGTATGTGTGTTGGGGAGGAGGGCGATTGCTGGGATTTGATTCCTGCTTTCAGCACCACCAAGGTAGTGAACCCTGTAGCAGGCGATTCCCTGTTGTGGCTGTTGCCCAAGAGAAACTGCAGACCTGATGGTACAAAGCAGATTGTATGAGAGTGCATCAGATACAGATGCTGCCCCTGTTAAGTAGGTGGGGGCTGATATGGATTGGGCACATCCAACCATTCAGAGCAGCCCTCTGTGACCTCTCTAGGTCAGTGCAAACATCATTGCCATTGCAAAATCCTTCCATGGTGCTTCAGGGGCACAAGTCTGCCTCAGGCTGGAGTCTCCTATCTCCACTTTCACTTTATACGCTGGTAATGAGTGACATTCCTTTCCGGAGTCTGATAGGGAAGCAGCATTATATAATAGGAGTGCATAAATCCAGAGGCCCCTAAAATTGAATCCCAGTCCCCACTATGAAAACTCTTCTGCTTTGATTTGAGTCACCGTCTAGATACAATTTTAACTGCTCACCTGGAGGGGAAGGGGAGGACAAACTTTTCTGCTTTAGTTTTCCCCTCTGCAGAATAGGGATAATAATTCAGCCAAGTTGGAAAGATTAACTAGTTAACTGATGGAAATTTTTTTTGATGGAATGGGATTTTCTTTTGGTCAGAAAATGCTTGTTTGCTTGGAATTGAAATGTTTCCCAGGAATGCGTGGACTTAGACCACTCTGAGCAAAACAATTTGAACTGGAAGTGGAGTGTTAGTTATAGTTTCCACATGGAAACAACATCTTTCACTAAGGTAGTTCCAATGGCTCCAAAGAACATGCTTGGGATAGGAAATAGGTACATGCAATATTTCCACATTTCAAACTTTTATCTTGATACAGAATGAAAACATAATTTCAGATATCAAATTTTTACCCCAGGGCTTCAAATTCAATTTCTTGATCTTTCTTACTAGTTATTGATACAGTGCTTTGAAGAGATTAAGTATAGCCAAGTGTTCAGTAGGATGAGGATGATGATGATGAGTGGTTTGGAAACTTCCCACGGAAAAAGGCAGATTGTTTTCCTCACATCATTTCCCTTGTTTATGATACCACACATTGTAGTGCAGACATTTAGAATTCAGATGGTGACAATGGAGAAACGCAGCCCCAAATTGTCCTATTTGCATATGTATTTCCCTCCCGCATGAGAGAGAATAGTTTCTAAATCATGTTGGTAAGAGGAGTAGGGTTATTTTGCAGTGTGCCAATGTATTTGTGCTATGCAGCAATTAGTCCATTATGCATAAGAAAGGATCCGCTTCTGTTGTTATGGGAGTTGTCTCTACACAGGGTGTAATATTCTCTTCCCCTCCTTTAGAGGGAGCTCAGCTGGGCCTTTCATCCAGTGAGCTCCCCAGAATCTAAAATGAGGATTTCCATGAAATGAGCCCTGAGTATCCTTGCACTAAATCGTTCTTCTTGAACCCTTTACTGACTGCACACCCAGCTTTAATTTCCCTGCTCTGGATTCTGCAGTCCCTGGGAGCATCAAAACATGCAGGTACATGCAGTTTGTGGCACCACAGACCTCTTTGTGGCATATCAAACTGCACGTGTTGCATGTTAAAACTTGTGTGGCACTGCAAATTTGCAGTGTGGGGGCAAAATTTGCTACTGGGATTTCCTGGAAAAAAAAAACAACCTGGAAAAAAGGTGGCACAAAGCATGCAAAAATAGTGTGCACCAGGACAAACATGGAGACATCTCCACGCATTGTGAAGCCCCCATGTTGAGGCACATGGAGACAGTGCAACACTAGCCCGGGGCTGCCTGCTCCCGGCTTGAAGCTCCCCAGCTGGCTGGGGCCCAGAGTGTTTCAGTTCAGGGGCTGCCTGCTGGCTATCCTTGTGCTGAGGCACCCTGTGCCCCAGCCCCCCGGGGTCTCACCCTGCAGCACATGGAGGCCAGGAGGAGCTGGGCATGGCCTGCAACAATGGCATGTACAAGGGCATGTGCTGCGGCACAAAGTAGCACAGCTTTGTGCCACTACTACTTGCGCCACTGCAAATGCACACCCCTGCTCTTCTGGAGAGACACCCTGAGGCAGCTCGAGTGGTACAGACAAAACCTGGGGACAACTCTTTGCCCTTCCCCAGTCTGCCATGCTTGTTGGCTTTAGCTCTCCCTGACTGAAGGGGGGAATCCAGCTTTTCTCCAGCTCAGCCACTTGCTTTGGCATCAGTGACAGGAGTCCAGTAAGAAGATGACACATTCACAGACATTTTCAGGGTGAGGTTTTATGTAGATTTATGTTAAAATATTCATGCCTCTTCCCTCCACTTTTATTTTTATTGATTTGCAAATGCAAACCTTTGTTCTGCATGCAGTCCATAAACCTGACAGTTTGTCAGTAACTTCTGATTGAATATTTTAATATCCTATTTCTTCCCCCCACCCTGCCTCCAGGCATCTCAGAAAACCAGGAGACAATCCTGCTGCCCAAGCCCATGCCCTGATTTCCCCCACAAATCCTGCATACTCTCCTGACTATGGCCCTCTCCTATCAGCTGTTGTATTTTTGTCATTTCTGAAGTTCTTTTAAGCCCCGTTTGTGATCGTATTCATACAGAAGACTAAAGGAAAAAGAAAGAGAGGGGGAAAAATCACCCCCTCTTTCACCTCCTTGATATAGACTTGAGCGAGTTTCTGCCTGTCACTTTAAATGGATGTATTTAAAGCAAATGCAGAAATTGCCAGCCAGGGCAAGGCTTGTAATAAAGACTACATCTCCATTTCCAATATATATTTATATGTATTTTGGGTTGTGTCTGGGGGGACTTGGGGAAAGTAACAGGAAATGCCAAGTGTTGACATGTCCGTGATAGAAAATAACTCAAGTTCTTTTAATGTGAAATGCATGGTATTTTTTGAAATGACATTTAAGTGAGGAAAACCGATGGGCAGAGCTTTTGCTCGGGGCAGCTTTTCAATGGCTAGTGCTTTGTGTGTGAAGTGAGCAGGGCAGCAAAAGACTTCAGGAGCCTGAGTGCTCATTCAGGTCTGTGATAATGCTACCTACGCTAGGTGAATGCCACTAGTCTACAGCACCTGCTTCTACAGGCTCTGTCTGCTGTAATTAGTGCACAAGGTGCAGCCACCATGCAATTAATATGTTACTACCCAGAACGAGTCGCTTGTAGACCCCACAGTGAATGTGATCCTTAAGATCATGTCTTTCGTGTGGGCAGCCTGTAGTTATGCAGTGATGAGGTAATAGGAGGCGTTCATCCACCACACCGTAAAGAACTGACTGGGAAGCAAAGGTGTGAGGAGCTAAGTATGTCTAACCTGGCCAAGTGACAGCTAAGGGGAAAGGGTGATATAATAACGGACTAGAAGTACTGGGAAGGTTCACACGTTACAGAGCAGGTAGAGGTGAAATCAAACAATAGAAAAAATTATTAAGAAATCTTCTGATGGTGAGATGTGCAGAAATTAGCTTGTCACTGTGAAGCCTGCAAACTGCATGTTTTGGTTCCTTTTAATCCAGATTTGACACAATGCGTTATTATATAGAACTGCCTGCACTGGATTCAGGTAAAGAAAACTGAGTGACCACTATAGTAGGTCTTGCCTTCTGCCCTTTCATCCTCACCTGTGTGCCATGCCCTTTCTAGAGGTTGGACTGAAGAGGCCAGATGTTCTGGTCACAAGAAGAGATCCATTTCTGATGGGCCATTCCTTCTCTTCTGGTATCTAGCTCTGTTTGGGGGCAGCGTCCCTTCCTGTTGTGTTTTACACTGGTGCCAGGTCCTAGAACCTTGTTAAAAGACCAATTAGAAGACTAGAGAGGTTCCCTAATGAAGTATGAATCCAACTACATGCAGGAGCATTGATCTCTGCTCCAGGAAGAGAAGATGAATCCAACCAGATGTCCTCCCCCACCAAGTCCTGCGTACCACTACAACTGGGAGAGATACTATAGACCCAAGGGCCTGACATGAGCCCAGTCAGAATTTCCTGTCTTGGCAGTCCAACACAAGCGATTGCCAGGTACACACTCAAAGCCAGGGAATGCCGGGCCCCAAAAGTCAGGACACTTCCTGCTTCCTCCTGTAGGTTTGTAGGCCCACCCCTACAGGCTTTGCAAAAATCATGCTTGCCATAGCTATTACCACGGTGAAATAGAAATACCATCTCTAGAGTCCTGTCCTCATATAATGAAGAAGGCAAGTTATTTATTCAGTGGCTTAAACTTGACTGAGTCTCTCTCTCTCTCATAAACACACACTTCTCTGGGATGAGGTTTATATTTAATCAGTCTATTAGCTGTGACTGTATCTCACAAGCTCCAGAGTCATCAAAGATCTTCATCCAGCCAGCAGCCTGTACGCATCCATCTAATAGACTGCAATGAGGCACATGCTTAGTTCATTACTTCATTATTTACAGGACAAGGTCTTTGGTGCTGGGGGCTAGCAGCTCAGAACAAGTATTGCCTGCTTTCCAAACATATACTTATTTGTTGGCTGAGCTACTGAAGCAACTGCAGTCCCTGCATCACCAGCATAATAAAGCCCTAAGAGCCTCAGATCAGTAGGCAATTAAACATTATTGGGGTTAACATTTTCAAAGCAATTCATTTCAAGCCCTACTGAGACATTTCCCATTTTTATTTGCCTACTTTACCATCAGATTTTACCTAGTATCTTTTCCCTATGTCCAGTGGCCAAGACCAACTGGGCCTTTGCAGAAAGTGCGAAAATGCTTTGGAGTTTGGGATATCAACAAAGCAACAGGGAGGGAAGAATGCCACACTTTCCCACGCGGTGCCTGATGTTCAGGAGGGTGACTCTGTAAACCTGTCCCTGGTGAGTCTCACTCAGTGATTCCCGTTCTGCTTTGCTCAATGAACAAGTCATGAGAAACAGCCTCCAATATTCGAAGGGGTGTTTTCATCACCTGCAATAAAGCACCTGCAAGCAGCATGTAGCTGGAGGCTCAGCTGAGGGAGGGTGGAACATGCCTCGTTCTCCAGTAGATGTGCTGCAGAGTTTTCAGCTCTTACAGAATTGTAAGTGTGCATTCATCGGCAAGGTCAGCACTTTGGGCTCAGAAACGCATAGTGGAAAGGTGGGAAGTAAGAAGGTGCCATGTTTTCTGCATCACCTTTCCTATGCCCAATCACACTTTCAAGAGGAGCGAGCAGGGCACTTGGACAGCTCACTTCTTACTCTCCCTCTTTTAGGCCTCTTAAAAAACAGATGTATCCTGGCCTCACTGACCAGCCCTGAGAGAGACAACGGGTTGGGAGTGGGGGAGGATAGGCAAAAGTTTCCCCTTTCCTCAGAATTCAAAGGCCCTTTCCTGGTACTCAGGGTTTGACATTCTTTGCGGTACTCCTGTTGGAGATGTGATACTTTGAAGAGCGGTCTGGGCCAGACAAATGGGACTGTGGGACCAACCTGCAGGAGGCCATCGAGACAACTAGTGTAACGGGATATTCTGGAGGACCGGAGAATTTTACGACCATTAATAACATTTGCAGCTACTGTATGCAAGCAAAAGACAGCATCACAAGTGGAGCTAGAACTCCTGCTTCAGGATTTAGCGTTGTTGATTAGGGGTATTGGAGAGGAATCCCTGTGCTCCCCGTATCACAGAACTGCACAGTTGGCCACGTGCATTCTGGGACAGTTCTCTTTTCCGGTATAGGCATTGCTTGGAGGCAGAATGCCAGACTAGATAAATTGATGGTACAGTAGGCAACAGGCACTGATTTAGCTGGGCAAATGGTCAGCTCTGTTCTGGCTTGAAGAAAGGATGATAAGTTAAGTCACGGATCTTTAAATTTTTATTGTCCTAACCCAAGAGCAAGGAGGATAGTTTTTACAGGGATCTAATTCAATGGAATTCACTCAGCCAGGCCAAAAAATTAAAGAAACACTTCCCCTGGCTAACTCTATCCATCAGTCTATCTGTCTGTCCCTCAGCATAGAGGTTGCCTATACATGTGCTCATTCACATTCAAATTAGAATGCTCCAGCGTTGCTTCACCATCACTATTAAGCCCCCACGCATTTTTAAATGGCCACAGTGATGCTTTATCTAAACCTCACCCCGTGGCAATTTTTAAATGTGTGGGGGCTTAATACATGTGACGGTGAGCTGTTTTAGTTAGAGTGGCTGTCTAGGAATTGCTCTAATTAACCCCCCCCCCAGCACATGTATAGGCAACCATATATTCTGTTTTTCATCCTGATATCTGTGTGACCTAGCACAACACAGCTCAAACACTGTAGATCCTGGAAAAACAGAGGCTATATATTTTTTCTTTATTCCCTTCCACTGGGGCAGCGGCCTCTTTAGCAAGAAGAAATAAACCAACACAATAGCAATTTCAAGTCCAGCAGGGATTTCCTACCAGACTGTAACCATGCTAAGCTAGGTGGTTGTAAACAGACCGAGTGTGTCTCTCCTAACCTTTGAAATGCCTTACAGTCACTTTTCCATCTCAAGTTCACGCCATAACATTTCCACCTTGTTCTTAAATTAATGCCCGACTGGGGTGCATAATTACCAGCTCCCTAATGGTCCAAAACATCCTGAAGGGCTGAAGTTTCCTTTTTTGATTTGTGGCTCCGAGTCAGAGTTGTAATTACCAAATTGATTTTAAATGCAGGTTCCGTTGACAGACAATTGGCAAACAGCATCTCAGAGGCTTCAGCCATTCATAAAAAAAGAGGAAGCCCTTGATGAATATACCTTGATTTGCAGCTGCTGTTTATTTAATACAATTTATGGGAGATGGTATTAGGTTTTATCAGGGAGCTGCAGCTTTGGAAATGCTGCCTTGGCAGGAGCAGTTGAGCTGAAAAGTCAGGTCGTAGCTACGAGCTGCCGGAATCGCTTTTTCACATGACGACCCCTTCCCCCCAACCCCTCCTCACTCTCCTTTTCTGTGGCTCGGACATTATGATTGATTCCATGGTAATGGGAGAGCATGTGGGATTCCCGGGCTGCCTGATCATAAGCAGGTAGGTGCTCAGCTTCCAAAAAAATAAATAAATACAGAGGCAGCACATTTTCCGGGTGCTGATGCAATGCTGGCAGGTGGCCTAAGGATCAGTCAACATCCACTCGCACTGCGCACAGACCCAGAGACCCGCTGAGTGATTACGCTGCTGTGCTTGGCACTAGAGGCTGCTTGTTCCAGAGAGAATGTTGCACAGTTGTGCAAGATGCTGGGGGAGAGGTTTAACTACTCACTAGTACTCAGTCTGTGCCTTGGCTCATTTATGCTTCATCCTTCCTTATGTGTGCTTGGCCTACCTAGTAGGTTTTCTAGTTAGGGCCAAAGCTGTGCCTTTATATGGGTATGCAAAGCCTAGCACAATGGGGGCCTGATCTCAAGTGGGGTTTTGAGGCACTACCATCATGGAAATACATACACATGTACATACATAATAAAGAAAACTGTTATTCCCTGGAGTGGCTTTCTTTCCCTGCGGCTTTACCCCATATCTGGTCCTGCATGGTCAACAAGGCCAATGATAAGCAGAGAAAGAGTGGACTGTTATGGAGAATTAAACACTCTAGATTAGGATGGGTGAGCTGTAGGGATCTCGCACAGGGATGTTGTACACAACAGAAGGTCCAGCAGGGAGAGAACAGGCTGCTATGGAGGGCAAAAGATGGAAACAAGGGGGACCATGACATTCCCTTTTCCTCTGTTGCTTTTCAGAGGTTGGCAAAAGGTACCTGCCCCTCAAGAGAAAGCAGGATGTGTGATACCATGTGTAGCTGCTGTAGTTGTGATGTTCAGGGAGTAAGAATCACACAAGCAGTCTCATGCATCACCTCTGCACCTAGCATAACATCAGCCAGACCCATTGATCTGTATCTCCATCCGATGAGAAGCCCTGTACGTGACCAAACCTACACGGGACTCTACTATCCCTTGTCAGGGGGGGATGGGGGTCTGGAGCTCCTTAAGAACAACTTTCAGGTAGATTCTGCACTCTGTCTTCTCATGAACTCTCTTCAGAAATTGAAGGACTCTGGCCAAAATCATCAGGAAACTTCATGCAGGCAACAGAAAGATTCAGACAGAGTTTTGGCAACCCTTGTTCAAAGAGGAGTTGCCTGGATTTTGTTGATTGAGAAATGGCTTTGGTTAAAATCCTCCTCAGTGTTTCCCAAAGTGCTGAATGTTTCCCAGGACCTGGTGCTGAGCAGCTATATCACCCACCGGACTCAACGTTCCCAGGAAATTCTTAGCCATCCTCAGGAAGAGGCCCTGAATGTCCAGAGTATTCAGTTATGGAGAGGCCATGAAGGAGGAATTCGCCCAGGAGTATCCAGTTGGGCCTCTTCTTTCAGAACTGCTGTTCAGAGTGGACGACGTTTTCTGGGACCTGGATCTGGGCACCGTTCTACAGTGGCTCCTTTTTTATTTCTGGTTGAGAGTCTTATCATTGTTGGATTACTGTTTGGTTACCCATCTCTAGGAGGGTTGACAAAGTTTATCTTGCTGTCTGTCAGCACAGGGAGCTGATAAATATATCAGAAAAATGAAGGGTCTTAAGATATAAGGTGTGCTGTAATTATGAGCCACTCCCTCCCCTCACTTCTGAAAGGGAGGATGAATTGTTTCAGTGGCATCCCACAAGTATGAGATATTGGAAAGCGATTCAGGGGGCTGGGTCAAACAATGCAAGCCATAAGGAAGGAGGGAGTTCAATGGAGACTGAAGAGTACATAGAGTGAAGATGCATCATGAGTAGGAGTCGCTGTGGAGAGACATTTCTTCCTTAAAAAGGGTTGAGTTAACAGGACAGTGATTAGTCTTCTGGGAGGAGAGGCTAAGGGGATGACAGAGAGTAGTGATAAATTCATGTGGAGAATGGCAAGCCAGCCTGACATGGTAGCTCATCTGTATGAGATGACTTCACAGACTAGGAATCTAAGAGCAATTCAGGGAAACCTCTGTGGGAAGCAAAAAAGGTGCACATGAGAAGTGGGAAAACTGTCCTTTCTTATATCCTTGTGACAAGGTATTTAACAGAATTTGCAGTTCATTGGAATCTGCCAGGCCACACTATGAGCACTACTGCTATGGCCTCAAACTTGCAACATCTACGCTGTTAACTGTGCACCTTAGCACCTGTACCACCCCAGCCCACAGTAGGCAGATTGATCTGAATAAAATAAGAGCTCACCCAAGATGGAATACAAGCTCAGAAAAGTTTGTGCTGTTTCGATGCTTCATTTGCATGTGCTCATGGGTTACACCCAGAACCAGAACTGCTAAAACACCTCCAGTGAGCACAAGTAGTAGATGAAAGCTAATGAGAAGACATGCTCTTCAAGATTTCCTGTTCCATCATGTAGGTTTTCAGCTTCATTTTCAAAAAGCACTGGAAAATCTGGGTACTTCTCTGAACTCAGGAGGCCTCCAAACCTTCTGAGGGTATCTCACCCCTATAGGAAAGTAGGGATCTAGCATGACATGGCTGCTGTGGAGAGCAGTGAGTTTCATAAGAGATGGTGTCTGGCCACGAATGGGGGACAGCTGAAAAGAATAGGCAGTTTTCAGACTGCTAAGTCTATTATGGGGCAGAAAGATGCAGAGAGTGGTGTAGGAGAGGCTGGCTGATAGAAGAGCAAATAGTTTGGCTGCTACTACGGAAAATTACCTGGCCTGTTTTGTTTCCTAGATTAGTGATGAAGGATAAGGATTTAGGAGAAAGGGAGAGAGAGCTGCAGTTAATCCACTGATTAATGTTAGAGGAGATAGACAGAAGGTAAATCAAAGGAGGGGGCAAGGGAGAGAGAAGTTAACATCATCTGCACAAACAATAGCAGCCAAAGTGCAGAAATGGCTGAGCTCAGGCAACTTATTGAAATAGCAGAGACACGGTTCAACAAGGGAGACAAACAGCAAGGTTTAAAACAACAGGACGCAGACATGTCGCGTAAAGTGGGAGGAAAGGTGATAATATGGGAGAACAGAAACAGCCATGGGACAGGACTGAGTTTCTCCAGAGACGAATGATTTTGGCATTTCCTCTGTTGCAGCAGGGGGTGGGTGGGTTAGCCATTCGGTTTCTACAACCAGAGAGTCTCCAAAGGCCCTGAGGGTCTCTCCAGTTAGAATGAGCCCTCAAAATTAGTAACAGTGGGAAAAGGAGATTCCTGCCTGGATACAGGCCAGTAGACACCTGAAAGGCAGAAAACAGTATGTTCCCTGAAACACTGATCCTTCCTCTGCATGCCTGGAGGTCTTACTAGATCTCTTCTAACCCAGGTCCCCTGTTTTTCCACTTGGGTGAGGGGAAGAAAGGAAGCTGAGACAGTCTGTAGCTAACTAAAGAAAGGAGGTTATATGTTTAAAAAAAAAAAGCAGAAGACATACTGGGCTGCTTATTACTGGAGCATGTATTTATTTATTTACTTGTGATGTTTGTACAGTGGGGGGGAGGGAAGACGGCCCCTGGAGATTCCCTAACACATTTGAAACAAGGGAAGGGAAGGTGTTCTGGCGTCAGCAGTAACCCACAGTCCCTGAGGCAGGCAAGTAAAGGCAAAGAGTCCTGCCCTTAATAACATTATTAATCAGGTCCCTCCCAAGCTGTATGGCTGTTAGGATTGCTTGCTGGCAGATCACCCAGAGGTTGCACTTTGTTTGACATCTTTGAGAATTAAACACCCCTACCCTTCCATCCCCACAAACAAATAAATAGAACATACCAGTGCCGGGCCCCCTGAAATCTGTCCCCTGCCTCTTAGCAATCCACTCGCAGCTGCTACAGGCCTGGGCTGTGCTTCTCAGAGAGCGGTCTATTTTTTTTTTTATGTTGGAGAGAAGTAGCTGAGGCAGCCTGTTCGGGAGTGGAACAGCAGCAGCGCTTGAAACCAATTTAGCTGCCCTTTTAAAAGAGTTGTTAATCTCCATTATTAAGACAACTTCATTGAAGGAAGGATAAAAAAAAACCCAAGCCCCCTGGCACACTGCAGAGATCAAGCTGCTAGAGCTATATTCTGCTCCTGGTTACCACTGTGCACATCCCGGAGTAACTTTGCTGTCTTCAGTGCAGTGGCTGCAGGTTGACACCTGCATGCCTTGAAACAGGATTGGGCCTCTAATTTTCTATTTTTGCTTTGCTCAGGGGAAGAAGCCCTTGAAATGAAACATGGTGCAGATTTAATTTCATATGAGACAGTTGATGAGCAATTAGGGGAGTGGTAAGTTGGGAGGTGGATGAAAGAGGTGGTGTTGCAACTTATAGCTTATCCATAGTTAGTTCAAAGTCCCTTGGGATCCAGAGATGCAGAGAATTTCTTCCCATTATGTAGCCACACCTACTTAGTGAGCTGCCATTGGAAGGTCAGTGGTAGGACATGATTCATTGTAGTTTATTCTACTGGACTTGCTAAGAACGTGGCAGTGTCTTCACTTGGAGTGGGTTGGAAGGGCAGGTTTTCAGTGTCACCTTGTTGATCTGTGGTATTTTGGGAATGAAGGTGAAACTAATTCTAAACTCAGTCTGCAAATATCCCTAAATGTTGGCAGAGCTTTTGGAACGAGACCAGAACTTTGAGGACTGGGTCTCATCTGTGCACGGGAGGGTCAGACTGGAAGATACAAGGGCATGTCCACTTTTATGGGATTTTGCATGACTTGGGCTGCTCAAAGCCACACATTTTGATGGAGTTCAATACTTCCATAAGCAGTGTGATCTCCTTCCTTTAGCGATCAACCCTGGCATTTCTTCCAGTTTAGTGGAAGAGAGACTTGCCACCATGGCCATGCAATGAAATAGAACCTCTTGAGAGATGGCCTTTCATAGTCTGTGCCTATGAATGCAACGGCTGATTGCATTGGTCAGAAGCAGAAGCATTATGGGAAGGCTTAGTACCAAGAAGTCTTATATAATTTTGCCCAGAGCTCTGTTGAGCCCTCTGTCTAGGAAGTTTGTGTCATGCACTCTACTTGTTATTCAAGTTGTAGACCTTGATGGAAAGCACGCTGAACTGTTTGGTATGGTTTTGCAGTGTGATTAACTGCTTGATGGCTGTTAAGCGTTCCAGGTACATCCTGGCAAAATCCACCTGCTTTGCTGTTGTGTGTCGGGCACATTAACATTCCTTTTGAATTCCGTGGAATGTAGTAGTCAATGAGCAAGGCCAGCGTAGTACAGCACAGCTGTGAGTCAGCAACAAAAAGGGTTAAACAAGGATTTCAGTTGAGACCATCACACTTGTGTTGCTAGGAAAAAGCATTCAAATGGAGAAGATAAAGTTGAATGTAAGGAATCTTCTGAGTTGTCTCATCTCTTCTTTGGATTATGTTGTTCTCTGACTGTTTTCATTCACAGGTTGCATTTTAAACACATTTTTTGCCAAGTGTCTTGAAATGCATTGCCTCTATGATGTATCCGAGCGGTGGTGTCCATGTTTTGAATAGGGTAGTTGTGTATGTATTTGCTCAATATGTATGGGTCTAGGTGTGCCTGCTGAATGTGGTGTGTGTGTGTGTGTGTGTGTGTGTGTGTGTGTGTGTGTGTGATTTGTGGATGTATGTATGCACATGTGTTTCTGCTTTGGTTACTATCATTACAATGTATTTACCACTGCGCATTTCACGAATATGCTATTTATACTCCAATACAGTGTGTCATGCTTTGCATTAGTCCAGCCAAATTACAACTTCAAAGTTCTCAAATTCAGTGGAGCTTTTCGTCTCTCCCCCAACTGTGGAACAGTCACAGGTCTGAAAGGTTTCTTATTTATTTTTTTCAATATGAAGTTAAGGAACCACTTTACATCTGGAACCATGTGGAATTTTTGCATTTGAGATATTTAACCTGACTTTAATTTGAGTCAAAACGTCTGATATTTCTGATAGTAATAACATGCCCTGGATGTAGAAGGGGAAAAAAACACCAAAAAGCTCTTACTGTTCATTTCACAGAAGCATTCCAGCCGGTCCCTGTTAAACGATTCCTGGCATGTTAATGCGCGGCAGACGGTAATGGAGAGCCTAATCAGATCTGGGGAGCTCAAAAATCACTGGAGCGGTGGCAGAGTAAGTGGGTGTCCATGAGAAACCCAATAGTTCTGCATTCATTTTTCTCCTGGCCACCATCCATCTTATCTACTTGACACCCTTTCCTCTAACTCCCCCAGTCAAAAAATTGCCTTCTGCCTACCCCTTATGACTTACAGCAGCTGCTATACCAGCTCTGCCTGTAGGCGGTGACAACGAGACACACAGTTTGGCTAACTTACCCACAGTGCTCATTTCAATTGCATCTGGTGGAGGGTACATTCAGCACATTGTGCCAGGTGACTGATGACTGATAGAAGCTGACAAAGTGCAACGAGTCCTATTTTTTTGAAATGCCAGTGAAGTGCCTCTCAAATGCATTATTTAAATCAGGAGAAAATGAGACATTTGCCATTTATATCTTGTTGGGTTCATTAAATGGAGATTGCATTTATTCTGTGTGCATGATTTACCTCACTGCTTTTTTTTAATTTTTAAATCATTACTGCCAAGACTGGTAGGGTACAACATTTAAGCTACTTTTCTACCTTGCTTGCAAAGATTGTTTAATTCATTCTATGTAGGTTCTCTTACAGAAAATGAATTAAACAATCTTTGCAAGCAAGGTAGGAGATAAAATGAATGCCACTGTCTTTGCTGTCCCAAGCTGCATTACAATAACTAACCTGTATGGGCAGTCAACATCTTTGGCTATCCTTAACACAAGCTATCAAAGGAGGATATTTTCTTTAACAAAGGCACTGAGTTTGGTTTCAGCCTTCCAAGGGTTAAACAACAGTGGGCAAGAAAATAATCGTAAAAATTAAGAAAATATACCCTGCAATGTGGCCCCTTTTTAAGCTTCAATAATGTCTTTTAAAAAATGTTACTTAAAGGAACATTATGTTATTGCAAATCAGATTTCCTGACTCTGGTCCAGACATTGTGAACAGCTCAATAATTTTACTGCTGATCCCAAGATAAAGAGCAACCTTTAACCCACCACTCTTCAGCAGGGCTTGAACGTTACAGATATTAAGGAAATCCTTCTTCATTAAACAAAGAGCCCAAGCTGACTTGAGATCAGCAGTAAGTTTATGCCAGCCCCAGAGTAGTAGGCCCAGGTGTGACAGGGGCTGAACAAGCTCAAGCATCAAGCATTGGGATGTTGCTGAGAACAAAGGACTTCTGTACAGACCAGGTCAGCATAGGTGAAACAAGCAGTTACTATACTATACCCTTGGCCGTGGGAGTCAAGTGGCAGCAGTGGTAGCTGTGGTGGCCAGGCTAGCAGTGGCAGCAGCCGTCATTCTTCTTCCCTTTCAAAATTGGTGCCCATGGTTTGTCTTCTGTCACCCACTTCTAGTTATGCTGCCATGGGGCGGGGGTAGTTACGCAGATCAAGTGCCCCAGAAGATCCCAGGGGTATGGAGGATTCTCCAGCCTTCTGAACAGGAATGACTAGAGCAGACCCACTGTTTCCTGGTACAGATGTTAAGAAACTGGCTTGGGTTGTTATAATCTGCATTCGATTTAGAATATGCAATAAATGTTTCAGTTTATTGATGCCAGACTGCAGCAATTACAGCTGAAGTCACCAATGGATTAGTGTTTCCAGTGCATGGTGAGTGACCAAATGGATTGGAAAGGCAGACTAAGCGGAGGAAAGGAGCGGGGAGGAGGGGGCATGAGTGGAAATGTGCGCCAAACTGCCACCTCTTCCTCTTTTTTTAAATAGCAAACTGGCACTGTGAAAATAAATGAGGAGCATCATTTTGGGGCTTATTATGTATATCACAAAACCACCATGAAACTCAGCAGGATTGACCGTCTCTGCTCAAGTGAGGCCCAGGACTGGTAGAGGAAGGAGTACTGTACGGTACAGATAGGTGCATTAGCAGACCTACGTGTTGGCTTCAAAGTGGGGTGGCAGAGTTTCTACAGGCCAGGGTTGAAGAGCAGTTCTGTGTGGTGTGAGGGAAGCACATTTGCTGCCTGCCTGCATGGTGCCAGATTGAAGACAGCACCGCAGCCTTGTTCCTTTCACCACTGCTAAGCCATTTTACAAAATTCGCTATACCGGCATCTGTCCCCTTCACATGTCTTTCCCTCATTTCTTGATACTGTTCTTTTCTCTCCCATCACTCCTGTGGCTTCAGTTCTTCCCCAAATGCATCCAAATTCCCATCACTGTTCTGTCTCTCCACCCATGACTGCACTGATCTCTTTACCAGCTACTGACATGCTCTGAAGATCAGCTGCTTCTCAGGGCAAGAAAGCTGCCCCTCAGAGAAATCCAGGCCTGGTTTGCCGATTGTGCAAGGCTTGCAGTAAAAGCTTACTTCCAGCACCTGCTGAGGAAAGGCCAAATTAGGTCATACATCTCACCCCTGCCAGAGAGATGCTGAATCAGCCCATGATACATCAGTGCAACATTGTGAGGCATGCAGAAGCACAAGGTATTCAGGACTCATTGCTGTGTTGTTTATACCTAAAGCAGGCTCTGTCCACTTATCTTATGGCAAACTAAGGTCCCTGTTACAGATCTAGAGGCTCCATCATTACTCAAGATGATGCTCACTAACTTCTCAGGAATCACCATCATCAGAGGGAGAAGGTTCAGCGTTTCTCTTGGCATCATAAACATTGATTCCAATCTTGTGCAAAAGCCCTGGATGCTCAAGCTTGACAATGAGTATCAGCACAGTCCGTACCAAACTCCCAGAGCATCATGGTGCACATGGGGCACAGAGTTCTTCAGAGGAAGCTAATCAGACAGGAGCTGGTTCCCCCTCAAGGGCATGGGGAGTGATCTAAAGATGCTGTGCAGGCAGTTTTGCCCTCTGCAATATTCCCAGAGGAAGGTGAAGAAGGGTAGACAACACCTTTGGTGAATAGCAGTAATAAAAATCCAAAGTGGACCCTGCTGTGCTAGATGAGGCAGAGCAGGCCTCACTGGATGTGTTAGGCCTGGACCACTCATTGGCTGTTAGGCTTTGTCTTGTTAGGAAAAATGTGTAACTTCAGTGGAGTTTTATCTGCGCTCAGCAGGGCTGCCTTTTCCTTTGTATATCCATCTCCCTGTAATTCACAGTTGTCCCTGATGAGCTGTAGCTTGGAATAAAAGGTTGGTATTGAAGCAGGGAAGACCCAAAAGGCTGCATGTTTCCAAAGCCCTAGCCCCGGGATAGCACGGGAACTAGTAAAAGAGCGAAAAACCCTGATTTCTCAATATTTTTGTGACCCAAAGTGCTGAGTTTGTTTAGCTATGATTTATGGAATGGTATTATTTGTTATTTATGAGTAACAGGACAATCACTGGGGATTCATTAAAATGTTCACAAGCCCCAAAAGTCTGACAGATTTTTGCATGAAATAATTTGCCCAGAAATTCATGCTAGAAACTAAGTTATTTGTTATTTTTTATTCATTACTCTGCTATTTAAAAAGTTCCAGTTATCCAATCAGGTGACACCAAAAAAGCTGTGTAATTTAGGCATCCTGCCCCCTACCATGAATAACAAATAAGTACAGCCAACAGCCTGCAAGTAACCCAGAGGCTGGATATTTGTCCAAACTATTCAGCATATCTTTATGACTAATGGATCCACTAGAAGAAAATCAGGGTCAGATAACAAACAATTCACAAGCCCCAGAAGGAGACTGAATTGTTAATGAATATTATTCATTTTTAATAGTTTGACCAGCTCTATGTAGCATTAAACTGGCTCACAGCTTGTTTTCCATCACCTTAAGCTCCATATAAACACCATACAGACCTACATTAAAATAACATTAAGAAACAATCCAAGCCATGAGAGGAAGGAAATGCTCCCCCCCCCACACACACACACTCCTCGCCTCGCTTTTTAAAATTTTATTTAGATTAAGCTTTTTTGGGTCTGAACTCTGGCAAATAAACAGCTAAAGGCCATTCCCAATTAGGCATTTTTGGCCTCTCTTTCGCTATGAGAAATGACCTAACTGAGTGTAATCATTTCCCTATCCCCTTGCAGTATGGTCCTAGCAATGTTTAAATAAGGAGTTTGGTTCTGAAGCTCTGCAGTTCTCTTTGCTGATCATTAAACCCAGGTGGCCAGAGGTACCATGTACACCTTCAGCTGCCAGTCACAATCAATGTCCCTGTCTAGTAGGACCTTCCAAAATGCTACTTTGGCTGACAGACTTCATGTCCAAATGTTTCTTATGCCCACTGAGAAGCACATGCCCTCTCCCCCAACTGGCATGTTCAAACTGTCATACAGAACAAAATGGAGGCAACTGTCTCAGAGCAAAAAACTGCTGAATAAAGAAAAGAGTCCTTCCCATGCCATCCACACTCATGCCAGGCTTATGCTATGTCCCACATATACCAGAAGAAATGTGCTTTTCATTCTACAGGGGCCCTTCAGTATAGATGGTCTGTTGTAATAGCTGGGAATGTGGCCTTGTCTGATTTGACAAACTAAGCAGGGTGGGGTTGGCTCAAGTCATGATGGGAGACCTCTAAGGAATATTCATGCATTGCAGGAAGCTGTAATAATTCTGCAGATAGTAGCTTTCCCTCTGAGTTGGTACTCTGCCATTCTCCCAGTCTGGTGCTAGGGGCAGCTGTGTGGTGGGGGATGTGGAATGAGACAGGGCCTAATTCCCGGTGGCTGTTAAAAAAATATGTGGTTGTTTTCTTTAGAAAAAGTGTATTGGTACATAGTCTTCACTGAATTCTGAGACAGAGATATGCAGGATAAATTTCCCTTGTAGTTTTAGTTGGACATTGCATGCCTATTATCTTTGAGTTCCAGACAACTAAACAGTGTTGGTTTTAACAGCTTGTCCACTTCCATCTCAGAGGTGGTTGCATTCCAGTGGTGAGCAAATTCACCCCTCTGTCTATAGACTTAGAAAGCACTTGGATGAAAGGTGCTTTCCAAACAGGAGCTGTGGTGGCTCTGTCCTTGTTCTATTGCTAACAGGGTGTAGGCGCCCCTCAAAGGCCTGAAAGGGTTACTGAAAGCAGATAGCTGAAATTGACAAATTCGGTGCCAGGAAATTTCAAGAGCGTATCGCAAATTTCTGTCGGCAAAATGGGGCTGCGGAGAGGCTGCAAAATAAATAATCACTCTGGTCCGAGCTGCAGCAGAAGAGGCAATAAAATGAAATGAAAGCATTGAGCAAAGCCGTTGTGTCTAACAGGAATCCTGACCCCTGATCTCAACTCCTCTCTTTTATGTTTTTTTGACTTCAGTGCTATTGTGGGCAGATGCCTTTGAATATGATTTATTTGTTTGTCTTGGCATCCAAACAAGGAGTCCTGAGACCAGAAAAGACTATCAAGAGCCCACTTCCGAATTCTCCTTCCCTTTTAATCTGTGCACACACTCTGCCCTCTGTGCTGTTGCAAAGACTTTGTTACTCAAGTCAGTAGGGGGAAGGGAGCAAGCAAAAGTTGATGGTCTTAAAACAATGTGCACCACTGGCCCATGGCCCAGAAAGTCAGACCCTATTACTCTGTCAGAGATGATTTTTCTAATGGGGCCAAATTCTGGAGAGGAAAGTACTTCTGTCCAAGTTAGGCTTTGCCCGTTGTTTTTGGTTCATTATCTAAGTTCCTCCCTTTGGGTCAGATTCTGCTGTCCACGAAGTACTAAGTATATCACTCAAGCAGTTCCAACAAAGTCAAATGCTCACTGTTATCAAACAATGAAGTCAGCTTCAGAGTTCAGCCTAACAATAATATCACAAAGTATCCCAAGCAAATATTGGTGTAACTCCAAAAGGTCGAATGCTTTCAAAAGTTCTTCTGCTAAACTGAGTAAGGGGGAGCTATAGGAACCAGAATAAAAGAGTTTCATAAACTTTAAGGTCCAGGGGCCCCTAAAAACACAGACCAATGTTCCTCTGTCTAGTTTGTGCCCTGAAACTTGCAATTTTCTGCCACAATTTTCCACCTGCCAGTTGTTGTTCTCAGCCTCTCACTTGGATTCAAACATCCCTTTCCAAGTTCCTATACAGACAGTTGGTAGTGGGCCAGCAAGAAACTTGGAGTACTCGCCAACAAGACAAGTCATGGAGTCACATGTAGGAAAAGGGATTTTCAAGCCACAGGAGCTGTAGCACCATGATCCCCGTCTGGGTGGGATCTTGCACATCTTCTCACAGCTGTGATCTTGGCACCCTGTATATTGCCAGGGTTGGGTCTGCCTTGTGCAGGTTATACCTGCACAAGGGTTCATCTGCAGGACCCACAGCAGCACCATGTTTAGTCTGGCTATGCCTGCTGGCTCCTGAATCAGAGGTGGTGTGGTTGTGTTACTGCAAAGCTCTAATTTTTGCCCCACATGACTGCACTGATCACATCAGGATAGGACTCTGCTTATACTTCCTTCATACATCCCAGTCACAGGTTCCTCA
This sequence comes from Alligator sinensis, assembly GCF_000455745.1. Taxonomy (NCBI): domain Eukaryota; kingdom Metazoa; phylum Chordata; order Crocodylia; family Alligatoridae; genus Alligator; species Alligator sinensis. The sequence goes on from NW_005841956.1 coordinate 1,287,374, forward strand.
CAGCAAGGAAACCCAAAGGGCTCCTGGTTTCATAAGTGCCTGGGCTCATACTAGAGTATAAATTGGTGGTTCCCAATATTTGGTGGCTCATGGGTGACAGTACTGAGAAAGTAACATGCCAAGGGCACCATCATGCTTTGTTTTCGCTGTCAAGCTCAGCTTAAATTTCTCATGTCCATGGGCAGTATTGGAGGGTCTCACAGGCATTGAGTGGCCTAAGAGCTACAGGTTGGGGACTGCTGGTATACACAGGAGGCTAAAATGCTGAGTGCAGGTTGGGTTAGTGCACATATAATTTGTGACTCCGTGACTAGCCCCTAGGTCTGAAGAGCCCTCTAATATCCATGATTTAAAACAGGGAACAAATCTGTAGTCTGCAGGAAAAGGGAGAGCTCACCTGCTTGCAGCCCCTCTGGTAATATTCATTCAGGTATTAAAGGCTTTGCTGGGCCTCTGATTACTTCTCATGGAGCAAGATGGAGAGGGGGGGCAGAGATCTAGATGAGCTCAAGCTCATCTCTCATCTGAATCTCTGGGCTGCACAATAAGCTCAGTGGGACAGGTGCCCACAGGGAATTCTCTGTCAGTCCTTTCTGGTTTCTTCTGGGTCAGAAATTCTGAGAACAGCATCTCTCATGATATTTTGCTATTTCTAGCAATGGCTGATGAAGTAGCAAGTGGGTCACCACATTTCCACAGGGAAAAGAGAATCCATTTGTATTCTTCCTTGCTTAAAAACTAGTTTGCCTAGCCCAGTAGATGCACATAACCCACGATGGGCACAAGCCTATCTATATGCAAACACCTGCTGAATTCAGGGGCACACCGAAGGTTCAGTATACAGAGAGATACATTACACAGAGAGATCTGAGCCAAGCAACATGCATCAGGGGTTGTCATAGTCCAGGGAGATTGTATCCAAAGTGCTGGCTCAGGCCCACTATTTCAATGCTTGTTTTATGGAAGGTTTGTGCTCCTCACTCAGCTCCCCAAAGCTGCAGAATCTGACTGTTAATGCTGCCACCTTATTATAGCGAACTTCCTGTGACTAAGGAGTCTGGACAGAAGTCCCTTGAGAGCCTAGTGGCGATATTACATGACTAACCAGCTAAAGAAGTCTCCATGGCAGCACAGAGCGCTCTCCTTGCGGCTACCAGCTGAAGCTTTCTGAAAGTCTTTGTCACATGTATGGGAAATGTTTATTTATTTCTTTTCCTTTCTTCATACTGTCCCTCTCAGCTCAGGAACGTGACGCTGAATTTTTTACCGGGAATATGCTGAGCTGTTTGAACAGGTTTTTCAATTCCCAAATCACTCACCATCTCCACAGCAGAAGATTTATTGACTTTTATTTATTTATTTTGACTTAGTCATTTTTCTTCTGGGATGAAGCGATGTGCCGAGTGAAGAAGGCCTGGAAAGGCCTCTGCATGAGTCAGTGCTCCAAGCCTTTGAGCGTCTTTGTTTCCTTTGGTTTAATCTCTTGACTGCAATAAACACACTGGACAAAGCTCCGCTTGTTCGGGGAGAACAGGGACCGACACTTCATGGAGACAGATAACAGGGTGTGCTGGAGGTAGGTGGGAGGAGGGCAAAGTATTCCTGCCTTTTGCTATGCAGAAGTTCCTCCCTGCCTCCCTGCAGATACCACACACATGGACCCTTGATGTTTGTGGGGTATCTTGGCATTGACTGGGATGCTGGTTGCTTGCAGAAGCAGGAATTGAGGGAATTGCTCGGGGAAGTCATTCCCCGAGGGGTGGCCATTTGGAATGAGAAATGCTGCTAATGGCTCTTTGCAATTCTTTAGCACCTTTCCAACTCTATGCCTCTGCAGTTCATGCAAGAACCTCTTGAGGAAGATCGCTAGTGTTACTGGGAACTCAAGATGTTTCCTTTTTCCTTTTTACTGGAGGTGGAGAGAAAGAGAGAGAGAGAGAAGCAAATGATTGAGACTGGGATTGGATAGGAACCTGTTGCTCCTGAATGGTCTTTGCTGAGGGTTGCTTCTGCGGTAGGTGCAGCTGTGAATGCTTTCACTAGTCCCTTGTAAACGACTCTCGTCACTATTTTTCCTCTCCTTCCCATCAGAACAGCTGTCAGTGGTTCTGTTCCAAAATGGTTGGTCGCTGGCAAAAAAATGCACACTGGAAGAGTATGTGCCAGATGTGCACAGCTGTGTGTGTTCTACCACAGCTCCATCTGCAGTGATGGACCTGCTACATGCCAGGCTGCCCTGGGAAGTAGGCGGGAAGCCTATGAAAGAGACTGAGTCCACATCTGTCAAATAATGGAGTCATCTCATTACATGTTACAGTGCCATAGAAATGAGAGCTACTGTGCAGAAGACCTGTTAGGTACATTGCTCCTGCCATTGCAGACATGTTCCCCGCAGCAAATTCTCCAGGGGTTTTGCCCAGTCTAACTCTGAGCAAGTCTAGTGAATGGAGTCTCCACAGTTTCTTTTGGCAGAGTGCAATTGAATTGATTTTACTGCTAGGTCATTTTTGTAAGTCTCCCCGAAGGCTTCCCTACTCTTTATCACTCCATTTCTCCAATTTATTCTTCCTTGGGCTGCTCTGTATAACTGCTCTAACTCCTCCAGATATGAGTGGATGTTCAAACTCCATTCCCTCCCCCCTCTCTATCTTGGAAATAATATTCTAGAATGGTGTGGACTTCAATGATGCAGAATTCTGTGTAGATACCTTTATTGCTGAATAAATGTTTCATGCAAAACCAAGAAAGCGATTCTTCCACTTTACTCAGCATTAGTGAGACCACACCTGGAGTACTGTGCCTAATTCTGGGTGCTGCACTTCAACAAGGACATGGAAAAACTTGACCGAGTCCAGAGAAGAGCCACCTGTATGATCAGGGACTTTCAAGGCAAGCCATATGAGGAAAGGTTGAGGGACTTGGCTCTCTTTAATGTAAAAACCAGAAGGCTGAGAGGGGACTCGGTAGCAGCTTACCACTACATCAGGGAAATACATCAAGGGCTCAGGGAATGACTGTTCACCAGGGCACCCTTGGGGAAAACCAGGAGGAGACTGGATGGTCACCTGATCCCAGTTGTCTTTCCTGCTTAGTACAGGGGGGCTAGACCTGATGATCTTGCGAGGTCTCTTCCAGCCCCTTACTATCTATGAATCTAAGAGTGCCTTCCAAAACAGAGTAAGGTATGTTGGAAAAAGCTACACTTATTGTGGAATAAGCATCCCAATGGGGACTTTAATCAGGATATGCTGGAGTAGCCATTTCAGTAAACTTTTAAGTTCAGACTTAGCCTTTAGAGCCAGATCCTGCGAAGTGCTGAGTGACCTAATTCCCTTGGTCTTGGTCAGAAGATTAGCCCAGTTCTTCTCATCTGTCCTCATTGCAGAATCCTTCCAGACCATCCATTATCTTTGCAGCTTTTCTATGGACGACTTCCAAACTATCAGTGAAATAGAAACTGCAGGAAGCTCTATCAACTCTGAAGCTATGCAAACAACTGTTAAATGAGGCTATTTTAGAGGCATGGTGTTTTCTTCTCCATCTGGGTTAAATGAATCCCTACAGGAGTATCCTGGACATGAAGAGGCAGACATTGCCTCTGGGTTCCTCCATAGATATCATAAGTTAAATAAATAGCAGTAGCATAAACAAGGGGGGTGGGGGGTATAGTATCAGCTCTGAGCACTGACTTGGAATGCAAATAATAGTTGTTACTGCTGCTACCAACCCGGCACTGCTGCCATTGCTGGCAGCTAAGCCACTGCCACTACACCTACACTGCCACTGCCCAGGTCACAGACTGCCCAGCTATGCCTCTGATGAACTGTAAAGCTGGTAGAGTACCTCTATCTTTGGGAAAATGTGTTGTGGGCAGATGGATTAGTGTATGATCAAGATGTAAGAAGGCAGATAGGAGTGGAAATGGGCAGGCGTGGGTGAGTGCAGCCAAGCGTGTTGGCATGTGTGGCCAGGCCTGAGTGGGTGTTTGAAAAAGCTGGGTCATCTTTCTCTGTATTTGTCATGAGTAGAGAATTATTCCAGTAATAATTTCTGATCTCGTTTCTTTTCCGAAGATCATAGGGCGTGGGTGGAGGAACGAGTGACCACAGGAAGTTCAAACCACTTCCTGTGGCTTTTCCTCCCGCTGAAGCTTTGATCTATTTTTAACAAAACTCTGTTGAATGCTTTTAAGAAAATCCAGTCATCGGACATGTGCTGCATTTGGCAAAGGCAAGATGACAGGAGGCCAAGGGGAAAGGAAGCTGAGCCAGCCTCTGAACTGGGCTATTCCTGATTGCTACCAAAATCAGCGAGACCTGCCACTGAACACAGCGCAAAACGGGTGACCCTTGCAAATCACTTCCTGTGGTTCTTCCACTCCCCTCGGGTCAAGAGAGAGAGGCAGCTGTAGAAACTGCTGAAATAGTAAATTGCTAGAACTAGTCTGTTGGCTGGAGAGACATTGCTGCTCCGGCAGGGTTTTCTAATTGCATTAGAGAATGAGATGCGTTTGTTTTTTCATCTCCGGTTGTTGTGTCCCTGGGGGCCCCCCTTGCTCAAGCGCCTTTGTTTGTGAACAGAAAATACTTCCAAAATGAAAGCCTGGCTTAGAAACCCTGAAACAGGTTATAAATCTCAAGGGCTAGCCAATTGACACACACCTGCTGGCCGCTGCTATGCAGCTGAAGATGGGGGGAGAGAGAGAAACCATTTTAAAAAAATAAAACTATTATTATTGTCATTCTCATTTTCAAAAGGAATTTTTACATTATGAAGTAAGGGGGGTGAGGGAAGGGGAACCCCAAACACTCTGCAGCCTGCATTGTATTAGATTTGACTGAGTGACTGGAAACACTAAATAACAAATAAAACTAGTAAGGGATTTGAGGTGATGTCTCTAGCAGGGAGTTGGGGTTATGAGACCAGAAAGGGATTTGATAGTAATGGAACCAGCATAGGAAGCAGGTGTTATGGAACCCATGGGACATTTTGTAGAATGATGGGTTTAGGGTGGGGATTTAGGGGTGTTGAGATTAGCAGGGGATATTTCAAGCTGATGAGACTAATGCAGGGGGAATAGGTTTTAGGCATGTGAGTTATGTTTTAAAGTTGACTTTGTTTTTATTATTGATTGATGGGTTTAGATCATTCAAAACATTGTTCCTTTTTTTTAATTGTGTGAGGATAAAATTCTCCTACAGCAACAAGAAAGGATCCCTAACAAAGTGATTTTTATTTAATTGGCATATTTCTGCCACAAGAAAGGAAAAGAAACCTGTGCTGAATTGCAATCCCTAATAAAAGCCTCCTTTTGGGGAGTGATTCATTAACTTTACTAGAAGTGTGTTTAAAAAATAATTTAAAAAAGAAAAGAAAAAAGGCCAAGATTTCCTGTGCCTGTCTGTAATATTAAACCTGCTAAAGCTACAAGGAGACGCCTGTGGATATAATTGCACATTTCCAAAACCCGGCGTCTGCACAGCCGTCTCCAAATGGCCCTGTGAAGCTAGAGCGGTTTTCCCCAGCTGCAGAAAGGGCCTGGAAAAGGGAAAAAAGAGGCCAAACATTTGTGGACCCTTTTAATTTTGCCATATGTATAGAATACAGAGTCATTTGCTAGCCTGGCTCATTCCCTTCTGGCTTCAGATTAGAACAAAAAAACATAGTCACGGGCCTGTTTGTTCAATGATTCCCGTCACACATGCAACCCGTGGAAGCCAGGTCCATTTCCATACAATCAATGTAAGTCCTAACAACTTTATTTCAAGGTTTTGACAGTGGGATTTGCTAAAATAATACTTAGATCAATGAAAAGGCTGTATTATATCTACACTTTGATTTCTGCAAGGCCAGCACATGGTAGATGTCCTTCTTCCCTTACATATCTGGCCACCCACAATAGGAGTCTTTGGGCTTACAGAGAGTGCTTTGCAAGGAAGGGGAAAGCTTGGGGCAGATGTGGAGGTGGGAGCAGTTCCTTTCTGTGTGGGAAGGTTGTGGTTAGAGCTGGTCTGGAATTTTCCAATGCAATTGGTTTTTGGTTAGAAAAAGCCAGTTCACTGAGATCAAAACCTTTGGTGGGAACTTACTAGTTTTATTGGAAATGTTTTTAGGAGGGTTTTCTGAACTCCAGGATGGCATTTCTGGACCAAAGACCTCTTATTTTGGATCAAAGAACTCCAGAAACTTCAATTTTCAAGTGTGCCTGATTCTCTCAATTTCTCTTGTTGGCACTGCTTCAGGTGTTATAAATAATTAAATACTTATTGGATGAGAGAAGGAGACTGACTGTAATGGCCGGGCATATGTTCATCAACTTTGAGTTGGGAGACCCACTTTCAGGTCCCATGTGTCTTTCATGTCCTTAGTTAGAAGTCTAACCAGTGGGCTCCTTGCTTTCTTGAGACAGATCTCTACTTCTGATTGCAAGTGAAATGGGAAAAAGCCAATACACAGAGATCAGGACTCAAGTAAACACATCTTTTATTAGACCAACAAGATTTTTGAAAAAAACCCTCTTTAATTGCATGCTTTTGGGCACAAATGCCCTTCATCATGTATTGGAGAAAAAATTATGAAAGTTCTCCTGGGTAGAAATGAAAGTCATATTTCATAGGATTTCACAGAGGAGTCAATAGATGGAAAACTCCTTTGGGCAGCCAGTTCATAGCTGGTATGGAGCCCCTCACCCCCTGGGAGGCTATGTGATGATGCAAAATAGGGTCTTATTTGACCCAGAGAGACCCAGGGCTCGGTCCTCAGGCCTGCACTGTTCAACATCTTTATCAGCAACTTGGACGAGGGGGTAAAAAAGCACCCTGTTCAAATTCGCAGATGACACTAAGTTGTGGGGGGAAGTGGGCACGCTAGAAGGGAGGAATAGGCTGCAATCAGACCTAGACAGGTTACAGGGGTGGGCCGATGAGAACAGGATGGGTTTCAATAATGACAAGTGCAAGGTACTGCACCTGGGGAGGAGGAACCAGCAGCATACCTACAGGCTGGGGAACTCCCTTCTCGTTAGTGCAGAGGCAGAAAAGGATCTTGGAGTCATTATTGATGCCAAAACGAACATGGGCCGACAGTGTGGGGACGCGGTCAGGAAGGCCATCCGTACTTTGTCATGCATCCACAGATGCATCTCAAGCAGGGCCAAGGAGGTGATCCTCCCCCTCTGTGCGACACTGGTCAGGCCACAGTTGGAGTACTGAGTCCAGGTCTGGGCGCCGCACTTCAGGAGGCATGTGGACAACATGGAGAGGGTACAGAGGAGGGTCACCCGCATGATCAGGGGTCAGCAGGGCAGGCTCTACGAGGAGAGGCTAAGGGACCTGAACCTGTTCAGCCTCCACAAGAGAAGGCTGAGGGATCTAGTGGCCATTTACAAACTAGTCAGGGGGGACCAGTAGGCACTGGGGGAGTCCCTGTTCCCTCAAGCACTACCAGGAGTGACTAGAAATAATGGCCACAAGCTGGCAGAGGGTAGATTCAGGCTAGACATCAGGAGGCACTACTTCACTGTCAGGGCGGCTAGGATCTGGAACCAACTTCCAAGAGAAGTGGTGCTGGCTCCTACCCTGGGGGTCTTTAAGAGGAGGCTGGATGAACACTTTGCTGGGGTCGTTTGCCCCCAGTACTCTTTCCTGCCATGGCAGGGGTTCGGACTTGATGATCTGCTCAGGACCCTTCCAACCCTACCAACTATGAAACTATGAAAATACAGCTACAACCTGGATACCCCATATACAGAGATGACATTTCTGGTAACATGGCTACAGGTGCCTAATTTGGTTCCAAACCCAATTATTTTGTTGCCTTCAGTCCAATATCCAGTAAAGTCAATGATAGCTCTGTTGATTTCACTACAAGCAGTCCTAGGTTCTGCTTCCCTTAGCACCTGTTCCCAATGCCACTGCAGTTTGGCAGAGCTGCCATTCTCAGGGGAAAGCCAGGTCTAAGAACAGGAAGCCCCGCAGGCCGCGAGTGTGGTACATCGGCAGGGCTGAGTGAAGGAGTCCAGGGCTGTAACAGTAGAGCATGATTCTCTTCTGAAGTGAAGAAGTTTGGCAGAACTCTGCAAAGGAAATTTGCCCAGCACCTGTCCATGCTATGTCTGGCACAAGCTGGCATTTTCATTCTCACACTTGAATGAACAATAAAATGTAGCTAAATCACTGAGGAGGAAAAAGATGACTCTGTCACCCTGTGGTTAACAGTGATACAGTAAAGTGTAGTGGAGTGCTTCTACAGATGGGTGGAAACAACAGGGGAAAGCTAAGAATTCAAGGTATTCAAAATCATTGCACAAAAAAATAATTGACCATTATTAGGGTTGCAGAATCAAGCCTCCAAAGGTTAGCAAATGCCAAAACTAAGGCATTAATTGAGTATTACATCTTAGTACAACACTCTTGAGTCCCAGTGTCCTTGCCTAGCCATTCCTGGATCCTCATCCAATCCTTTCTCCCCTCACCACAGGCCCCAGTTATTAGGCCTGTGCGAGTTGGCAGCGATCAGATCCGGCTTTGGATCCAGCCGCTTTGGATGGCCGTGATCAGATCCAGAGCTCCGGACCGGGTTTCTGCCTCGATCCGGCCGAAGCTTCGGAGCTGCCTCGGAGATCCGGCCATAGGGTATAATGGGAGAATCAATGAAATATCTATAACTTTGTTGTTTTTTGTCCAATTTGGATGAAACTTGAAGGGATGGTAGCCTCTGCAGAGAGCATGAAACCTGCCAAGTTTCAAGAAGATCAGTGGAGGGGTTTGGGAGGAACTGTACCCCAAATTCTTGAAAGCCAAACTCATGTCACAGCTTTGTGGTACACCACAGAGGGGTCAAAACTGCAGGGGTGATATCTCTTACCGAGGCCACAAAGCCTGACAAGTTTCAAGGAGATCAGTGAAGGGGTTTGGGGGGAAATGCCCTTCAAGCTGTGGACAAGCAAAACTGGTGCCATGGGTGACACTGTGTGTGTTAAGGCGCAGCAGGGTGACAGCTGGAGGGATGGTGGCCCCTGCTGTGACACCTGCCAGCTGTGGAGGAGATCGGTGCAGGGGGGCTCTGGGGCGCTGCACCCCTAGCTGCTGACAGGCAAAACTGGTGCCAAGACTGTGTCTGTCTTGGGGCAGTTGATTGTCTGTATTCATTCATTCCTCTCCTTAGCCTGGTTTGGTAGGTGCTAATTGATGCTTGTTAAGTCGTTATGTAGTAGCTAGGTCCTGTGTATTGAGCTGGTTCCTGGTCCCTGAGTGAATCAAGATTGATTGGTTGGTAACTGGTAACACAGCAGCTCCCCTCCCTGCCCCAAGCCAGACAGTCAGTCCCACAGCACCCATGGCACCAGTTTTGCTTGTCTGCAGCTTGAGGCGCAATTCCCCCCAAACCCCTGCACCGATCTTCTTGAAACTTGGCAGGCTTTGTGGCCTCAGTAAGAGCTACCAGCCCTGCAGTTTTGACCCCCCTGTGGTGTACCACACAGCCATGACATGAATTTGGCTTTCAAGAATTTGGGGTACAGTTTCCCCAAAACCCCTGCACTGATCTTCTTGAAACTTGGCAGATTTCATGCTCTCAGCAGAGGCTACCAACCCTGCAAGTTTCATCCAAATCGGACAAAAAACAACAAAGTTATAGATATTTCATTGATTCCCCATTATACCCTGTGGCTGGATCTCCGAGGCGGCTCCAAAGCTTCGGAGCCACTTCGATGGGTCAAGATGGAAACCCCGTCCGGAGCTCCAGATTGGAT
>NW_005841956.1:1303059-1312096 GCF_000455745.1 Alligator sinensis
GGAGGAACCAGCAGCATACCTACAGGCTGGGGAACTCCCTTCTCGTTAGTGCAGAGGCAGAAAAGGATCTTGGAGTCATTATTGATGCCAAAACGAACATGGGCCGACAGTGTGGGGACGCGGTCAGGAAGGCCATCCGTACTTTGTCATGCATCCACAGATGCATCTCAAGCAGGGCCAAGGAGGTGATCCTCCCCCTCTGTGCGACACTGGTCAGGCCACAGTTGGAGTACTGAGTCCAGGTCTGGGCGCCGCACTTCAGGAGGCATGTGGACAACATGGAGAGGGTACAGAGGAGGGTCACCCGCATGATCAGGGGTCAGCAGGGCAGGCTCTACGAGGAGAGGCTAAGGGACCTGAACCTGTTCAGCCTCCACAAGAGAAGGCTGAGGGATCTAGTGGCCATTTACAAACTAGTCAGGGGGGACCAGTAGGCACTGGGGGAGTCCCTGTTCCCTCAAGCACTACCAGGAGTGACTAGAAATAATGGCCACAAGCTGGCAGAGGGTAGATTCAGGCTAGACATCAGGAGGCACTACTTCACTGTCAGGGCGGCTAGGATCTGGAACCAACTTCCAAGAGAAGTGGTGCTGGCTCCTACCCTGGGGGTCTTTAAGAGGAGGCTGGATGAACACTTTGCTGGGGTCGTTTGCCCCCAGTACTCTTTCCTGCCATGGCAGGGGTTCGGACTTGATGATCTGCTCAGGACCCTTCCAACCCTACCAACTATGAAACTATGAAAATACAGCTACAACCTGGATACCCCATATACAGAGATGACATTTCTGGTAACATGGCTACAGGTGCCTAATTTGGTTCCAAACCCAATTATTTTGTTGCCTTCAGTCCAATATCCAGTAAAGTCAATGATAGCTCTGTTGATTTCACTACAAGCAGTCCTAGGTTCTGCTTCCCTTAGCACCTGTTCCCAATGCCACTGCAGTTTGGCAGAGCTGCCATTCTCAGGGGAAAGCCAGGTCTAAGAACAGGAAGCCCCGCAGGCCGCGAGTGTGGTACATCGGCAGGGCTGAGTGAAGGAGTCCAGGGCTGTAACAGTAGAGCATGATTCTCTTCTGAAGTGAAGAAGTTTGGCAGAACTCTGCAAAGGAAATTTGCCCAGCACCTGTCCATGCTATGTCTGGCACAAGCTGGCATTTTCATTCTCACACTTGAATGAACAATAAAATGTAGCTAAATCACTGAGGAGGAAAAAGATGACTCTGTCACCCTGTGGTTAACAGTGATACAGTAAAGTGTAGTGGAGTGCTTCTACAGATGGGTGGAAACAACAGGGGAAAGCTAAGAATTCAAGGTATTCAAAATCATTGCACAAAAAAATAATTGACCATTATTAGGGTTGCAGAATCAAGCCTCCAAAGGTTAGCAAATGCCAAAACTAAGGCATTAATTGAGTATTACATCTTAGTACAACACTCTTGAGTCCCAGTGTCCTTGCCTAGCCATTCCTGGATCCTCATCCAATCCTTTCTCCCCTCACCACAGGCCCCAGTTATTAGGCCTGTGCGAGTTGGCAGCGATCAGATCCGGCTTTGGATCCAGCCGCTTTGGATGGCCGTGATCAGATCCAGAGCTCCGGACCGGGTTTCTGCCTCGATCCGGCCGAAGCTTCGGAGCTGCCTCGGAGATCCGGCCATAGGGTATAATGGGAGAATCAATGAAATATCTATAACTTTGTTGTTTTTTGTCCAATTTGGATGAAACTTGAAGGGATGGTAGCCTCTGCAGAGAGCATGAAACCTGCCAAGTTTCAAGAAGATCAGTGGAGGGGTTTGGGAGGAACTGTACCCCAAATTCTTGAAAGCCAAACTCATGTCACAGCTTTGTGGTACACCACAGAGGGGTCAAAACTGCAGGGGTGATATCTCTTACCGAGGCCACAAAGCCTGACAAGTTTCAAGGAGATCAGTGAAGGGGTTTGGGGGGAAATGCCCTTCAAGCTGTGGACAAGCAAAACTGGTGCCATGGGTGACACTGTGTGTGTTAAGGCGCAGCAGGGTGACAGCTGGAGGGATGGTGGCCCCTGCTGTGACACCTGCCAGCTGTGGAGGAGATCGGTGCAGGGGGGCTCTGGGGCGCTGCACCCCTAGCTGCTGACAGGCAAAACTGGTGCCAAGACTGTGTCTGTCTTGGGGCAGTTGATTGTCTGTATTCATTCATTCCTCTCCTTAGCCTGGTTTGGTAGGTGCTAATTGATGCTTGTTAAGTCGTTATGTAGTAGCTAGGTCCTGTGTATTGAGCTGGTTCCTGGTCCCTGAGTGAATCAAGATTGATTGGTTGGTAACTGGTAACACAGCAGCTCCCCTCCCTGCCCCAAGACAGACACAGTCAGTCCCACAGCACCCATGGCACCAGTTTTGCTTGTCTGCAGCTTGAGGCGCAATTCCCCCCAAACCCCTGCACCGATCTTCTTGAAACTTGGCAGGCTTTGTGGCCTCAGTAAGAGCTACCAGCCCTGCAGTTTTGACCCCCCTGCGTTGTAACACATAGACGTGACAGGAGTTTTGCTTTCAACAATTTGGGGTGCTGTTCCTCCCAAACCCCTGCACCGATCTTCTTGAAACTTAGCAGCTTCATCCACTCCGCAGAGTCTACCACCCCTGAAATTTTCATCTAAATTGTACAAAAACCAACAACCTTATAGATATTTTATTGTTTCCCCATTATACCCTATGGCTGGATCTCCGAGGCGGCTCCAAACCGCTTCGGGAAGCCAAGCGAGGCAGCGCTTCGACCCGGATGTGCTGCTTCGGACCCCGAAGCATCTGAAGCTTCTCCAGATCTGAAGCTCTGTCCGAAGCCTCGCACAGCCCTACCAGTCATCTCCCTCCTCTGTTTCTCCCTTCCCAGGATCCTCATTCAATATTATTCTTGACTTTGCACATATAACTTGTGACTCCATGACTACCTCCTAGGTCTGAAGAGCCAACCCAATCCCAGTCCCTTCTGAGCTTGTTCTGTCACTCTCAGTCATCTCTTATCCCCACAACTCTTGTCTGACCATGCTGTTCCCTTCCAAGTGAATTCCAGTCCCCTCTCACATCTTATTCACTGCCCTTCCAGTCTCAGTCTCACTCCCTACACTCCAAGCACTAGGTTCCTTGCCCCAAAAGTCCCAGTTCCCTGCCTCCCAAACCTGGTAAGTCTGTCTTCCAGCTCCAATCTCAGTAGGTTCCCTGTGCCAACCTACTTATTTCCCTGCACTGGTCCAGCCCTTGTCCATCCTGCATTCAGGTTAGTACTAGGAGCATGCTCAACGAGGAAAGACTTCGTAGAGGTTAAGCACTAAGACATCGTCACTGAACATCTGATAACTGAGTTTGTCAAAGACTCATAATTAGATCCAAATTTCAACAGATTCTCACAAGAGCAATAAAAACAACACTTCCAACATGCAGGTGAACCCTGGCCAACTTCCAACTCCCTGCTCCAACTCTTGGGAGGATAAGAGTTTCTCAAAGAGAACCAGGAGATTTTTTTTAAATGGCCAAACACTACATTTTCCCCACATCCTTGTTCTCAGAAACAGCTTCAGAATTTGGGCTGAAATTTTCCAAAATGAAAAAAAGCCATGTCAGCTTGAGGGAGATAACCTGATGTGGGAAATTTCAGCCCACGTGGTTCAAGTTTAGCAAAGTTTTAATCAACTGAATACAGGATCTTCTAATTGGAAGCACCAAGCAACCTTACTAATAAATGGTACCACCAGCTCTTCCAGTTATGACAGGAAAGGTTGGCAGTTCTAAATCCTGGGAAGTTTGCACAGGAAGTGGAGCCCCCTTGCTTTTTCTTCTGTTTAGAGGTACTGCAAAGTAGCGTTGTGTTTTCACATATATTGTTCTACTCCTCCCTTTTCTTTTTTTGGTTCCTGGCTCTCGCTGCTGTTTGGCCAAAGCAAAGCATGCCAGGATTTAGATGACAAATTTCCCCCTTGTAGCGTCTGTTGGGAGCTGATAAGACGAAGTCTGATGAGCCTGAAGTGCTTCTCCTACTGGACAGTAGAAAGATGTTTTTATCTGTGGATTTGGAGATTCATTCCACCCCTTGAATCCAGCATCTGTGGCACCATCAACAACTGGGCTGGGCTACAGCCAAATTCTCAGCATTGGAAAATCCGTCCTGGTCTTTAGAAGCCATGGACAACCTAACTCTTTGAGTATGGTGTTTTCTTTCCAGGCTGTTGACTATTTCACAAGGTTAAACACATATTTTAAACCAAACCACAATCCTAACCAGTCATTCTGCCTTGAATAAGTGTCTGCAGTTTGTTGGAATAGATAACAATGCTGCCTTTGTGATTTTTTCTCTCCTCCCTCCTCCCCACTTCTCTTTTCATTCCATCTCTCCTAGCACGTAAACCATGATAGCGACAACATTTCGTTCCACAAATAGTCAGGGAAATTGGGTTGAGCCTGTGGGCAGGGAGGGGGAGGAGGGGAGTACCAGTCTAAAGCACAGACAGAAACAAAAGAGTGATGTCTTCTAATGAGAGTGAGATGCTATCATATTGCCCCCTGGCTATCCTTGCAGCCTGAAATTATTTGGTGCGATCACTGTGTATGATATCAATGGGTGGCCATGAAATATGTTGTTGGTCTCTCAGGTCATGTTTTTTCAGGGTGCATTACCACAGTGTATACTTGGATTGCTTGTTACCATATTTTCAACTCCAAATCTGATCTAGCATAAAACAGTTCCAGTCTGATGGTGGATATTCCCTCTGGTTTTTATGGGCAAACCTTGCTCTTCAGAATTCAATTACCTTAAATAAATAAATAAGGCCACTCTATTATTTGGACTCAATCCTGTGTTTTCCCCTGATACTAGTGTTCAGTGCTACCATGCACAACTTCTGTTTTTCTATCTTTTATTTGTCAGGCCAGGTGCAGGAGGCAACCTTTTGGTTGACAAGACAGAAGCGCTGACAGTTCCACAGATAGAAAGCTGACCAGTCCACCAGTGGCCAGGGAAGCAGTTACTATGATATAATGATTGAGGCTCAAGGAGAATAAAGTGGGGGTAATAATTGCAGACATATGTGAGTCCTCCCAAAGACCCTTTGCTTTTCTGTATTATGATAAAATAATGTATTAGGTATCCTAGCTCTGCAGGAGCAACCCAATACAGGGTGTTCTAAGAACAGATGATATTTCTACTAGTATACATTACTGGGCAAAGAAAATGGCACTACTGGCTTATTCCTGCTTCCCTGCAGCGGGCAGAGGTTGGAAGTTGACATTGCCCAGAGAGCTGGGTGAAGGAATATCTGCCCTGCTCATTATTGGAACCCCCTAGTCACCCAGAGGATGCTGTTGGAAAGGTTCAATCTAGAAATGGATCAAGGCTGCAGTGTTTGGATCCAGATCTAAACCTCCTCAAAGCTTGAGAGCTTTAGACCTGGGAATCTGGTTTAGACCCATTTCTGTTAAAAAGAAGAGTCTAGCCCTGCTTGGCCTGAAGGATGTGTCACCTTGTGTAGAGCCATCGTGAGGATGAAAGGAGAATGCTCAAGACTAGATCCTACAGATGATCCACAGAAGTGGATCACTGAACTCTCTGATCTAACTGTGGGATTTGATAATGACTGGGAGGGATCCCAGAGGGAGAATTTGTCACCTCAAATAAAAATGTCAATAAGCCAAGAGCTGTTAATTTAGATTGTTAACAAGAAAGAAAAGAAAAGAAAAATCTGTAAAACTCCCAATAGCTGAGTGTGCTCGTTTTAGTCTGGCCTGTGAAGTTCATAATGTCCTTCCCATTAAGGGCCAGACTCTGTCATTAACCTGTCCCTTTAAATTTGAAGCTGTGATCTCAGTCCTGAAGATTACAGACTGCTAAATACACACTTGGTGTGCCAATAGATTTCCTCTTGGAACCCACCTACAACACTAACCCACCCTCAGCGGTTATCTGAGGCCTGGATTCCTCTAATATCAGACCACAGGCTGAAAGGAAAATGCTCTGGCCAAAGGCCTAGGAAACAAAGTGATGACAGGAGCAACATTAAGCAGGGCATGGGGGACCTCAACACCCTCTGCCTGAGTGTTAACAAAACTGGGCCAGAGGTTTTCAAACAAACAGTCCATCATGCAAACCACCACCCCACTCCAGCACCCACCCACTTCCCATCACCCACTCCTAAAGGGGGTGGTGGAGGTTACTGTAGCTATCTCAAGGGCTAAAAAAGAGGCCAAACTGACCTAAACCAATTATGTAGCTCTGCCTGAAATGAGTATTTAGAGAAATGAATACAGCCCTTTTAAGAGTTACTAACAGCCAGTGAGTCACTCTACTGCCTGCTACTTCCTAAGCCTAAGACATAACTTTGCAGGAAGAACTTCAGTTTCTTAAAGCTCATAAAGGAATCATTTTTTAGTTGCCAAAAGACAGTTGTTCCCCCTCAATCTAGTCTTCCTTCCCAGAAAAATGCAAGCTGTATTCTCACACCACATGGCTTCCCTAATTCTGTGTCTGGAAAGCAATAGTCACTTTCTTGAGAGACTAATAAGTGTCTTCTATGACAAGAGTGTATGGTTCTTAGATCAAGTCTCTATTCAACCAAGCAGTTATCAGGTGAGTGGTCCCACTGACATTAGTGAAATGACTCATGTCCTATGTTTGAGAGCAGTAAATGCTTAAATGTTTTTTTGGATTAGGGACCCTGTATTTGACACAGGTCTCCAGATTACATTGTTTTCCATTGCTGACATATTAGCACTGATTGTCCCAGTGTTGGTGATAATACCAGTGGAATGGATATGAAGACTGAATACCCTAAATCTAAACTGAGACAGGTTGGTAAGCATGAGGTTGGTGGAACTGACAGCTGCCATCTTTGCTGTCTTTATTTTGTGCAAAGAAATCTTAATTCTCCAGAAGGACCACTGATTTCTTACGCTCCTCCTGGTCGTGGGAGTTGTCCATGGCTTTCTGCTCACTGTTCCCTCCACTTCCTTCATTTTGACCTTATAAACTGCACTCCTGCCCTGTTTGGCTCATTATTTGTTCCTTACACATGGGGAGGTCTTCCCATGTAGCACCTCCCCCATCTGAAGGGGGCAGCCTCCCTTTGCTTTTGTGGGCATCCCAGAATTTAAACAGACAAGCAACTTTCATGAGATCCACTGGGAAAATAAAGATTCAAAGATGTAAAGGGGTAACTAGTGAAATTTGAAGGCTAAACATTTTCCACTGAACTTTTTGGGGTAAGAATGCAATTTTGAAAATGTACATTACTATGCTTTGAGATTATTTAAACAAAATATTTTACCTTCGTGAAATCAAATGGTTCATTTATATCAAATTCATATTTGGATAATTCTGGAGAGAAATTTCTCCAAATTTTCATTTCCCAGGAAAATTTGATTCTTTAGTCTACTTCAAAAAGAAAATGGACTTTGGAACATGATCATTTTCTTGAGAGTGGAAATTACAGTTTCTGAGCTCTAGGAGGTAGTTTTATCCAGGATTCTGTGTTATTGTTTTCCCTTATCAAATAATGTTCATATGCTATTGATCAGGGGCATTGGGGGCAGAGTTATTGCATAAGCATGTAAAATATCCACCATATTGATCAAATTGATTTGAGTTCATGTGACAGAAATACATAATATGAAACTAAATATATTGGCCCTGTACTTTAAATGCAGTCAAATAATCTGAATGGAATCATGCTGATTTAATTTGTGTCAGATATTTAAAACATACCCAGCGTTGGAGAGTCCCTTCACTGTGATATGAAATCAAGCTGTTTGCATATGCTGAATATCATAGATACTTTAATAAGGCTTGGAGCTGAGGATTGTAGTGATATCATAAACTGCCAGGGTGGGCAGGGCACTCATCAGGACCCCCAGATGGAATTCTGTAAGCCTTTAAAGTTCTCACTTTGTATGTTGGTAGAAATGACGATTTGGGGGAGACCTGGGCAAGAGTCCAAAAAAAGATTCACAAAGTTACCCTTTCCATCAGAGAATCTGGGCTGTGTTGTTATAATTTGTATTACTGTGGCACAAGATGGCCACAAGCAAAGCTGAGACAAAATTCAATGTGCAAGGCACTGTACAAATTGATCATAAGAGAGAGTCCCTGCCCTAAGAGCTTGCAATCCCAGTAAGCAAGAGAGCTAAAGAGTATGATAAAGGAATTGTCCCAATCTCCATTTACCAGAAGGAGAACTGAGGGAAGAGCAATTGCCCAAAGACATAGATAAAGGCAGAGGCTGACCCAGCTCTCCTTAATCCCAGCTCAGTGACTTAACTGCTCAATCATTCCTCAGTTGAGCTGTGGTGTTATGAAAGTCCTCTGGATCTCTGCCTGAATAAATCCTAGTATTTACTTAAGCATGTCACAGGGAGAAATGATACCAGACTTCCCAATGAGTGTGGTTTGTTTGCTTGGCACTGGGGAAGACCACCTGCATATTTATCAGTCTTACATATTTATCTGGCCCTATCACAGTAGCATCCAAATATCTCATAATCTTTAGTGTATTTATTTTCCCAATGTTCCTGTGATAGGCCTCAGATGGGGCCTGAGGTTTAGAGAAGATAAGTGATTTGCTGAAGGCTACACAAGAGCTCAGTGGTGGAGCAGCCAGGTTCTAGGCCAGAGCATCAATGGTTGGACCACTCTTCTCTGTACACAGGGTCTTGTCCAAGATTCCAGCTGTGGCCATCGCTGCACTGAATGCAGCTTCTGAATGCTGAGCTAGTAGGGGAAGCTGGTTGCTGGATGTGGCATGATTAGGAAAATGCATAGACTCCCAGCAGGTAACATGTGCTATACATAGTAGGCTCAAGCCTTCAAAACACACAAAAAGATAAGCAAAGTGGAAACCAAGTTGGCAGCTGCTAGGTTTATAGCCATTTGGTACCCATTTCTCTAGGTTTAAAAGCTGTGTGTCTTTAGCATTTATTCCTGACACATATTCCTTCATGTGATAGGGAGCTGAAGAGTGTGTGTGTGTGTATGTGTGTGTGTTGCGGCGGGGGGGGGGGGGGGGGGGGCGCGTTGTTTT
>NW_005841956.1:1312106-1321920 GCF_000455745.1 Alligator sinensis
TGTTTTAGTTTAAGCTATTATATGATTTCAGTCAAATCCAGGCTCCTGCAGTCCAACACAGAATCTTCAGGGGCCAAAGTGCTCTCGGTGATAAACTACCTTCTCTGATTCTCCTCTTGTAACAAACGACCTCTGTGCAATGGGGGAAGGAGCCCTTTGAGGCTGTAGTAGTGGTTTCCATTTATCATGCTGGTGGAGTGATGCCCTGCACCCCATGCTTAGCTGGAGCTTGACTTTCCCTTCTTGCCAGGAGGATTAGCACAGCAGAGTCAAAGCTTAAAGGGGCTTGAGATGCGGTGAGGGACTAAAAGGCATCTGAGTGGGGGGGGACTCTGAGTCCCCAGGATTTAGGAGGTACACTTGGAGAGGAGGGAAGAGAGGAACAATTTCCTTCTGGCCCAGGAAGAGTTCTTACCTGGGCTGAGCTCAGTGGGCTCCCACTGGACTGATGTGAGTGAGCGAGTGGCACTGATAGACCTTCATGAGGCTGAGAGAGTTAATCCAACTCAGTGAGACGTATTTGATTTTTGTTATTAGAAACTAACCTTTTTTCCATTCCCAGCTTCCCCAAAAGAAAGCGTTTAGGCTCATTAAAGGCAAATGTTCCCACTTAGGGAAATGGAGGTTTTTTACCCACTACTTATAAGAAACAGCCGGCAACTGCTTTCCCTCCCCCCCATCTCTTTCACACACAACACGCCTGCTACCACACCACACTAAGCACATCCTGCAAGATGCGCATGTCCATCCCCAAGCAGCACTGCATTCCGCGTGTGTGTGTGTGTGTGTGTGTGCGCGCGCGCACACACGTATTAATGTGTATTGGAGATGTGGTGACTTCTTTCTCACCATGGCACTTGATCATACACGCAGACACTGGCCTGCCTTACAGGACAGCCTCCTGTTTTGACTGTGCTGTGCTACCCCTTGCCTTGCAACAACCCTTTTGCCCTGCCCTCCATGCAGCCCCTAAAAAGAGGGAAATCAAAAAAAGATGGGAAGCTGTGACTGCCCTATCTTGTCCTGATTGCCTTGGCCTCTTGGCTGTCTTGTGATGTGAAACACATTACAAAATGGCAGACAGCTGTTTGGCTGAATACCTGGGTCAGCTGCAGGTGAAGGGGGAGGAGTGGGCAGGGGCTTGAGCTTTTGGTTGGTTTTTATCATACCTGTAACCATTGGTTTATTTAAAAACCCAGCTCTCCTGTTAGCTGAACCTACTTAAAACTCTTACATATTAAGATGTTAGTTCTCTCTTGCAGGAAGATAAAAGCATAAGATGCAAAAATAATGACCAAGCTCCTTAACCTGGATCAGCATAGCCCTGATAGCATGACTAATAGAATAAGACCGGTCCAAAGTTGGAACCTGGGCTAGTCCAAAGTTCAGGAGCATCTTGGTCTGCAGTGGCTTGGGTTGGGTTCATCTTTACCTGAACCACTTCTGTTTAGCATCTCCCCAGAGGGTTAAATGATATAATTAAAAAAAAAAAGGCAGTAAAAAGAAGTAAGAGGAAGAGGGAGATGGCAAAGGGTTAGCCAGGAAATGGATGAAAGGAAATGTAGTTGAAATCTGAGCTGAGACCAAGCCAGAGAAAGAGAGGTAATACTGGAGTAGAAGAAGCTACAGGAAAGAATGCTGTTGCTCCCACATGTAGTAGTAAGACAGGGCACAGACAGAAGGCAGGCCAGTGGTATATGGACAATGAGATCATAGAAAATTAGGGTTGTGAGGTGTGGCAGCACAGTAGGGGGCACTACTATGCAGAGCCATCTACCTCACTGTGCCAGGCCCAAAACCTCACTTTGGGAGTCTCCCTCGGGGAGTCTACAGATGGTTGTCCTGCACCCTGGAGAAACCCACAAGCCAAGAGTAACACTGCCAACACCAGGGCACTGGTCTCTGGCAGGGCTCTGTAGAGCCTAGAGTGCACAGACCCTGTGAACTTTGGGGGTGCTTTGCCCACAGTAATATTTCTGGGTGCTTTTTTCAGTCCAAAGCATCTCTAGACAGCATCAGGAAAAACTGAAGGAGAATAGAAAGAAAAAAAAAAACACCAAACAACTTTGCTTGCTAGGCAAGAGGCAGAAGGCCTTCCTCCTCAGCAGCACAACAATGCAGGTTGTAACCTGATAACTTTATTGATCAGAAGGGAGGTGGGGGTTGAACGAGGAATACGCTTTGATCAAGTAATTATCACACGATAAAAATGACTATCCAGCTGAAAAAGAGCCAACCAGATATAAAGTTAGTGCTTGAAAATGTGTTTCTCTGAGCAAGGTTGAACAAGGAATACACTTTCAAAGTCAGAATACATTCTGAGCAAACAAAAGCAATGTGAGTCTTTTCAGAGATTAGATATGGTGACCTTTTTAAGACGCAATTGGCATATACATAATTCCTAATTCCTGGCAGGCTTTTAGGTTTCTACTTACAGAAATCACCAGGCAGCTGCCTGGGGTGTTTGCTTGTAGTTTTCAAAATACCTGCCAGAAGGAAGAGAGAGCTCCCTCTCTCCCCCTAGGAATTTTATCTGGCCAGGTCATCTGATTGACCAGCCTGTACCAAGAAGGAAGCAAGGAGAGAGAGGGGTCACCTGGGCTTACCCAAGTGAGGGGCAGAGAGATGGGGAGGAGATTTCTTAATAGAAGGGACCTCACAAGGTCATTTAGTTCAACCCCTCATTCAAAGCAGGACTGTCACCAACTAGATCATTCCAGCCAGGGCTTTAGCCAGTCAAGCTGGGCCTTAAAACCCTCGAAGGATAGAGATTCCACCACATCTCTGGGTAACCTGTTCCAGCACTTCACCACCCTCCTACTGAGAGAGTTTTTCCTAATATCCAACCTAAAGTTCCCTCGCTTCACCTTGAGACCATTGTTCCTTGTTCTGTCATCTGCCACCACTGAGAACAGTTTAGCTCCATCCTCTTTGGGACACCCTTTAGGTAGTTAAAGGCTGGTATCAAATCCTCCCTGTCTTCTCTTCTGCAGACAAGCCCAATTACTTTAGCCTCTCCTCAAAAGTCATGTGCCGCAACTCACTAACCATTTTCATTGACTTTTACTGGACTCTCCCCAACTTGTCCACGTCTTTTCTATAGTTGGGGGCCCAAAACCACACACAGGATTCTAGATGTGGGCTAACCAGTGCAGAATAGAGCGAAATAATTACTTCCCTTGATCCACTGGCAACACTCCTATTAATTCAGCCCAGTATGCTGTTAGCCTTCTTTGCAACAGAGGCACGCTCTTGACTCGTATACAATTTATTGTCCATTACTAAGCCCAGGTTCTTTTTCACAGAGCTGCTGCTTAGCCAGTTGATCCCAAGCTTGTAGTGATGCATGAGATTCTTCTGTCTTAAGTGCAGGACTTTGCACTCTTCCTTGTTGAACCTCATGAGATTTATTTTGGCCCAATCCTCCAATTTGTCTAGGTCACTCTGACCACTACCCTCCAGCATATCTACTACATCCTGCAGCTTGGTTTCATATGCTAACTTGCTTAGGGTGCAATCTATCCCATCTTCCAGATCATTAATGAAGATATTGAACAAAACTGGCCCCAGGACCGACCCCTGGGACACTCCATGTAATACCAGCTGCCAACTAGACCTTGAGGCATTGATTACTACCCATTAAGCCCAATGATCCAGCCAGTTTTCTATCCACCTTACAGTTCATTCAGCCAACCCATATTTCCTCAGCTTGCTTGCAAGAATGCTATGGGATACCATATCAAAACCTTGCTAAAGTCCAGGTATACCACATCCACTGCTTTCTCTGCATTCACAGAGTCAGTCATCTTATCATAGGAGGCAATCAAGTTAGTCAGGCATGACTTGCCCTTGGTGAATCCATGCTGACTATTCCTGATCTCTTTCTTCTCAAGTGCTTAGAAATGGATTCCTTGTGGACCTACCGCATGATTTTTCCAGGGACTGAGATAAGACTGACTAGTTGGTAGTCCCCTGGATCCTCCTTCTTCCCTTTCTTAAAGATGGGCACTATATTTGCCCTTTCCCAATCATCCAGGACCTCCCCCAGTCACCATGAGTTTTCAAAGATTATGGCCAGTGGCTTTGCAATCACATCAGCCAATTCCATCAACACCCTGAGCCCTCAGTAAAGTTTTTTAAAAATACAACCAGCTCTTCTGGACTCCTTTCCCCCTCAGACTGGCCTCCCAGGGGATCCTACACATCAGTTCCATGAGGGAGTCAAAGTCTGCTTTTTTGAAGTCTTGGGTCCATACTCTGCTGCTCTCCTTTCTTTCTTTTGTCAGGATCCTGAACTCGATCATCTCATGGTCACTGCTGCTCAAGTTGCCATTCACTTCCACATTTCCCACCAATTCTCTGTTTGTGAGCAGCAGGTCAAGAAGAGCATGGCCCCTAGTTGGCTTCTCCAACACTTGTACTAGGAAATTGTCTCCACACTCTGCAAAAACTTCCTGGATTTCCTGTGCACTGCTTTATTGCCCTCCCAGCATATGTCCCAGTAATTGAAGTCCCCCATGAGAACCAGGACCTGTGATCTGGAAACTTCTGCTAGTTGTCTGAAGAAAGCCTCATCTACCTCATCCTGCTGGTCTGCTGGTCTGTAGCACACACCGCCACCACATGACCCTTGTTGCTCCCCGCTCTAACCTTAACCCAGAGAATTACAAGTTATGTCCACTTTCATACTGGAGCTCTGAGCAATCAGGCAGCTCTTTTACATACAGTGCAACTCCTCCTCCTCCTCCTCTTCTCCCCTGTCTGTCCTTCCTGAACAATTTGTACCCATCCCTGACAGTGCTCCAGTCATGTGAGTTCCCACCAAGTTTCTGTTGGTCAAATCATGTCATAGGTCCTTGCCAGTGCAAGGACTTCCAATTCTTCCTGTTTGTTTCCCAGGCTCCCTGCATTTGTGTACAGACACCGGAGGTAACTAGCTGATTGCCCTACTTTCTCAGGAAAAATGAGGAGGCCTCCCCTGTTGCCCCTCCTTGTGCTTCCTCCAGGTCTCCCTCTTCCCCACTTACCTCAGGGTTTCATCTCCATCCACCAGCGAACATTGTTTGAAGCCCTCCTCACTAGGTTAGCGAGCCTGTCTGTGAATATGCTCTTCTGCTTCGAACAATATTCTATGGTTGAAGAAGCCAAATCCCTGTTGGCAAGACCACCTGTGCAGCCATGCATTGATCTGCAGTAGGTGTCCGCTCCTGCCTGGGCCCTTCCCCTTGACTGGGAGGATCAAGAACACCATCTGTGTCCCCATCCCCTTCACCCTTACACATAGAGCCCTGTAGTCACTCTTGATCTGCTCAGGGTCACCCCTGGCAATATCATTAGTGCCCACACTGATGAGCAGTATGGGGTAGTAGTCAGAGGATCGGATGAGTCTTAGTAATCTTTCCATGATATCTCGGATCCAAGCTCCAGGCAAGCAGAAGGCTTTCCTCCAGCATGGAACTGATGAAGTCCTCATGGCAGAGGATGCTTCAGAGCCTTGCTACCTTCTCCTATAGATCTTTTGTCTTCTCCCTGAGGGACACCACCAGAAGGCACTACTCACATCTGGCTGACACTAGAAGGAATCTGCAAGCCGTAATCTGCAAAGCACCAAACCAGGATCTGGGTGGAAGCCTTGATGGTGTGCAGTCCTGCCTGGACAGCCACTTCACAGGTGCAAGCAGAGGAAATACTAGAAGTGGTAGTGGCAGTGGCTCTGGGATTGCAATGTCCTCCAGCCATCTCTCTGGGTCTTGTAATCTGACTTTCACTTCCTAACTCTTTTTCCAAGCAGACCTTCCCCAGCAAACTTCTTTGTAGCTGGTCTGTTTGCTCTTCCTTGATCCTGAAGGGTTCCCTTTTCCCTGCAAACCTCTTTCCTCTCAGCAAACTTACAGCGAAGGAACATGAGACAACGTTTCCAAGCAAACACCCTCTTTTTCTGGACTCTATTAAACAAGGGGCTTAAGTCTTGGGCCAGCTGCTGAGTTTTAGCTGCTTAAAATAAAACAATGTATGTTAGCCAGCTTTAATTACATATTAAAAAAAAAAAGAATCTTACCCTACAGGCTCCCCCTCAAAGAGGGGGGTGGCAAGCTGACTTGTGAACTGCTTGGAAACCGTCCTATTCACTACTCCCCGGTCACTTGGAGTATCTCCTTATATACCTCTCCTGGGCCTTGGCTGGCTAGGTCCCTTTGTTAGGGCCTTTTTCACACCCAGGCAGCAATCAATCTGCAGTTAGCCCACTCAGCTGCTCTGAGTATGCACCCAAGCACACAAACCCACCAAACAGCCCTCAGCAAGCCAAACACACACTTACCTTCCCAGAGCAGGATCTGGTGCCTGGTTGTTCTTCCCCTTCCTTGTCTTGCTCCTAGTAACTGCTTGCAAACTGTCCTGTTTGCTTCTCCCTGTTCGCTGACGGAAAGGAGAGAGAGATGTGTGGATCACTTAGAAGTCCATGTCAATAGCAGGCTAGCCACCACGGTCAGTTTATTTTAAAATACCTTTGCAGCCCTCTTTTTAAAAAAGCAAGCTAATTTGTTAGTTGTTATTAATGTTATGGAAATATCTTGAGATTCTTTGTGCTAGGCCTTGTAGGAATAGAAGGAGAGACACTCCTTTAGTCTAAGGCCAGACACAACAAATAAGAGTAACAAGAAAGAATGAAGGTGGGAAGACAAAGGAAACAGTAATAAAATCACATGTTTACACAAGCCAGCTATGTACACATTGAGATGGGTTAGAATGCACAATAATTTAGCAGATTTTTGCACTCTAATGCAAATCCACATTATGTTAAAAAAAAACAAAAACAGCCCCTAATAAGACTTTGCCAGTTCTCCTCCTTATCCAAGTGCTGCAAGCCAGACTAATTTTTTGCTGTGTGCTTCACGCTTGCACACTGATGCGGCACTGCCATGAAATCAAGAACTTACACCAAGTTTTAACATTAAAGTGGGATTATGGTTAGAAAAGTGATTCTGCAGGGGAAAAAAATACCATCATCTTGCTCACAGCCCTCAGTTCCACACTGATTCCTTCTTGGTGGTTTGCGGATGAAAATGTGTTCTGTTTACAATTTGGAACATGATTTTTCTATCTGCTGGCTGCAGCAGCTCATCCTGGTATCTGCAAATCAAGCTTTGTTTTCCCTTTTTCCTTCCTACCCCATCCCCCCCTGCCACTAGGAATAAAGATTCTGGAATCAGAATCAGACTCAGGCACTGATGATGCATGAAGCAGAATAACACCTTGCCTGCTCTTCCATAGCCTGGTTGGACAGAGGAAAAACTTGTCTGTGGCAGGAACCCAAGCAGCTAAAATGAGACGCATGCAAAGGAGAGCATCTGTGCCAAGGGGCTGTTCTCCAGTTACTTTTCTGGCTATAACCACCCTCCACACAATCCTATATCGCCTGGGAACGCAAGCTGCTGACTTTTTGATGAACTATCAATGATTAATAAGGAATTGTTCTGCTATTTCAGCTTCTGGGGTGTAAGAGTCAGAGTGCAGGGTATGAAAGGGTAAAGGGAGGTATTGTTATCCTGTAATATGAAGGGTGAGGCCTCTGGCTTGCGGGGGGTTATCTTGCTCCCTGGACCTCTGTTGCAATGCTTGCTCATGGTAAGGGCAGAGTTTTTCAGTGATAGAAAAAAACAGCTTGTAACTGTTATTTGCTGTTTTATGGGTACCTCAAGGCGCAGCAGCAGTGTACAAACACAGAAGGAATATTCTTTGCAGTCAAGGACCAAACTCCTGACCCTACTGAAGAGAGTTTTCAATTGAGTTTTACAATCTAATTCACACCAAGTCAATAGACTTCAAACATGGGTGACTGGTGCCTCCTGACCCAGGGGGGTGGGGGGCACTAGCGGCCGATCGCCAACGCTGGAAGCACCAGCAGCAAACTGGAAGTGCCACCGGCGCTTCTCGGGGTGGGGAGTGGGCACTGACTGACGCTCCACACTCCCCAACTGGCAAAGGCCAATTTCAGGGTGGGGCACATGCCCTTCTGTCCCCCCTACACATCGCCTATGACTTCAAACAATGGAGGAAGACCTGGAAAAGTCAGACTTCTGCCTGGCTTTGCTGAGGGAGTGCACAAAGAGAGGGTGCACATTCCATGCTCGCCGGATACCACATAAAAGGGTATAGGGAAAAGAGACTGAAGGTGCAGTGAGAAAAGGGGTGTGGCTCTCATGAGGAAGAGTACAAAATGAAAGCAGAGATGAAAGAAAGCCAGTGTTACACAGGACCAGGAAAAATTAGGCTTTATAAGCTTGAACATGATGAGGAAAGCAAGAAGCTATATACTCAGCGTTTTGCTGATTTTAACTTTGGCCTGTAAAGTCCTATGTCACCACCTACAACCTGGCCACCTGAGAGGCCCCTCTATATGTTTCCATGTCTGTGGTTCCACCCCAAGTTACGTGAACTGTTTGAGCTAGCAAACCCCTCCAACACTGAGGTCTTGGGGCATTTTCATGGAGGGTCTGTGACTCTGGGTTTCACTACCATCATTGGCCCAAGAGCATGAACTTGTTGACCGCTTTTCTTGGCCTTTCCATCAGAGATGAGGGATGTGGACACCACCATTAAATTATCACTCAAGCCCTCACCCTAAGGATCGCCTCCAGTTTGGATCTCTGCTCGTCTTTTTCATAATACAGTAGACCTGTGCGAATAGGGAAGTATTCAATTTGGATTCAGCCAATTCAGAGGATAGTGATTCGATTCAGAGATTTGGATCACTGTCCTGAATCGATTTGGCCAAATCCGCTTAAAAAAATTTGGCGCTGATTCAGAGAGATTCAGTGATTTGGATCGGCCAGGGAGAGGCAGGCACAGCCAGGCAGCTGCAGGCTCTCCCACGGCTCCTCCAGCTGTGCTTGCCTCTCCCCGGGTGACGGGGGGGGAAAACCCCCCCGTGCCTCCCCTCCTTGGCCACATCCCACACCCGGCCCCAGCCTAGTCCTGGCACTTAAAAAAAGAGCCGCACTCACCAGCTGCAGGAGCAGTCATTGCAGCCTCTGGTGCTCATGGTAGAGCTCCCCCGTGCAGCACGGGTCGGGGGGGGGGCGGGCAACGGGGATGGCTCTCCCACCTGCCACTTGCACAGCAGCTGCCCCATGGTGCGGGTGCAGCGCAGCTCAGCAGGGTGCTACACACTGTCTGGGAGCTGGGGCCACTGCAGCTGAGTGGTGCCAGGTTCCACCTGAGTGCTGGAGCCAACTCAGCTCCCAGACAGTGCACGGCACTCTGCCAAGCCTCACTGTCACTGAATGTGACAGCTTCCGCGTGGGGGCCAAGTGGGGGAGATGATCTCCCCTGCCCTTTCTGCCCCGCACTGCACAGGGGGGCTCTGCCATGAGTGCCCAGAGGCCCCAATTCCTCTTGCCAGAGCTGGTAAGTGTGGGGCTTTTTTTTTGCTTTTTTTTTTTTCTCAAGTGCCGGGAGGCTGGGCCAGTCAGGGCTGCCATGGAGGTTTCTCCCGCAGCTCCTCTGGCTCTGCCTGTCTCTTCCCTGGTGGGGGGAGCTGTGGGGGCTCTGCCCTGCTGCCACTTGCCCAGCTGGTGGGGGTGGCATGGCTTGCTCTGGGTGGCAGCCCGGCAGAGCCCCCGCTCCCAGTGCTGCTGCACCTGCTTCAGCACTGGGAGTGGGGGTTCTGCCCTGCTGCCACTTGCCAGCTGGCATATGAGGGTGTGGGATGCAAGTGCGGTACGGCTTGGAGCGGGGTCTCTGCCCTGCTGCTGCTTGCCCAGCCAGCATGGGGAGGGTGTAATGCAGGCACAGCTCACTCTGGGTGGCAGCA
>NW_005841956.1:1321958-1365348 GCF_000455745.1 Alligator sinensis
GCTCCTCTCCCCAGCTGGGCAGCTTGTCCCAGCCCCAGCCCCAATCCCTCCCTTCCTCCCCCCTCCCCCAACCCCAACCCGAACAGATTTACCAGCTGGAGGCAACTGTCAGCTGCCTGTTTAGTCTATGGCCAACTCGCCAAATTGTCCAAATCTTTTCCAAAGCTCTTCCAAATCGATTCGGATTCTTCAAATTGATTCAGAACTTTTAATTGGTTTCCTGATTCAATTCAGATTTAGAGATTTGATCCCTAAATCAGGCCAGATCTCCTCCAAATTGAATAAGCTACTGAAGCTGCACGCAGCCCTATAACACAGCATCTGCCACCCACTTGTTACATTTCCAGAAACCTGTTTGCTTTCTCTCATGCTTCCTCTCATGGTTCCAAGGAAGTGCTCATACATATCCACACAGATTCCTCATGAGCCGTCTCCAAATCCCTTCTTAGAAGTCTTCTTGGCCATGTTTCCTTTCAAAAAAACATTCGTGGGTGGGGAGATATCTTGTGACTACTGCTGTATTGTGCTAGTTTATTGTGTTCCCATCTCTTTTTAGCCATCTGTGGCCCCCTGCCTTATACTTAGGGCCCTGCCATACATTCAAACCAAAGCTGGATAGAAACACATTTTCAAGCACTAACTTTATAGCTGGTTGGCTCTTTTTCAGCTGGATAGTCATTTTTATCACATGATAATTACTTTGCATGTGTGGCTGTTCTAAATTTAGTGTGTGATTAACCAGTTAATTGTGTGATAATTACTTTGCACTTGTGGCCAGTCTTTCTTTGCACGTGTGTATGTGGCCAGTCTAAATTTATTGGGTAATTACCCAGTTAATTGTGTAATATATGTAACATGTAGCAGGGGCCTTAGAGTGCAAGCTCCTTGGAGCAGGGACCATTTGTTTGTGCTGTTTGTCCAGATGTTAGCCTGATGGGACCATGGCTGATGATCTGGACTCCTAGGCGCTACAGCAATAAGAATTATAATAATTAGTAAAGGACACTGGGGAGCAAGTGAGTAAATTATAGCACTGGCGGAACCATTGGGGTTTTATTTATCTCTTTGACTGAAGAACTCCTCTGTAATTACCAGTATACAGTTGATGTTTCTAAATGCACAAACAACAAAAGCATGTTAGATTCATCAACACACAAAGCAATATCGGTAATTTCTGAGATGTTGCCCTATGAATTATCAGGGATGGTAAATTTAGAAACTAAGCTATCAGATTGCTGTAAGTTAGCATTTATAGGTATAACAATCACCCTAGATCAGCATTCCTGACATTTGTACAAATGCAAAATGAGTTCCTCATGCCTGAATGCAGTTGGATTGGAAACTGTATACAGGGCCTTTCACCTCCAGGTCACGGGTTCAGAACTTGGTAGAAACCAGTAGTGCTCCTGTATGAACTAAACTGATGATCCTCAACCTAGATCCCAGGGGAGAGATGAAAATGTTGTGAATGCCACAGACATCATAGCTATGTTTGGCACCATTGGCCTCTTGTTTGCAATCCCAGAAGAGTTGTCAGGGACTGAATAGATCAGAGAAACGAAATACCAACCTCCCTTAGAGAGAGTCCCTCTACCAAGTTTGCAGGGCAATAAGGCAAAAGCTTGTCCTGTTACTGCCCTGTATCTATTGTTCAGCAGAAAACACAAGTTTACAGGGCTGCTACCAGGGCCTGATCCAGGGGGATGCACTGGTACAGTTGCACCCCCTTTGATTCCCAGTCGACTCTATTTGCTACCAACTGCCTGGTAGTGGCAGCAGCATTTCCAGTCAGACAGTGTTGAGAGTCAGCTGCAGTAAGGAAAGTTTAGTTTAGCGCACCCGCCTGGCTTCATGGAGCCTCTCCTGGGCAGCCCTCGAGTGGGAGCTCTGAACCTGCCACAGAGTCAGCTGCAGCTGCCCTGGTGTTTGCTTGTCTCCTCCCTTGCCACATCTTAGATGTTAAGTTCAGTAGTGGGGTTCCCCTTGGTTGTGGAAGGACACACTGGGAGTCGTTGCTGGCAGATGCTTCCAGGGTCTCCACCTCCCCTGTACCCCTGCCATGCGCCAGCCTGTTGGGATGGTCAGACATTGATCAGTTCAGCCCTTTTTTGTGTGTGCTATAGCCCCTGGCATCCCCGATCTCGCACTCTTGACCTCAGAGGTCAGGTGCTGTGATGACTTGGTTGGCTGCCTCTTTCCTATTGGCCATGGTCCGCAGCTTGTTGGCTGTGGATCAGGTGACAGTTCAGTACCCCCACTTTGATGGGGCTTCATGGGTACAGGGTTGACTATAATGGTGGATTGGCCCTACAATGTCAGAAGTCCCTGAGGGGCTCCGGGGTGGTCAGTCCCTGATGTTAATCCTTTGGCATTTTCTCCCAGCCTAGGGGGCCTCAAAATGAAGACAAAAGAAAGTCGAACAACTTAAACTTCAGGGAGGGCCTGGGGCCTCCTCCCTATTCATGTGTCCTGAGTCTGAAGGCTCTGATCATCCCTTGGCATGATCCTGGGCCCAGCTCACTCCCTAGGCCCGGTTCTGGGTGCTCCTCCGTCGGGGAATGGATCTCCTGCCGGGTCCTCCCCTGGCCTTTCCCCGTGGGAACAGGAGGGTTCCTGGTCAGCTCAAGAGGGGGACTCGCAGCCTCCTCTCTGCTGTGTCCCCTCTGCCTTTTCTCCACCACCAGCTTTTATCACAGCTGGGCGGCATCTTCTAATGATGTCATCCTCCTGTGCCAGTTCCAGCTGTATAGAAAAGCAGCTGATGAACCTCATGGAAGGCTTGTTCCCTTGCGGCTCACCCTGGCTTGCCACCTCTGAAAAAGTTAAGTTCACCCTGCTCAAGGACTGTTTCTCCGGGGTTGTGGCAGGCTATTCCCACCACAACCCTGACCATGGGAGAGGGGGTTCTGTTCCTCTTTTTTTGTCCCTCTGGGACAGTTAGACATTAGGAAAAACTTTCTCACTAGGAGGGTAGTGAAGCACTGGAACAGGTTACCCAGAGAGGTGGTGGAATCTCCATCCTTGGAGGTTTTTAAGACCTGGCTATACAAAGCCTTGGCTGGGATTATATAGTTGAGGCTGGTTCTGCTTTGAGCTGAGGGTAGGACTAGTTGAGCTCCTGAGATTCCTTACAACCATCATTTTTGATGATCCTATGATTCTGTGATTTCATGGCTCTTTATAGTCTACCTGATCCCTTCTAAACTCTTCTCTTCATTTCACAGGTGTAAATGGCCCATTCTTCTTTGTAATATTCTTGCAGTTGTACCTGTCAAGTTATCTTTTGTTCTGCAGTTCTGCTGTCTGTTACCTGCTCCTAGTAAGGAAGCTCCTATTTTACAGCCCTTGGATTGTTTTTAATTAATTCCAATTAGGTTATATTTGTTTTTGCTTCAATCTTAAATAATTCAGCACTAGGCCTGTAGTATATTAATAAAGTTTCTAGTTTATTTTTAGCTGAAGAAAAATGTGTTGTTTTATACATGAGGATGCACCTCACCATCTGCACCCCCCTTTTCAAAATTCTAAATCCGCCTATGGCTGCTACAATCGATCTAATTTGGGATGATCACCTACAATTAACAGAAGAACACGGCTTGGTTTCCTTCATCATGAATAATACTGCAGTAAAGGCTGTATATAACAAAGCTTGTTACTGTAAAGCTTTCTCTCACAGGCATTGTAGTCATCTTATATTCATGATTCTGAAGCTCCCTTTTGGATGCAGTATGCAGGAGTTTGTGTACCAAATCCCCAGGATGAACAAGGATCTTCCATTTGGAAGCAATAAAGTGGCAAAGCAGCAGCATTTATGGCAGGTGCATGCACAAAAGGCAGGTCACTTGCCAGGGGGATTGTGAAGGCTGACTTCAAAGAAAAGAACCTTTAAAAGCCATTTGGTGCTAAGATGTCTGTTTGTCAGAGCTGTAATGTTAGGACTCCTCCCAGCCACCTGCTTCCTTAGGACTGATTCCAAACCTGGAAACACCTACTGTTACATATGTGGAATTGCATACTTCCCCTCTGTTTTCCCATCACCCTCCTTCACACACACGCACACCCCTTGGCTCTTGGCATTGTCTGCCTTCAAAACATTTCCTCCTGTCAAATTCTTTAACTTGAAAAGCTTAACTGGCATCTACATCTTTCTGTTCTGACCCACCTCCGTGCAGCAAGCCATGCTTGGGGAGGCGTCCCATAACCCTCTGACTTTTCTGACACTCCAGCCCTGTCCAGGTTAATCAAAAGAACCCGTTTCCTGAAATGGTCTGTGGCTGATATGAGAAAATCCAGAGTGAAACCTACTGTGGGTTTTTCTCTTCAAGTCATGAATGCCTGAAGAGAGGCTGGGGGGGGGGCGGGGCATGGTGAGCTCCTGCAGGTGGCAACGGCGGTGTCGGCAGCAGAAGCATGGCAGTGGGAAGTGGGGAGTTCCTACAGGCGGCCGCAGCACTGTCAGTGGTGGGGGCAGCAGGGCTTGGTGAGCGTCAACTCTCTGCAGGTGCCGCTGGCCATGTCGGTGACATCTTTTCACAGGAGGTGCACTGCCATGCTCAGGGGGTACACATGCACCCATGTGCACCTGCTTCGTGTCGCCAATGCTTCAGGTCCTCTTAATTAAAATCAGTGCATGCATACACATATGCACTAGGCCTGCACGAGTCGGTAGCGATCAGATCTGGCTTTGGATTTGGCTGCTTCAGCTGGCCACTTACTGATCTGGAGCTCCAGACCGGGTTTCGGCTTCGATCCGGCCGAAGCTTCGGAGCCGCCTCGGAGATCCAGCCACAGGGTATAATGGGGAATCAATGAAATATCTATAACTTTGTTGTTTTTTGTCCGATTTGGATGAAACTTGCAGGGTTGGTAGCCTCTGCTGAGAGCATGAAATCTGCCAAGTTTCAAGAAGATCAGTGCAGGGGTTTTGGGGAAACTGTACCCCAAATTCTTGAAAGCCAAATTCATGTCATGGCTGTGTGGTACACCACAGGGGGGTCAAAACTGCAGGGCTGGTAGCTCTTACTGAGGCCACAAATCCTGCCACGTTTAAATAAGATCGGTGCAGAGATTTGGGGGGAAATGCCCCTCAAGCTGTGGACAAGCAAAACTGGTGCCATGGGTGACACTGTGTGTGTTAAGGCGCAGCGGGGTGGCAGCTGCAGGGATGGTGGCCCCTGCTGTGACACCTGCCAGCTGTGGAGGAGATCGGTGCAGGGGGGCTCTGGGGCGCTGCACCCCTAGCTGCTGACAGGCAAAACTGGTGCCAAGACTGAGTTCTTGGGGCAGTTGTCTGCGTTCATTCATTCCTCTCCTTAGCCTGGTTTGGTAGGTGCTAATTGATGCTTGTTAAGTCGTTATGTAGTAGCTAGGTCCTGTGTATTGAGCTGGTCCCTGAGTGAATCATGAGTGATTGGTTGGTAACTGGTAACACAGCAGCTCCCCTCCCTGCCCCAAGCCAGACAGTCAGTCCCACAGCACCCATGGCACCAGTTTTGCTTGTCCGCAGCTTGAGGGGCAGTTCCCCCCAAACCCCTGCACCGATCTTCTTGAAACTTGTCAAGTTTTGTGGCCTCAGTAAGAGCTACCAGCCCTGCAGTTTTGACCCCCCTGTGTTGCAACACATAGATGTGACAGGAGTTTTGCTTTCAAGAATTTGGGGTACAGTTCCCCCCAAACCCCAGCACCGATCTTCTTGAAACTTGGCTTACTCTGTGGCCTCAGTAAGAGATACCACCCCTGCAGTTTTTACCCTGCTATGTTGTAATGCCTAGACGTGACATGGGTTTGGCTTTCAAGAATTTGGGGCGCCGTTCCCTCCAAACTCCTGGACCGGACTGATCTTCTTGAAACTGGGCAGTCATCATGCTCTCTGTAGAGTCTACCACCCCCAGAAAATTTCATCCAAATCGGACAAAAACAACAAAGTTATAGCTATGTTATTGTTTCCCCATTATACCCTACGGCCGGATCTCCGAGGAGGCTCCGAAGCTCTTTGGGAAGCCGATCGAGGCAGCACTTCGACCCGGACATGCTGCCTCAGACCCCAAGTGTCCAAAGCTTCTCCGGATCCGAAGCTCTGTCCGAAGCCTCGCACAGCCCTGGTGTGCACACACATGCCGACAGAAATGCATTCTCCCCCGCCCCCTCCCTGCGTGCACACATCTGAAAATTTTCAAATTGGAAAAATATTGATGAGAATCATAGGTGGGGTTGCTGAAACCAATCACAGCAAGACTGAGGGCAGGAGTCTGCACAGCTCAAACTGTGTAGTATCATGGATCTATCTCTAAATAGATCCTTTGGCTTCAGTGGGGTTCTTCCCAAACTAAGTTACAGCTAAGTGAGAGCAATAGTGATGGAACCCAGCTTTCACTAAGTAGCTGACAGATGGATTTTAACATCTATAGGGTGGCTGAAATGATAACAGTGCTGAATTTTCACCCTGACCTTGACCTGAAATGGAAATGAACCTGTTTTCAGGAGTGAGGCAATACAGATAACTTTTATTTATTTTCATTTTTGCAACAGACTCCACATTCCTAGGATCTGGTTCATGGCTGGAGTTCCCAAATATCTTCTCTCTCTTCCTGCTCCATGCTACACTCCTCACAGTGGTAAAAGGATCTACAAATATGGTAAGAAAAGATGTTTTCTGGAGCTGATCAAAAATTTTCCATCAGAACAGGTTTGTGTCAGAAAATGTCATTAAGGGGGAATGTTTAGATTTTCAGTGAAACTTAGTGGAAACATTTTATTAGAATAAGGGCAAAGCACTTTGTTTCAGTGTTAAGGATTTGACTTACAGCATAATGTAACATAATATAGTAGTGGAAATGATAAAATCCAAACACACCATTTTTAACAAGATACTTTAAGAAGGGATTTTCAATATTTCTGAAATAATTCTTTAAAAAAAGTTGTTACACAGGAAATATTGACTTTTTGTTCAAATTTTGGAAGAAAGAAACTTGAAATTTTGGAATTTTCTGCAGAGCAGAAATTCCAATTTTCAATCAGCTCTACTCTTATGTTAGTTCCCTACAGATGGAAGAAAAACAGAAATATCACACATTTTTCCCCAGGAAAACCAACAAAACTTCTAGCACGTGTATATACAATCTAGGGGCATGTACAGACAAAATGGGGGCCCTAAATTTATGTGGAGGGTTTTTAAAAACTGCTCAAATTTAAGGCCCTTTAAACCCCCATGCACACACCTGCACATGCTTACCTGCCTCTCTGGTGACAGGAAGGGGAGGGCGAGCTGCCAGCGGGCAGAATGGTCTTCAGGCTGCGGGGGGGATGGTGCTTCCCTCCACGACAGCAGCGCCACCGCCCTCCCCCGGTGGCATCAGCTTGCAGGCACCCAGCTTGGGCAGTCCCGGGGGCACTGCGGAGGGAAGCACCAGGCCCCCATACAGCTCAGGCAGGCAGGCTCCAGGGGAAAAAAAAAAAGATCAGGCTTGCCACTTTTCTTTAGCAGAGTCTCCCTTCCTGGGCTGCTGCCAGGCTGCCTGCAGGGCTTCCTGCAGAGCTATGGAACTGTACGGAGCCTGGTGCT
Source organism: Alligator sinensis (assembly GCF_000455745.1). NCBI lineage: Eukaryota > Metazoa > Chordata > Crocodylia > Alligatoridae > Alligator > Alligator sinensis. Next base: position 1,329,520 of record NW_005841956.1, read on the forward strand.
TCACTCTGCAGCTGTAGGGGCAGCTCTGTGGAGGAGTTTCAGTTTGCTGCTTTTCAAGGCACTTGCAGTTTAACAAAGATAAGCACCATGTATTGCACCTAGGGAGGAAGAATCATCAACACACCTATAGCCTGGGAGGTACCATACTGAGTAGCACAACAGCGGAGAGGGATCTTGGAGTCGTAGTCAACTCTAAAATGAACATGAGTCACCAACATGATGAAGCAATAAGTAAACATAACCACCCTCTTTCTTTCATAGGTAGGTGCATCACAAACAGGTCTAAGGAGGTGATATTTTCTGTGACTGCCTGGCCTCGAACAGCCATTCGCATGCTGCCTTGGCCCAGACGGTCAGTAATGGATGTACCGAGGTTTCTTGTAAACTCTGGGGTAGATATCTATCACCTAGGTGGCCACCCCCAGACTTTTCTGCCACAACTTTGAATATAATTTCAGTGGTGGGGCAAACTGCCAGGGGCTCCTCAGCGGTGGGTAGTCCGCTAGATGGCCGTCTGTGGGGCTCCACCTCTCCTACACCCAAGCCTCATGCCAGCCTTCAGTGGGTCACTGGATCTTGAGTCGGCTGTTCCTCCGATGCACCTGTGTTCTTGATCCCAATGTTCTCTTGAGTCTTCTGTCCCAAGCACTCTCTCTTATGGTGGTCCAACTAATCCACTATCTAGGCTAAGCTGGGCCTCTTCCTGCCCTAAGTTGCCTCAAACTAACAGCAAAATGGAAAAAAAGGGGAAAAAAAAGGACAGAAAGAAACTGCCCTGCTGGTGCCTCTATGCTGCATTCCCTTCCCCTTAACCGAGACTTCTTCCTAGCTAGGGGACTTAGTTCCTTGGCATTGTCTATCCCACCACACTACCCTTCCAAAAAGGGTAGAAAAAAAAGAAGAATGGAACAAAATTATGAGTTGGGGAGGGTCTGCTCGGTTCCCTCCCCGGCCCTAGTATTAGGATACAGTGGTGCCTCCTCGTCACTCTCTCTAAGATTTCTTCACCCTCATCCCCGCCAGTCAGTACTCCACACTCGGTACCTGGGAACTGTCTGGGCGATGACCCATCATCTGGCCAGGGGTGGCTAAGGCTCCTCTCCCTGGGCCGTTATTCCCCTCACGTGGAGTCACTTCCCCCCAACATCGGCTGTGGCATTCTGCTTCCAGTGCCCCACAGTCCTTTCTGCTCTGTTCTGCTGCTGCCTGTGGTGTGCTGCCAAGCTTGCTACTGCCCTGCTGGGCTTTCTCTTTTGCTGCCCACACCAGCCTCTGCTGGTGCAGAGAGCCTCCACCGGCTCTCCCTCCTCCCGGGCACACTGGTTGTCACTGGTGTAGAGAGCCTCTGCTGGCTCCCTCTCCTCCTGGATATGCCTGCCGGTGCCAGCACAGAGAGCCTCCACTGACTCTCTCTCCTCCTGCCCTCTCCAGCCTCTGCAGGTGGTCCTTTTTGTTCCTGCTGGCCGGTGATTGCTGATGATGTCACTGGTCAGCCTCAGCTGTATAAAGGCGTGGCTTATGACTCGCGCGGGTTCCCTTCTTCATTCTGGCTGCGCCGTGGGCCCTGCTGCAGGTAAGTGTTCTTCTTGGTTTTGTTTTTTTTTCGTACATGGTCCCCACCCTAGGAGCTCCCAGGGTGTGGTTCGGGGCTCTTTCATCTGATTGCCCCCGTGACACTTTCTCTTTATGTGGCATTGGTCAGACTGTAGCTGGAGTACTGCACCCAGTTTTGGTTGCCGCACTTCAAGAAAGATGTCAATAACTTGGAAAGGGTTCAGAGGAGGGCCACCCATCTGGTTAAAGGCCTACAGCAGAGGTAGACAACATTTTTTGGCTGGAGTGCCGAAAACCCCCAATGTCTACCTTGGAAGGTGCTGGAGTGCTGGCATGTCAGAAAAACAAAATGGGGGGGGTGGGAGGGGAGGGGCGGTACATGGCAGGACACACTTCATATTAGTAGATTTAATAATCATAAATGTTGCCTTTGTTGTTGTGTATTCCTTTTTTGTTGAGCATGTTGCAATGAGAGAGAAAAGAGACAAATAAGAGAAAGAGAGGAGAGAGAGAGAGAGAAAAAGGAGAGCAGAGAGAGAACCAGACACACACACATGCACACAGAGGACAACATGCACAAACACAGAGAACCAGAACACACCCAGAACAGACACCTGTGTGCGCACACAGACATACAGAACCAGACAGAGATAGACAAACACACAGAACCAGATGCGCAGGCGCATGGAGCCAGGCTGCTGGGCCACTGGATAAAGTCCAACCCAACAATGCCCTGGTCCAGCCAGAGCCCCTGTGCTTTCCCAGGGAGCCAGCCCCCAGGCTGCAGCATAGCTGGCCGAGGCCCTGGCCTGGAGCCTGCCCATCAGCCCAACCACCCACCCACCCCACACAGCTAAGCCCGCAAAAGGTGCAGTGCTCCTGGCAAGGGGCAGTGCCAGCCTTATCCTGGTTGGGGGCTGGGCTGGGGCTGGGCTTGGAGCAGGTGGGAGTCAGGCAGGCTCAGCTGCAAGCCCTACTGCAAGCAGCCTGGGCACCATGGTTGGCAGCACCTACCAGAGCCTGGGCTGACTGCAGCCAGGAGGCTGCAAACAGCTGCCCTGGGCTCCGGCATCACCTCCATACCAGCAGGTGCACACGCGCCTCGGAGCAGATAGTGAGGATAGGGCCTGAGGCAGCACAGCCCTCCCATTGTCTGCTCTGAGGTGCACATGCAATTGCTGCCAGCCTGGAGCTGATGCCAGAGCTGTGGAGCCTGGTACAGCTGTTTGCAGCCTGCCTGTTGCTTGCTGTGCTGGGCTCCAGAGCCCAGTTATCAGCTCTGTGCTGGCAGTGGAGCAGAGGTCGGGGTTGTGCTGCTTCAGGCACTTCCCCCACCATCCACTCCAAGGCGCGCGTGCACCCACCAGTATGGAACTAATGCTGGAGCCTGGAGCAGATGTTTGCAGCCTCCTGGCTGCAACTGGCACAGGCTCTGTGTAGCTGCAGCCAACCACAGAGCCTGGTCTGCTTGCAGCAGGGCTTGCAGCCGCCCAGCTGCCTGCTGGAAGAAGCCCAGGCTTCGTGGCTGGCAGCAGCTGCCTAGAGCTGACTGGTGGTAGCATGCCAAGCAAAATGGCCTCATGTGCCGTGCTTGGCACATGTGCTGGGGGTTGCTGACTGCTGACCTACAGGAAAAACCCTATCAGGACTGATTAAGGGACCTGAGTCTCTTCAGTCTCCACATGAGAAGACTGAGAAGTGATCTCATGCATGTCTGGTGCCTCTTGGTGCTGATCCCACTGGCCAGGGAAGACTGATTTCACTCGCAGTAAAAGCGGCCATGCTGCTTCCAGAACTCCAGCAGCCACATCCTGCTACTGATGCTCCTGTCTGCCCCTCTGCCCATCGGCTACACAGGGAGTGCAGCCTGACGGGGTGCACTGGCACGCTCAGGGGGTGCATGTGTACCCCCTACACATCACCCCTGAGTGATCGCAGGGAACAGCAGGAAATAGGGGATATGATATTTACCAGGGTGCCCATCAGGGCAACTAGAAGCAATGGCCACAAACTGAAGGAGAACAAATTCAGATTGGACATCAGGAAAAAATTCTTTACAGTGAGGGTTGCCAAAATATGGAATAAGCTTCCAAGGGAGGTGGTGCTGTCCTCTTCCTTGGAGGTACTTAAGAGGAGATTGGACAAACACCTGGCTGGGGTCATCTGACCCCAGCACACTTTCCTGCCCAGGGCAGGGGGGTGGACTCAATGATTTAATAGGTCTTTTCCGACCTTAAAATCTATAAAATATATGAAGTCAGTTCAGATGCATTATGCTGCCGAATTTGCTACAGCAGCTGTAATTAGTGCACAGTACACCGCTGATACGTGCAAACACCAACACAAAGCAGTGCAAAAGCATTTAGCCCACTTTAAAGTGTTGTACACACATGCCCCTTGTTTTGTCTACACACGGCCTAAGGTTGTAATGGTGGCAGATAATTCAAGTAAACCTCAAAATGGTTGGGTTTATAGTATGTGGACTTCTATTCCCATCCTCTTGAGGTATATCTATCATTAGTCTAAGCAAGATACTTTGAAGGCAAGCTTCACAGTTTCTTATGGTCTAAATGCTATAGTTTGTACAGTTACCATCTGTACTTAATTTTTTTTTTTGCATAGATGCTTATCATTCATCTGATACCACTGCTGAGCTCTACACAGTTGCCAAAGCAAAAGAGCAGATGGGGACAGAAAAGACAGTGTTGGGTTCAGACTACAGTTGCCAATTACCTTTGATATGAATTACAACAGAGCTGTCTTGCAGCTGGTCTTCCAGCCCAGATGTGACCCAAACCTTTGGGTGTTTGGGGCTGGATGGTGAGGCCTGGGAAATCTACTTTGTAACATGCAAGGGGCAACTGCTGAGAAAGTTAGTGAAAAATAACCCTGTTCCTTTCCCTCAAGGGTAAGACAATTTGGAATGTTACTAGCGACTGGAATGATGTGTATAGGCAGGTGGAAGATGGGGAATATGGAAACAGTGAGAAAAAGGTGTGAAATGGACTTAGCGGATCTGGCTTACTACAGGCATGGAAGGAGACAAAAGATTTCCTGTTTTCTTTTCTAACCAAAAATAAATTAATCACCTGCTAGGCCTCCTGTTCATTGAGGCTAGGGACAGAAGTTACACATAAACTGGTTAAGTGATCAGAAACTGGTTTAAACCTGTAACAGAACAGAAGTTCAGTTTACATAAACCAGTTTCAAAATGGCTAAAACTGGTTTAAGATAAACCTGGCTGAATGTAGTATGAGACAACTGATGTAGGTAAAAATGGTTTATGAAACTTCTGTCCCAATCTGCTTCCTGGTTCAAGTTAAATCACAGTCCCTCAGCATCCCAGCATTTTGCAACCCTGGGCTGGGCTGGGCTGTCTCCTCAAGAGAGCAGGGCTGGCCCCGCCACTCTTCTCCCTGGTTGGAGCAGTGAGGGCTGGCTGACAAAGGGGTGGGAATGGGGGGCCAAGCCCAGCTGGGGATGCAGCCCAGTCTATGTGTCTGTCCTCCAGCAAAACCCGGCTGGGACCTGGGGCCAGGCAGTAGGGTTAAATACCCCTTCCCCCACTCAAATTTACTTCTGGCTGCAACTGTGGACTACAAATCCCAGAGGCACCTGGAAGCAGGAAGGGGAAATGATAAGGAACCCTGCAGAGTCCTGCTGCTATAATTCTGGACTACAAATCCCAAAGACCTCGGGGGGCAGCAGGAAGAGGAAGTGAACACATAGCCAGAGAGTTATGCTCTAACACCTCCCAGCTTCTGGCTTGAATTGCTGCAGGCATGTGGCTGCATATCCTGAATCAAAGGTAAATGTCTGTTCACTTCTGTTTCAACTTAATCTGTGCATCTTAGACTAACCTGCAAAGACTGAATCAATTTAGCCTTGGGCTTTTTGACTCTTTGTACTTAGCCTGGCAGACAGCACTTTTTGATGATAGCAAGGACCTGATATGAACAATATTTAAACTGATGGAAAGACTCCTATTAACTTCATTGGATGCTGGATCACTCCTCAAGACCTAATGTAATTACATCTACAAGTTCAGAAAGAGTTTCCGCTGGAGATAAGAATAAGCAGAAGAAATAGGTAGCAGATCCCTTGGTTATGTGGAGAAATCAGATCCCTGCCAACTGTGCCCTGAGAGCATTGACAGAGGTAGACACTTTCATGGAACCTAGCATCAAAAGCTCTTCATTTCTGGTCCTCAGAAAACCTGGACAAGAGATGGTAGCCAAATGAATTCCTGAACAGCTTTCTAAACCCAGACTTGGAAGGGACTCTGGGGTGTTGTTGATGGCAAGATGCAAAAGGGACAGGTTGGAATCACTGCAACTTTTGCATAATGCGTCAGTGACAGGAGAAATCCTGACAAAAGCCTGGAGAATACAATTTGTGCTGTGTTGTACTACACCACCTGTCTCATAGACAGCTTCCTCACTCTCTGTCTTTCTGCCTCTCAGTGCTTTCATTTCAGTGGCTGGATAGAGTTTTAGAAAGTACCCAGGAAGGGACCTACCCAAATAGCATGGGATGAACAGAAACCTTCCCTCATTCTTCCCTAATGAACTCCAAACCCTGATTAAATTATTATAACCACCCCCTACCCCTGCCCTTAGCTCCCTGCCTCCTCTTTGCAGCCCAGACTGACTTAGTATCAGATGTTGTTGAAATACAGTTCAGAAGTAATCTAAGAAGAATCTTCAAACATTATGGGTGTGGTACAAGGATCCAGGCCAGTTCTAACAAACTCCGTTTTCTTCAATAGTTTTCCCACACCCTGACCACTTGTGGTCTAGAGTCATATGGGGTGCAGACATAAGTTACATTTGTCACATGATCAGCCCCTTGAAAGTGCTCTACAGCCGTGCCCTAACAGAAGCGCACAACTGCAGAGTGCTTTAAAAGTCCCCGATTCAAAGGGTTCAAATGAAAGCACTCCAAAGTGGAGCACCTTCATTACCTTCTGTCTGCTCGAGTGGCTAGGCTGATGCAGCCAAGCCCCACCCCTGGTGCTGTCTGCATGATGGAAGTTGAGGAGAAGGCAGGGGAGGGAGCTTGGGCTGGGGTTTGCCCAGCCTGTGCTAGAGATGTGGTGGGTAGGACACCTCAGGAAGACTCCAATCCACCCAGCCCCACTCCAGTGCAGAAACTCCCTCCCCTGCCTTCCCCCCACACCCTTCCATGGTATAGACAGCACCGGACCTGGGAGTGGGAGGAGGGGAGGAAGCTAGGGAAGAAAACCTGCAGACACAGAGTTCCTTGGCTGGATCAGCTCCGAAGAGGAGCTCGATCCCCAAGCCTCCTGATTCAACAGAAAATGTCTGTTGGGTTGGGAGGGTCAGTCAATCTCATGGCAGTTTTTGTGAAGTGCCATGAGTTAGACCAGAAAGCTGCATGTCTGTCAGCAGCCATGGTGTCTCATGGACTTGGGTATAAGTCCTGCACAGCACTTGGTAGTAATGTCTCTGTGACCGCGTCTCCGTCCTGGGTACCCGTTTCTCTGGTAGCTCCCCCAATTCCCGCCTGCAACGACTTGATCTAAATACAATTTGTGGGGGGGAGGAACAGTTGTTAGATACCGGTACCCCGGTAATAAACACGCGGGTCAGGTCTTAATTACCAGTGCTTTATTACAGTTAGTCTGGCTCTCTCTCTCTTTCTTGAAACGTGAATTCCCCGGGGCTTGCCGCGGGGGTTCTCACTGTCTGCCGTCTAGGAGCAATGCAGGGCCGCTTGTGTGCTTGTTACTCAATAATCAGCCGCTAACAAGGCAATTAACAGCTGATTGACACCGATATCGGGATTCCCCGGCTGCGGCTGGTGCCAACTTATGAAGCCCGGCTTCGTCAATTTCCTTTCCTTTTACTTTCTGCAGTCTCTGCTTCCCCTTACCCCTCCAGAGCGAGATTGGGGTTACAGGGGCTACAGGGCAATGTCGGGGCTTCTTCACCCTTTTTCCTCTCTGCCTCTTCTTTCCTCTTCTCCCCACCTCGCTTGGGGAATTCCCACGCTGAGCCCTCGGAGCTGCGGGGTGCTTCCGCGCCACCGCTTCATTTATAACTTGCCTCCGAGGCTGTCTTCTCCAGGTAGGATGTGATCTGGGGAAGGACATCTCAATTCCCCCCCAAAACTCCCAATTTCATCTAGGAGTGTGTCCCTTCTGGTTCCTCTTCACGAGTGCATGCCCGAAGGCACCCTTGGGAAGTTTCCTCCCCTCTTTATTTCACTTTCCTGGCTCTGTATTGGCTGCCTGGGGTTATTCGTCAATTTCCTGGATGTCTTCATCTCCGGCAGCTGCTACCTCGTTTTAGTAACCGTGTCACGGCTGCGGCGCTGTTACACACCTCCCCCTTCAGTTACACAGTCCCCCTGTTTCCTGGATTTGTTGTCACGATGATTCTCTCTCTTCCCTGTTCCCAAGTCATTGAAATCATGGTACCAACTCGAGTGGGTCATTTCTCCTTCCGTGTTATCCCCTTCGTTTTGTTTTCCCGTTTTTTTGTTCCTGTTTGAAGGTCTATGCTTGGTATATGTTTTTCTGGTGTCCCATCTGTATTGTTGTATTTTTCCCTCCAGATCACCTCCTGGACGTGATAGGAGGTCTACATTTCCGTTCCTTCTTCCTGCTCAGTGTTCCACTGCAAAAAAGAAAGGTTGTAAGACTAATGACCATCTCATAAGCCTAGCATTATTTAATTTGCCAGTTCTCAACCACCGTAGGGGGGCATGATCTGTGATAAGCACAAACTTCCTTCCTAACAAATAATATTGGAATAATTCTACGGCCCAGCGAACCGCCAGGCATTCATTTTCAATAGTGGAGTATCATGTCTCCGCCGGTTTAAGTTTCCAGCTTGCAAAAGCTACCGGCCTCTCTCTTCCTTGATCTTTTTGGAACAATATCGCCCCTAGTGCGACTGCTGAGGCACTGGTTTGAAGGCAGAAGGTCTTCTCAAAATCTGGGGTGTATAGGACGGGATGTTGGCCCAAGGCTTCTTTTAATTGGTCAAAGGCTTGTATAGCCACTGGGTTCCAGGTTATCGGGCTGTGTCATCCTTTTGTCAACTCGGTTAAAGGGGTTGCCTTCTCTGAGAAGTCTGGGATGAATCGTCGATAATAATTGGCAAATCCCAGAAACGATCTAAGCTGTTTTAACGTTTTAGGAAGAGGTGGTCATTTTATGGCCACCACTTTTTCTGTTACGGGTTTTATAGTTCCTTGGCCCACCATGAACTCCAGGTATTGGGTCTCGCGTTTCCCCAACGCACATTTTTGCGGATTTGCCGTCAGCCCCGCCTGACATAGGCTGTTCAGTACTTGTCTAAGATGTTTACAGTGTATCTCCCAGCTGGGGGAGAATATAATAATATCATCGATGTAAGCCGCGGCATATTTTTGGTGCGGGGTCAAGATGCGTTCCATGAGTCGTTGAAAGGATGCCGCTGCTCCATGTAATCCAAAGGGCATTCTCCTAAATTGAAATAGCCCCCATGGGGTCCCAAACGCTGTCTTCTCTTTGTCCCCTTCCACCATGGGGATCTGCCAATAACCCTTTGTAAGGTCCAAGGTGGATATAAACCGTGCCTGCCCGATTTTCTCAAGCATATCGTCCACCTGGGGCATCGGGAAGGCATCATATCTCGCTACCTCATTCAGCCTTCAATAATCCACACACAGTCGGATAGATCCATCTGGTTTGGGTACCACTACTATTGGGCTTCTCCAGGGGCTTTGGGACTCTTCGATTATTCCTCTTTCCTGCATTTGCTTGATCTCCCGGTGGACCACCAGCCATAAGTGGCGTGGTAATCTCTGTCAGTAATCCCTTATTATTCTTCCCGGAGGGGTAACAATGTAATGACAAACTCCTTTTGCTTCCCCCAGTATCTCCTTAAACACATCTTGAAACTCCCTGATTAGGGCTTTCACCTCGGCCTGCCTGCCTAGATCTAATAGTTCGTCTACTTGGGGCGCCTCTGGTGTTCCCGTTAGGCGCCTCACTGTAGTAGCCTCATCTTCTTCTTCTTCTTCCTTTTCCTCCTGTTTTACTAACCATCCTTCCCCTCGTTGCCATTTCCTTAGGAGATTGATATGGTATATTTGCTTATGGCGTGTAGGGTTGGTACGTAGTACCTCATAGTTCACCAGCCCCGTTCGTCTAGTTACTTGGAAGGGTCCTTGTCATCGAGCCATCAATTTATGAGTACTGTCGGGCAGTAGTACTACCACCCAATCTCCTATTTGTAATTCCCTGTCCACGGCCCTTGCATCATACTGTTGCCATTGCCTTTCTTGACTCTGGCTCACATGTCTCTGGGCAATTTCCACCGTTTTCTGCAATCTTTCTCGGGACTCTCCTGTTACCTGGTTTTGAGGTTCCTCCCTCTGTGCTTGAGTCCATCCTTCATACAGTAGGTCGAGCAAGCCCCGAGGGCTGTGTCCATAGACTAGCTCAAACGGGGCAAATCCCATTGAGGCCTGAGGAGCCTCCCTTATTGCAAATAGCAATGGTGGTAAAAGTGCGTCCCACTCCCGGGCATCCCCCTGAATGCAGGTTTTAATTATCCCTTTAAGTGTACGGTTAAACCGTTCGACGAGCCCATCTGTTTGAGGGTGATATACCGAGGTGCGTAACTGATCTATTCTCAGGACTTTGCACACTCCCTTTAGGATTTTCGACATGAAATTCTTCCCTTGACTGGTTAGGATCTCACGGGGAATTCCTTCCCAGGCTATCCATCGTAGTAGGGCTGTTACTATGGCTGGGGCTGTCACGGACCTTAGAGGAATCGCCTCCAGGAATCTTGTCACATAATCTATGATTACTAGGACGAATTGGTAGCCCGTCTTACTGTGCAGGAAAAGCCCCGCGATGTCCAAGGCTATTCGATCAAGTGGCCAGGCAGTCAAGGGCATGGGGATCAGCGGCACTCGAGCGGGCCTTACTCCCCCTGTCCTCTGACATTCAGGACACTCAGCGCAAAACTTCTTGGTCATCTTAAAAATTCCGGGCCACAAAACCCAACGTTTGAGACGGGCCTCCGTCTTATCGCGCCCCAGATGCCCCCCCATGGGTAAGGTGTGGGCGACCCGCAGTAAGCCCTCCCAGTATCTTCGGGATACCAGGACCTGTGCTGTCTCGCCTCCCTCTTCCAAATCTTCCACTCTATAGAGCAGACCCCTCCTTACCTCATATCGTGGGTTCCAGGGGGGTTTCGGTGCGGGTCCGGCCCCTCTCGTGGCTTTTTCCTCCTGGGTTTTCCACAGATTCTGAAACAAGGGTTCTTGTCGTTGTTCTTGATGGAAATTCCCCCCTTCTATCAGCTGGTTGATCTCTAATTCTTCCTCCTCATCCCCAAAATATAGTTCCCGGGGTTTCCTCTCCCAGGTCCCAGAGCTACCTGCCATCTGTTGGCGGACCACCTCTCTCAGGTGAGGCCAATCCAACCCTAGCAGCATCGGGTAGGGGAGTGTCTTGGTTAGCCCCACCAAAATCTCCTCTGTTCTTCCCAACACGGAGAGCTCCAGCCTCCTTCTTGGACATACCATGGAAACTGGTGTACTCGGGGCCCCTAAGTGTGGAGGTACCAAATCGCCACGGACCATAGACTGGGAGCATCCCATGTCTATTATCACCAGAATGATGGTATTGTCCGTACAGACCTCTACCACTGGTTTATTCTTCTGGCCCGTCTCTTGATGCCGCCCGAAGCTGCAATCCATTTTCTCGTCATGTCCCTCCACCTGGGGAGACAACTCACGGGTAGTTCTGGGGCAAAACCGTGAGATGTGGCCCCTTTCTCCGCATCGGTAGCAAATCACCTCTGGGGCATTCCCTGGGTGATTCTCCTTGCGGGTCGTCTCCACCCTTCTAAAGGGTACTGCTAGGCTGGTTGTTTTATGGGAGGCTGGTGGTCCTCCCCCCCTCTCTCTCTTGGGGTTCTCTCCTTCCCCTTCAGCTATTGTATAGTCTTCTGCCAGATGAACTACCTCCTCCACGGTCTTCAGTTGGTGACGTCGAACCCACCTTTGGGTGTTGCCTGTCAGGTCCGTTAGGAACTGTTCCAGTGCTATCTGGTCCACTAGCTCCTTCACCGTGTGGTCCTCTGGCTGTAGCCATCGCTCTGCGAGGTCCCAGAGCGTCTGCACTAAGAGCCGGGGCCAGCTCGATTCGAGCCCCTTCTTGGCCCAAAATTTGCTCTGATAGGTTTCCGGGGAAATTTCCAATCGGTAAAGGATGGCTGTTTTTACCTTGGAATAGTCCCGGGCCTCTATTCGGTTAAGGGCCCGATATGCCGCCTGCGCCGGACCAATCAGGAGTGGGCCCAACTTAGCAGCCCAGCTCCCTGGATCCCACTTCACCGCCATCGCTGCTCGCTCAAAGGCCTCGAGGTAGGCCTCCATGTCATCTTCTTTGGTCATCCGGGGAAGTCCGGTCATGCCTCCTTCTCTTGGCCCGAACATTTGTTGCTCCACGAGTTTTTCGCAGAGATCTTGTTGTCTTGCCCACAGTTGTATCAGGGCCTCCGCCTCTTGTGCCCGAATTCACATCATTTTCTCCAGTTGAGCCTGCTGGCCCTGTAGGAGGTGCAAGGTAAGGGTATGAGCCTGCTGCCAGGTCGTAGGCTCTTGCATATCCATGGCCTCCGTTTTGGTCCTCTGCGGTTCCCGGCCAATGCACCACTGTGACCGCGTGTCCATCCTGGGTACCTGTTTCTCTGGTAGCTCCCCCAATTCCCGCCTGCCACGACTTGATCTAAATACAATTTGTGGGGGGGAGGAACAGTTGTTAGAGCCCTCGGAGCTGCAGGGTGCTTCCGCGCCGCCGCTCTGTTTATAACTCACCGCCGAGGCTGTCTTCTCCAGGTAGGACGCAATCCGGGGAAGAACATCTCAATTCCCCCGCAAAACTCCCAATTTCGTCTAGGAGTGTGTCTCTTCTGGCTCCTCTTCACGAGTGCATGCCCAAAGGCACCCTTGGGAAGTTTCCTCCCCTCTTTATTTCACTTTCCTGGCTCCGTATTGGCTGCTTGGGGTTATTCATCAATTTCCTGGATGTCTTCATCTCCGGCAGCTGCTCCTTCATTTTAGTAACCGCGTCGCGGCTGCGGCACTGTTATAGTCTCATTTTGGAATTCTTTGTTGTTAAATGAAATGCGTGTGAATTGCATCCATCCAATTCAAGATCTACAGTCAGAGAGGAGAGGAAAGCTTGTCTGGAGAAAGGAAGACTTAGTTGTGGCTGTTGGCTTTGAAATGGCATTTAAAGGTTTGCTTTTTGTGGAATTGGCTTATCGGTATAGCTATATGCATTATAAGGGTTTAAGATGGGCAGCAGGGGTTAACTGATTTGTAAGAGCCTGGGTTTCACATACACAGTTCCATATAACCCTGAAAGCAAACAGGCTGTCTAGCACCACAAGGAGACACAGCCTGGGAACCATGGAAGTATATACCATATTGTTCCACAACACGAGATGAGTGGCACCAGCTAACAAGGCCTCGGAGCAGGGGGGCATGAGTCCTGGTTTTGGGAGAACAGATCAATTAGGAACAGGCCTGAAAGGCTACATGGATGTGTAACCACAGAGAGACATCCAACCAGAGATAGTGACAGATGAAGGGTCATCTGAAGGGAAGGAGAATACAAAAGCAGATTTGAGAGTAACAAAGGGTCCCTCCTTCTCTTCCTTTTTGTCCCTCTTTCTCTTCCTTTCCACCTCTCCCCATTCTTCCTTCTTCTCTTCCATGAGAGGCAAGAACACCGCATGCCCCCGGAGGCTGGGGGAGGGGCACAGAGCAAGCTCCTGCAGGTGGTGGCGGCACTGTCCGTGGCAGGAGCATGGCGGTGGAAAGTGGTGAGCTCCCGCAGGCAGCCAAAGTGCTGTGGTGGGGGAGGGGGGCTGGTGAGCACTAACCAGTGGTTGGTGACCACCCGCAGATGCCGGCAGCGGTGGCGGCAGCCAGCAGTGATCAGAGACTGCCCGTAGATGCCGCTGGTGGTGTTGGTGGTGCCTTTTTTCAGGGGGTGCACTGCCAAGCTCAGGGGGTGCATGTGCACCCCCTACATGTTGTCAATAATGAGAGGGGTCCCTATCCCCATCCCCGTCCCCCACGAAGGGTCCCTGAGTCCACAATAGACCGAGGTCATATGACCAGCCCGTCTTATCCACCCCACTGGGAGGGTGGCGGGGGCTCGGCATCCTACTTCCAGACTGCTGACATGCCATGTTGACATCTGACACCTAAGAAAGAGCCTCAGAGTGGAGCCTGCATCCTGGCCAGTAGGCCTGTGCAAAGCGGCTAGTATTCACTTCAGATTCAGCTGATTCGGGGGACAGTGATTCGATTTGGTGATTCAAATCACTGTCCTGAATCCATTTGCTGAATCTCCGAATCACACAGGCCCCATCACCCGCTCTCTCTCAGTGGCTGCCCTGCCTGGCCCCAGCTCCCAGCTCTTTGGGGGAAAAAAAAGCCCCGACTTACCGGCTCCTGCCTGGTGGGGGGGCGATCCCCGCTGCCCCAGGCTGTGTGGGAGCCTCTTCCACAAGCTTCCTGAAGCCCCAAGGCCACTGCAGGAGCTGGTTGTGGGTTGGTCAGAGGGGCTGGGGGAACAGGCAGGGGATGGGGCCTGGTGGGGGTCCCCCCATGGTGCTTTCGCCCTTCCTCTAGTCTCCCCTCCCTCATCCCCTACTTATCAGCATGGAGTCCGGGTCCAGATCCCTTCTACAGCAAGCAGGGACTGCCCGAATCTCCAAAGCTCTCCAAATCTTTTCTGATTTGATTCTGAGAGCTTCAAATCGATTCACTCCTTTTAATTGGTCCCCTGATTCAATTCGGATTTGGAGATTCAGCCACCAAATCAGGCTAAATTTCCTCCGAATTGAATCAGCACCCAAAGTGTCACACAGCCCTACTGACCAGATGTACTTTAACTCTGATGACAGTTCTAGGATTTTTTAATTCATAGAAATGTTTGATTGTTTGTATTGTTTCTTTTTTGTTATCACTGTGTATCAATAAATTTGCCTATTATCGAATAGAAAGGTCATGTTTGGTCTGAGGGTGAGCCCCTCACCCCAAACAAGGTATCTGGATCCTAAATTCAGAGCCAACAGTGGCCTTCAAACTAAAGTCAAATCGAGAACTTCCTTGATGTTTGAAAAAATTGTTTCCATTACTTAGTCTATGCAACTTTTGTGTGCCCAAGTTAAGAAACTCAAGACCTGCAACCTGAAATACCCAACACTTTCTACAGAATGCCTGTTACTACAGGATTTCTAGTCCAGTGCATCAGACACAAGCTGATAGTTCAAAAATAACTGATGGTTACAAGAGTTTCAGTGTTTTGTACCCAACTTGCAGCACCATTAAATAACTTGATTTTAGGAACACTGTATACTCCGCAGACCAAGGGGGTGCAGAGTGTATTTTGAGCTGCCTCACTCACTAGCCTCTTTGGCAAACGTGGAATGGGGAGGTTGGGTATTTCTGGTGAAAAGCTAGACTACTGGAGATTGCTCCAAGCAAAACCTCCTGAGCCTTTTGATGTTTCCCCATTCCTAGCTCTTATTAGGACAGGCACTAATCGTGTTAGAAAAAATAGCAAATAACCCATATATTTGGCCAGACCTTGAAGTGAACCCAAACCAAACCTATTCTGTGCATCCAAACAATTTGGTTAACAATTTTTATATCTTAAATTTCCTCTATGCTTTTTGGTTCTAGCTGGTACCAGGAACCTGTGCCAAGTCTGCTCTCACACTATTATCTGATCCAAATGCAACAAAGAAATGCTGGAAGCTCTGCATCTGAGAAGGCTTCCAGAACAATTTCCAGAACAAACAATAGTTTAGAAAGTTCAGACATCAGAGTGCTTTTCCAAAGTGTTTGAAATTCACCCATTGCTTGTTCTTAATGCTGCCCACATTTCTTAATGTCCTTGCTACTCTCCTTACTGGAGGGACAAGTGAGAATTGCAAAACTCAGATCTGGATCCAAGCTTTCTTAATGATCCTATGGTTTCAGTTTCAGTGTATAAAGATGCACCTTTAAAATCCATGAGCTCAGAAGAACTTTTCCCCACAGGGCCGAGTTACCAAATTTGTTGCTAACAAGGCACAGGTGGGCAGCACATGGACAGGTGGGGGGAGGGCAGCTATGACAGCTCTGTATCCATAATCCATTCATTTTAAGGGGCACTGACACATCTGTTACTAATTTAGGTCTTTTAATGGTAGCTTTAGAGATATTTAAGCAGGTGAGCAAAGTCCCACCCTGAAACAACCCAGATGGACCAATGAGAAAAAGTAACAAGGTGCTATGAGAGGTGACAGGACCGAGGGAGAGATTTGCTACCACTACGAGAAAAAGTTGGTCAGTCCTTCTCTGTTTCATAGAAACTACTCATGTGTATTTACTTCAAAGCAAGTGAGGCCTCCCTTTCTCTCATATAGCTATCTCACTGTTCACTTTAGCCCTCATACAGCTATCTCACTGTTCACTTTAGTCCTGGGCAACTTCTAGATAGTACTCTTTAGACCAGATTCAGCTGTTCATAGATTCATAGATTGTAGAGTCAGAAGGGACCACGAAGGACCATTGTGTCCAACCCCCTGCCCCAGGCAGGAAAGAGGACCGAGGGCACGCAACCTCAGCCAGGTACCTATCTAGCCTCCTCTTGAAAACCTCCAAGTTAAGTGAAAGTACCACCTCTGTAGGCAGCCCGTTGCTCTCTAGACCACCCTTACTGTTAAAAATTTCTTCCTAATGTCTAACCTGAATCTACGCTCCAATAGTTTGAACCCATTATTCCTAGTTACTCCTAGGGGTACCCTGGTAAATAGCGCATCTCCAATTCTCTGTTGTCCTCCCTTAATAAACTTATAAGTGGCTACAAGGTCTCCCCTCATACGTCTCTTGTGAAAGCTGAGGAGATCCAGATCCCTCAACTTCCCCTTGTAGGCTCTTGCACAGAGGCCGCTAATCATACGAGTGGCCCTCCTCTGAACCCTCTCCAGATTTTCCGCATCCCTCTTGAAGTGTGGTGCCCAAAACTGGACACGGTACTCCAACTGCGGCCTGACCAGTGCCGCATAGAGGGGGAGCATCACCTCCCTCGATCTGTTGGTCATGCATCTGCTAATGCATGATAAGGTGCGATTGGCTTTGTTGATGGCTTCGTTACACTGCTGGTTCATGTTCATCTTGGAGTCAACTATGACTCCAAGATTCCTTTCAGCCGCTGAGCTGCTGCGGAGGTCTTCCCCCAACCTATAGGTGTGCTGGGGATTCCTCCTCCCTAGGTGGAGTACCTTGTATTTGTCTTTGTTGAATTGCATCCTGTTTCATTCTGTCCATTGATCCAACCTGCCCAGGTCAGCCTGTAACTGCTCCCTGCCCTCCGGTGTGTTATCTTTGCCCCATAACTTGGTATTATCTGTGAACTTGGAGAGGGTGCTCTCCACACCCTTGTCCAAATCACTGTGTCACGGCGGGGTCCTTTAGGAGGGCCGTGATCTCCTCGAGGTCCCTCACTCCGTGTCAAGGCCGGCCCAAGGCATCCTCTTATTCTCGCCCGCCACGTCTTTGATGTTCAGTAGGTTCGGGAGGCTGCCTATGACTCCCTGGGCACAGCTAATCGGGACCTCTGTCCCTGTGTGTTCCTGGACCCCTTGGGGGTCTCCCAGTGTAATGGGTGCTCCCCAGGCACCCTAGCCTTATGGGCTACACGTGGCTCCTACCAACCCCTAATACCATGCCCCAAGCCTCGCTGATGGGAAAGACGTTGTCCTGTCCAAATACACATACGCCCACTCTTGGGCCTTCTCTCTAATAGGCTAGTCCCCTCTGGGACGTCCTCTCTGGCCACCGGTCTTTTGGGCCCACCGCACTACTACCCCCTCTGATCCCGGGCTCGCCGCGCTGCTACTCCCCGTCCTCTCGGGGTGACCACAGCACCTTGCCCTTCTCCGGGATGCTGTGCTGCTAACCCCGTCTGTCTGGGTCCACCCCCTTCCCCTGTCCTGAGTTTTCCGCGGTGCTAGCCTGTTACCGGGGCTCCTCAGTATCGCCCTTCTCTAGGGCTCCTCAGTATCGCCCTTCTCTAGGGCTCCTCAGTAATCACCCCCTCCCTGGGGCTGGGGTCTATGCACCCCGCAAGTGACGCCCTTGCTGGCGTCTGCTGCACCCGTCCTGGGCTTCCTAGTATGGTGCTCCCCCTCTTTGGGGTTCGCTGTGCCCACCTTGGGCTTCCCGACAGTCCTGTATGGCACTCCCCCTCTTTGGGGCTCGCCGTGCCCACCCTGGGGCTTCCCAATAGTCCTGTATGGCGCTCCCCCTCTTTGGGGCTCGCCGTGCCCACCTTGGGCTTCCTGACAGTCCTGTATGGTGCTCCCCATCTTTGGGGTTCGCTGTGCCCACCTTGGGCTTCCCGACAGTCCTGTATGGCACTCCACCTCTTTGGGCTCGCCGTGCCCACCTTGGGCTTCCCGACAGTCCTGTATGGCGCTCCCCCTCTTTGGGACTCGCCATGCCCACCCTGGGGCTTCCCAATAGTCCTTTATGGCGCTCCCCCTCTTTGGGGCTTGCCGTGCCCACCTTGGGCTCCCTGATAGAATCGCCCCACTCTCTGGGGCTGGGGTCTACGTACCCCGCACACAACCCAGGGTCTGTATCCCCCCGTCTGCAACCTACTGGTTGCACCCGCAACCCACTGGTTGTGCTCCTCACAGCCAGCTGCACCCGCCCTGGCGCTATGAGGATAATGCGCCCTCCTGGCGCTAGACTGCGCCTTCACTGGCGCTAGGGCACCCCACCTTCTCTGGGGTCCCTATGAGGACAATGCGCCCTCTTGGCGCTAGACTGCGCCCTCATTGGCGCTAGGGCACCCTACCTTCTCTGGGGTCCCTATGAGAACCCTGCGCCCTCCTCGGGCGCTGGGGCCCCACTCTCTGGGGTCCCTATGAGGCCTCCTCCAACCCCTACAGCCTCACCCAAGCCTCCGGTTGTAACACCAACACTAACCAAACAAAACACAAGCCTCCTGGCTGTAACTTAACTTAAGGCTGCCTGGCTGCAACAACATAGCTCCTGCGCCACAGAGCCACCATCCTTCAGCCTGCTCAAGCATTACTCGTATCTTAGCTCCGTGAGCTCCTGCCTCTCTGGCTGCTGGCAGGGAACTGCCAGCCTGGCCTCAGCCCTGGGCTTTATAAGGGCCAGGCCCTGCCCCTTACAGGCAGCTGGCTCCCCTTAGCTGCTCCAGCAACCCGCAGCTGCGCTTGTTATCCTGGCAACCCTCAGCTGGGCTCGTTGTGCTCTGCCAGGGCTCTCTCCCTGGACACACTGATGAAGGTATTAAATAATATCGGTCCAAGGACCGAACCCTGCAAGACACCACTGCCAAAGACGACCCCACCACCACTCTCTGAGTGCAGTCCTTAAGCCAGTTGGCCACCCACCTGACTATGTAATTGTCTACTCCACAGCCTGTTAGCTTCCCTATGAGAATAGGATGTGAAACTGTATCGAAGGCCTCTTTAAAGTCCAGGTAGATGACATCTGCCTCAGCTTCTGTGTCAAGGCAGTGTGAGACTTGGTCATAAAGGGGTGTAAGGTTTGTCAGGCAGGATCTACCTGTGACAAACCCATGCTGGTTTCCTTTCAGCATCATTTCCCCTGCTGGGCCTGCACAAATGCCCTCTTTAATGATTTTTTTCCAGTGTTTTCCCAAGGATAGAGGTAAGATTGACTGGCCTAAAATTACCCGTCTCATCCCTTCTCCCCTTAGAAATGGGCACCACGTTGGCCCTTTTCCAGTCCTCAGGGACCTGGCTGGAGCACCATGAGTGCTCAAACAGCTGTGCCAGTGGCTCAGCTATGACACTAGCTAATTCCTTCAGCACCCATGGATGGAGGTCATCTGGGCCGGCTGACTTGTACCCTTCCAGCCCTTCCAAGTGCTCCTTAACTAAGTCAGCACTAACCATTGGCGGTCTAGGGCCTCCTGGACATCTGTTTATGCTCAAGGTGGGGGAATTGTCTTGGTCAGTACTTAGGAATACTGAAGCGAAGAACTCATTGAAGAACTCCACCTTTTTCCCTGTGTCAGCCACTAACTGTCCTGATTTGTCCTGCAGGGACTCTATGTTACTCTGCACCTTGCTTTTTCTCGCTATGTATCTGTAGAAGGACTTTTTATTGGTCTTGATAGTTGTAGCCAGCCTAAGCTCCAGTCCTGCCTTGGCCTGCCTAACTGATTCCCTGCAATAGCGCACCAGGGAGGTATATTCCTCCTTGGTGGCTGCCCCGCAATTTCACTGCCTACAAATCTCTTTCTTTGCCCCCAGTCTTTTCTGGAGTTCCCTGTTCAGCCAAGGGGGCTTTTTTGTCCCTTTGCCCCCTTTCCTGCATAATGGAATAGTCTCCTTTTGTGCCCCAAGGATCACTCCCTTGTGAAACCGCCAACCCTCCTGGACCCCCATTTGCTCAATGCTCTTGAGTTCAGCCACCTCACTAACTAGCCTTCTAAGTTTACTAAAATTGGCCCTTCTGAAGTCTAACACTTTAGTGTCACTGGTTATTTTTCCTACCCTTCACTGGATTGTGAATTCGACCAAATGATGGTCACTATCTCCCATTTGTCCTGCAGGGGCCCTATGTTACTGTTGTTTGATCTGCTCCATGCTGCCTCCATCCGTGGCCCAACACAACTGAAAGTATTACAGAGGCATCTCCAGAGTTCAGATTATCTTCAGATTTATACTTAAAGTTGAACTAAGAACCTTCTTTTTTGCAATTCAGTGACTGATTTTAGTTTTCAGACTAAATTCTAACTGCTGGGGCCAGCTGATTTTTTCATAAGACGCTTTCGATAGGTTACTTTGTCAGAAGACACATTTAAAACTAAAACTTTGCAAAAGTTCCCCTGGGATTATGATGTTTGTTTGGGTTTCTCCAGCTAAAGAAGCTCAGTTACTAGAAACTCTAAGCCTCCCACACACATTCATTCCTCTCACATCTCTGACACAAGGCACTTTTAAAAATTAAACAGAAAAAGAGCTATTACCCATATTTATTATAATCTACAAGGAAAAGCTGACAGAACTGTCAGGTCTCACCAGCTGTTTCCATCCTCTGCTGGTACTAGCCAGCCTGTCTGTCTGGCACGCTTGTTCTGGAGATGTGGAGTGGAAAGCAGGGGCTGGAAGTGGAGGTAGATTTGAGGGCAGTAGTTCCCAATCTTTCCAGCTACATGAAATGACTTGCTGTTGTGTGTGACCCCACTTCTGGTATGAACCTGATTCTTCCAATAGAATTTCCACCAGCTTCATGAACTTCCTCCCCCCTTCCTATGTGCTGCCAAGTAGGGTTGCAACTCCTAGTTTGGGACCCACTGATCAAAGTTACCAGGATGGACAGATGAAACTCTGAGAGGATCCTAGGCTTGTGCAGGGATGAGTGGGGGCAAGGGCTGAGAGGGGCAACAAGGACGATGAGTGGTATGGAGGGCTTCTATATGAGGAGAGGCTAAAGAGGCTAGGCTTGTTCAGTTTAGAAAAGAGACACTTGAAGTGGGACATAAGGGTTTACAAAATACTAAATAATTAAGAGAACGTCAACATAGATTTATTATTTACTATCTCTCATAATACTAGGACTAGGAGTCATAAAATGAAACTAGTAGGTAGTAAGTTTAAAACTAACAAAACAAAGTCCTTTTTCACACAGCATATAATTAAATTGTGGAACTTGTTGCCACAAGGTATTGCAGAAGCTGACAGTTTAACCAGATTCAAACAGGGATTGCACAAATTCTTGAAGGAAAGGGACATCAGTAGGTATTGAATGTAGGAGTTAGGGATACAGCCTCTGAATCAGAACTTCCTACCTTAAATCAGGGGTGGGCAAAATATGGCCTGTGGGCCAGATCCAGCCCACGGTGGGTCTTTGTCCAGCCTACAGTGGATCTCTTAGTCTCCTGGCCCAGGCACAGTCCAGCCATTGTGTGTCCTGCTGCTCCCTGGGCGTGCAGCAGAGCTGGGGTGGTTCTGCAGCTGGACTGCCCTTCTAGGCAGCCCAGGTGGCAAGCAGTTCCTTCCAGCTGCTGCTGCTGCCAGCCCCAGCCCCGTGGTACCACACACAATCACACACCCCACAAACACTGCACCCTCCCCCACATGCATCCCTCCCCCCACACACACCTGCCTGCCTCTGGCATGCACCCCCCACACACACACCTGCATGCCCTGCTCACTACTACATCTACCCATCCCATCACACAGACCCCCAGCCACCCTCCCCCTCCACACACCCCATAAACCCCATACCCACCCACCCACACATCTCCACAAACACTTCCCCCACAAATCCCCACACCCACCCAACCACACCCACATCCACACATATCTCTACACCCCACATACACACACATTCATATACACACCCATATGCCCCCACAAACCCCATACCCACCCCTCCGTGCCACCTGCAATATACAAGAGTAAGATTCCATTTTGAGCTATTATGCAGCCACTTCTGTATACACCACAGAAACACACAAATCAGGACAAAAAATATTTTTAAAAATAAAATTCAACCCCCTTCCCAAAAGCAGTACTTCTTGGGGGAAGGAGAAGGACTTCTGTTGGCAAAGGTCAGGGGTTAGAGGGTGGGACTTCCCATCCCCAGATGGTAACCAGGGGGCAGGGTGCCTGTCAAGGGTGGGGCTACCTTGGTGGCCCTCGACAGCTCACCAAAACTCATTAAGTGGCCCTCCACCCAAAATAATTGCCTGCCCCTGCCTTAAATGCTGGAGGATGCAAGTAGGAAAGGAACAAGGGGAAAACCCTGGTCATGCCCTGTTCACTTTCCCTTTCAGCATCTACTCTCTGCCCCTGTATGACAGGAGACTGGGCAGGATAGATCCAGAGTCTAACTGAGTAAATGGCATTTCTTATGTTCTGTGAGGATGCAGGAGTGGAGCTCTGAGATGCTGCCTTAGCTCTTTGGCTAAGCAAACAGTGGTACTGCAGGGAGCTGAATAGAAAGCGAATACCCATGTTGCACATATGTAGAGATGGGAGAATAGAAACCACTGGAGAGTTAACAAAATTCTGAAGGATGCAAAGGTAAGTGTGGATATGGAGGAGTAGCAAGGGCCATTTGTAGATGTTCTGTATTGACTAACATTATGGTTTTCCATTTGGAAATAACACACCATAAGCTTTATTTCTACAAATATGTCTATAACCAATCTAAATTAATCTAGCTAAAGTCAAAGTTTAGGTCCTCCATTTGAATACGACAAGAGTGGGGGCGGGATCTGGCTTATGCACTACTGGTGTTTGTACAGTATATTGTAAGTGCAAGGGTAGTGATGGGAGATGGGGAATCCAATTATGTATGGATAGCACAATGTTTGGCTGCTAAGGCATGGAAAGATTTCCTTGATAGGTGATTGCCTGGGTTGTTAATGATCATTTTAGTCAGATTTGCCCTTGCACATCCTTTGCACTCAGCTAACATTAGACCAGATTCTCAGTAAACTGCTGTTGCTCTGTTGGCATCAAAAGAGTCAAGTCAATGTGCACAAGATGAGGCTCTAGCTCAAAAGATGTTTGTTTGGAGACAATGCTGCATTTCACACAGTGCTGGCTTGCACTTTCCATTGGGTTGCTATTCCAGCTGGACAGGGATAATGCTTGCTACGTAACTGTCCTAATAGTGAGTTAGATGGTGTTTGTAGAGCCTTACCTTCTGCTTTGTTGTTAGGAGACTTGAATTTTGAGAATGAGGACTGCAGGGAGATTGGAGCTAGGAAAGTGATAATCAATTGTTAGTTAATGGAGTAATGATAATACTGTTATCCCAAACCATAAGGTCTGCCTGATTATTCATAACATCTCCTGGAGATTCTCCTTTGGGCAAGCTGTAACTCTGTTGCTTTGACTTTAACTGAGAGGGCACAAATCACCATGCAACTGCTCTGACAATGCAGCCATTGGAATTTGCAGGAAATTTCCATGCAATATCCAGTTTATTTTGTAGTAAAGACCATGCCTTTGCAGATTACTGCTTGGGAAATTTACCTTGGGTTTTGTGACCTCCTTTTCAGTTTATAGAATATCGGCAAAGAGATTGCAATTTCCTTGGATGTCTTCTGCAGCTATATCTGTGATGTTGTTTTGATTCATTAAATTCATTGCTGCCAGATCAGTCCGAGTACTCGTGCTGTCGGTTACTGGTGATTGGTCAAATAAATTACATCGTATTGTTTATGTTTCCTGATTGAATGAGTGCACACACAGTTCTGGCACAAAGTATTGGTGTGAGATTTTAGGATTTGCAAATATCCATGCCAGTGAAATTTGTTTACTCAAATGTTCCCAAAAAGGGAGTACAGACACACAAATGCAGCTGGAGTAAAGTAACTGAAACCTGAACTAATATTGGCAGAAAATTGTTGGCAATATTCTCTTAGCTTTACTATGTCTATCATGTAGATTGGAAGGCAGGTGGGACTCAGTTCTGCTGTACCAGCTAAGTATAAAAATGATTACTAGTAAACTACAGTAGCCTCTTATTATGTGATATTTAACAGGAAATCCATAAATACCATGGATCTAATCCAAAGCCCATCAGAGTCAACAGGAGTCTTTCCCTTGACTTCAGTGAACTCTACTTACAGAGTAGTTTTACATTTATGCATGGCTAGAATTTAAGCCATAGGCCTGTGGTATTAAATGCAGGTCCCGTGTAACTCCATCGATTTGCAACTGCACTAGAACTGAATTGGGTTCATCATGTCTGGACTATGTAAATATTTAGAACCAAATTCTAAAATGGTGTAAATCAGCATAGTTCCCTTGAACTCTGGGTTTTATAATGGGTTTTAGGGGTAAACCTTTACTTTTTCCAACACACACTCCCATAGCTTAGAAAAGGGGGAAAAGATTTTGCTCAGCTTTTCCATAGTAAATTAAAAACAAGATTTGGAAAGAGCCAAGATATGGAAAATTTCAAGCCATAAGATAAATATTTGAGGCAATTGTAAGTGGTGAAATGGGGGGCTAAAAATAGGAACTCTTTTGAGACTTTAACTATGGCAGCACTAGCAGGTGACCTGTCTATGAGTCCTCTTTAATTTAAAACAACGTCCTCTTGTTCCGAAGGACTGGACAGCTTCAAATAGATTTTCAAGCTTAACTTTATAATAACCTTTCTCTAGTTTAAATACTTCAGTCAGGCACTTCCTAATCACCTTCTCTGGTCGCTCAGTAATCTCATTTTTTTCAGTCTCACTTCAGATTCTTTTAAGCTTCTTTCTGCATGCTGTATTAGTCCCAACTTAACTATGTCATTCTTCAAATTAAGCGACCACCATTGGATGCTGCTACTCTAAGCCTGGACCTGCCAATGTCCTTTCAAGTCAAAACAGTTCCTTTGGATGTAGATAATAATGTCTCTGTAATGCAACATTATTTAGCATTTTTATGTTCCTACTCCCCCAGGGACATTTGAACGCTGAATCTGCCAATGCAACTAGATCCTTTGCCCTCTTATGGGATTCATTACTCTATGCTGAACTACATAGAAAATGAGCATCTGAATTATGTAGTACAGAGATTCTTGAATCTACTTCTGGTTTTGGTTCTGCAAAATTAAATTGCAAAGGTTTTGTGAAAACAGCCAGATTCCCTATCTCTTTTGCCCCTTAGAAAATGTGGAAGCAACTTCAACGTTGTGTAATTATTCTCAAGGTAATTAGATGTGGGGGGTTTTTTCATTCTTCCCCACTAGTGAGTACAGTATCATGAGATCATCAGAAACCTCTTGACATAATGATAATTATCCCTCAGTAACTCTAAAGATAATCATAATCTACAAGGACATGTAATTTTCCTGAGTCTTTAGATGGTATTTGCAAAGTACATGGTTGGCTGGAATTAGAGAAAGCATCTGACTATCCAGAGAGCTATTTTACACCAGTATATCTAGTGTAACCCTGTGAGTAATGGAGAGTGCATTTTAGGTCAGCAAGTAGAATTCACAAACTGTGCTTGTCACGAGCTATAGAGCTAATGAAAAAGCTAAAGGTCAGCACCTCTTTTATCATTTCTCCTATGTCCCCAATGATTGTTTTCCAAGGGTCTTGAAGGACTGGTACCACCTCCTCAACTAGATGATAGAGTGCCTGGAATAAAAGACCTTGTGGGAGATGGTGGGATGGAAAAGGAAGAAATGGGAGAGGAAAGGGCATTCTGTACCAGCCAATGACCAGGTACAAAACAATTTTATGGCAACAATAATAATCCCCCCTCCCCCCCCACCCTTTCCTTAGCACTTCCTAGCCTACCTCTGAATGCAGTTGATGTTACAGTTCTCCTAGGAGGTAGGCTAGAGGTACTATCCTGCTTTTACAGATGGGAAATCTGAGGTGTAGAGAATTGAAGTGGTTCGTCTAAAGTCACACAGTGAATAAATGGCAGCCTCGATGTCTGGGCTCTCTACTCTGTGAACCAGACTATCCATCACTCCAACTCTCCAGATGAGAGCTAAACTGGGAAGAGAGCTCAGGAGTCCTGAATCCCATTCTGCTTCTCTTACCATATGAATAGACTTCTTTATTCAGTTAACATTCTCGGCAGTTTGGGAGAATTGTGATGCCCTCTTTCACACAATACAGAACTCACTATCGCTTAGATTTTGCTCTTACCTGTCAAGCACAGGATAGTAGGGAATTTGAACATCCACCTAGAAATCACCAGGAAGCTGCCATCTTAAAACATGGCCAAAATGAACAGCCCATTCTGGAGGCTAGGGCTGGTGCCTTCAGCTACCTTCAGCAAGCTGAAGCTGTGTATTCTTGCTAATTTAGAGTACCCCGACTGAGGATGCTGCTGCAGCTGTTGACAGAGAATTAGACTTCATCAGGCAGTGTTGACATTTAGCATCAAATTCCCCCCTCCCATTATGCTGTGTGAATTTTCTTGCTTGCCTTTCAAAGCTGGGAATAAATAGTGCATTAGAGAAAGAAAGAGAGAGAGGGAGATGAGCTTTATTAGCCATTTATGGAAGAGATTGCAATGTTCATTAATATCATCAGCACTGACAGCACCCTTCCTCCTCACTCCAATTGAGAGACCAAAAGAGTATTGATGGCAGAGCCCCAATGAGCCCCTGAAGAACATTCACCATGTTTTTATTTGGACTGGCACCTGCTTGGAGACTGTGTGCCCTTCTGTAGATGGGTGTCTAGGGGATTGCCGGGGAAATGTCACTGTTCCACTTCTAAGGGGAAGCATTCATTTTTTTCACTGTACTTGCTGGCAGATGAGTTGGCAGTGCTGCCTGAAAGTCCACTATGATTTCTTTGCCATAGAGTACCTCTGCTGCTTGTGCCACTTGACTGAGTGGATTTGAGATCCATGTTAGCGGGCAATGGAGGTCATTCAGACATTACATTGTGGGCATAAACCATTTCAGGTGTTCTCCCTACAACTGCAGTGTCCTTTGCTGCCCAGGCCAGATCCATGCCAAGGGAACTGAAGCTATTTTTTGGTTTAAAAAATGCAGTCACACTGAAATCTTAAATTGTGTATAAGCTAGTTTCAGCATACCGGAGTAGTTCACTATTTACTGTCCTGTACCTGGTGTCATGCTTATATGTTGAGTTATTTCTGTGCTGTGCTTTTACACTGGAAATAACTTTATCAGAAGAAAATCATAACAACCCAGCTGGATTTGGGCCTGGCTGAGCCAAATGAAGTGCATCCCATCTATGTCTGCATGGTACACTTGGAATCCCTGCCTCCTCCCCACTGAGCTTCTAAGTACATCTATTCTGATGGGGTGGAGAATGATGCTGTGCTTTGCCATGTGCCTTCCACTGGCTGTCACACAGACTGGGATGCCTTCTAATAAAATGTTTGTCTTGTATGACTTAGACTTGACCCCATTCTACCTAGTTCCCACTGAGTTCTAAGTACTGCTGGTATGTGGGGCAGGGAGAAAGGAAGTGAACTAGAAGGACTTCAAAGGTTCTGTATCTCTTCACTGAGCTGCCATAAAAAACAATCCAGGCTTCCGTTCCCAAGTCCCAGGTTGCCCTAGCCAGGGACATCTCTCAGGGCAAACTGATAAATCTTTCATCTCCTTGGTCTGTCTTTTATTAAATGTCTTACACATATATGTAAAACACTGTACATGACAAATACTGGCCAGTTACTAAGAGCAGCTTTATGGAGATTACTAATCAACATGCTACCCAAAAAAACTGGTTTTTTTTCCACTTAAGCTAGACACTGATAGGTTGTTGCATGTGGCATAGGCTGCAGAGTAGAAGACTCTTATACAGGCCATGACATGTTAAAAGCTGGTGACCATCCTCTTGAGCCAAGTAGCATTTCTTTGCTGGGTTCTCATCCTTAGCTACATAGGTGGCAGGAACCTGTAGAATGCAAGATCTGTCCTAAGTGTATAAATATTAGGTTATGAGCAAGGCAGGGAGCATGGGAGGGACCTGGATTAATGAGAACCCTGTTGTGTGGTTGTCATATTACTCCTCAGAGGTTATAGAGCTAAATCCCTAAGTGGATACTGAGGAATGTGGTTTTATCATCACATCTGTGACTAAGAAGTCAGTCATCCATGGAAGGTGATGCTGTAGCTAATCCATGAGTAGGATGCCTAGTCCTTGACTTGAGCCTCTCTATAGCTTCAGCTGGAGCATTTCATGACGCAAGGTCAAGGAATTCAGTGCTTGCAGGATCACTTGACAATTCAATATGCTTGGCAGGCTTCACTCACCACTACAAGAAAACTGAAATACCAAGGGCTATTGCAGGTCAGGAATAAAGGGCATGGGCAGGTTTGCATATTAGGGAGACTGAGACCAAAAGAAAGAGGATGTTGCAGGCCAGCAATTAAGTGTTGGCACAACTGAGTTAGGGAATCTCACGTGGTGCTTGCAGCTCTACTCTTGGTCTATGTCATTTTCACTGCAGCCACCCTTCACTCGCATCTAATTCCTGCATCATCAGGCAGCTCTATTCAAGATTGTTGCAACGGGTTCTGTGCAAACCCAAAGGAAGATACAAACAAAACGTGCCCCACAAAGCTCCCCATCTCAGAAATGAACCATTTACCCAATTCCCCCACAGATAAAAAGCACAGCAGAAACCATGAGCCACCAAAAAAATAATTAAAGTGAAAATAGAAGCAAGAAGCCCAAGGATGAACTTCACATGCCCTTTGAAGTAGCCAAGTGCTCGGGGTTTCCTCTAATCAGTCACTTGCCCATTCCCTTAACCTCTACAGTTGCAACAAACACTTCTAAACAGAGAGAGTTTCCATTAAGCCAGGAAAAAATGGCAAGCTGCTTTAATGAATGTCAAAGTTAATACCACGTTTGTTATAGACTGAGATTGCAATGTGATGGCTTTATAAACCCATTCCTTCATTACTGTTATCAATATTATTCTTAGCTGATTCCAGTATACAAGCAAACCCCCTATCCAGCAGATACCCTTTATCGGTGGACTACTTTATATGGCAGCTGGCGGCTTGGGTTCTGTAAGCTATCCCATACCAGTGTATTTTTAAAACAGTAAAAAAAGAAAGAAAGAAAATAAAATAAATAAGGTTTGTTGAGCGTATAAAACGTACGTCTGAGTGAGTGCTTAGTGGGGAGCGTCGATGCAGCGGCTGGGACTCTGATTGAAACCAGACTCAGGAAAGAAGGGCTGTAAACGTTTTTTCACTGCCTGTCCTAAGAAATTTATGTCTCACCCACTCCATCATATCCTTTAGGGCTGCCTTTTTCACAGCTGCCTTCAGAGACCGTCCGCTGAGCCCCCTTATGAAGTCCACTCCATGATGTCACCCAGAACAATAACTCACTCACCTCCCAGCATTGTGCTCTGTAGAAAGGTATGCCATAAATAACGGGTCAAAGATGGGGGGACATTAAGAAGGAGGCTTTCTCAAGAAAATCTTCCTGACATCTGAGGAAAAATAAGGCAGGGGGAGGAGCCAAAATAAATTTTATTATTAAGTGAATGCAAAACCACAACTGGAAGAAATAAATGGGGCAGAAAAATCTCTAGCATTATTCCTAGCAGAACCTGCTGAGGGCTTTTAGGTGCTTTAAACTAACAGCATATGTACTCATCTCTACCTGAGTTTTCTCATGCCTCTGAAAAAATCAGAACCTTTTGTATGAAAAGGTTTAGCCTTTTCCTCTAAGGTCATTGTTACAGTGAAATGAGACTAGGTCAGCAACTAAAATGTACTCTTCATTCAGAACACCAAATTAGCAATAACTCAAAGTTCTTCCTACCTGTTCTTCAGTGGCCCTAAGTGTGATGAGTCTGATGGACTGTAATTCTGTTATATTTATCACACAAAACTATTTCATAGACATCAGACATTAGGGCTAGAAGGGACCTTGCAAGATCATCAGGTCCAGCCCCAAAGTTTAAGTGAGAAGAGTTAAATCCAACCATCAAAGCTGGCTCTTATTATCCATGTCCCAGCCCTTCCCTCTTCTCTCATCTTGCTTGTTGCCTGTCTTGTTCTTAGCCTTGCTGCTAAGACTGCCTGAGGATCTGAGACTGAAAACCTCCTTTTAGTGAGATGGCCCTTCTAAGGAAGGAGTGAGTGCAAGTGTGTGGGAAGCTTGTACTGTTGCTTCCTGGGATATAGCTGTTTAAGAAAAATATCAATGACTGGGCCCTAGCCAGGGAAGCCAGTTCTTCACCTGACAGCAACAAAGGATTTCCTTTACAGCTTTGGCAAAAAACTTGCAGTTCCCACTAACAGCAAGATAAACATATTGACCTATTTTCTCCATAATATAACATGGCAGGACATTCTTGAAGTCAACAGGATTATATCAAGGATGAATATTAATTTTCCTCTAGCATCATATAGAGATGTCATCAATTGGAGCTGCAGGTAGATCAAAGTCTACCTGGGTTTTGTCTGGCATTTGAAAAAGTCACCAATGGAAAAGTTATTTCTTATTCTCAGATCACTTACTTGACACTTGGTCTTGTACCCTTGTGAATTTGCAACAACTGGATTTGCAGTTCCAAAACACAGGCTGCACCAAATAATCCTACTCCTCACTAGTAGCATCTCCAGGAAAAAAAACATCTGTGGGACAGCCACCAACCTAGGCTGCACCTTCTTCAGGATGAACACAGCAATGTGTAGAAAAGGGATGGCCAACCCATGGCACATCTACCGCAAGTAGCACAAGCAGCCTGTGTGTACAGCACACAGCAGAGCAGGGAAGGAAAGGCACGAGCAGCAGATAGGCAGGGAGTAGATTGGGCAGGAAGCACAAGGCAGGAAGCAGAAAGCAAAGCAGCAAATTGGGCAGGGGCAGGGGATCAGTGTGGCATTCAGGGAGGCTGCAGAGCTTAATTTGTGGCATACCTGCCAGAAAGGTTGGTCCCCGCTGATACAGCCAACCTCCAGGATCAAGGGGAAAAGAAACTTTGGGAAGATGTGAGCAGTTCTGGGGGAAGAACTATATGCCCATAGTGAGAACATGTGTAAAAACATATTAATTTCATTTTGCTTTCTATGAATCATTTTCAATTGCAAAGCCACGTTGTGGATTAGAACTTCAATTTTGGATATAACCCCACTGTGAGATCCTGCTTGACCTGGTATATGAGCAACCTGATGTGATGCTTGGCAAGGACAGTGAAGTAGCGGGTCTTTCTCCTGCAAAGATCTATGGCTAGCTATAGTAATGACCCTGATATACCTTCCTATCCCCTGGCCAAACAGTCTTGTGAGATCAGCAAGGCTGGGGCATGAGGCCTCACACAAGAGATCATGATGTATTCCAGGGTTTTAAGGAGGAGGGGCTGATAATTACCCACAGCAAAAGGATGTTGCTGCAGGGGAGAGAAAGAAATTTCTTCCTAACTTGAAAACTGCTGACCTTGGACCCAAACTGGAAGAGGGAGATCTATCTAATGCAGCTGGACAGAGCTGTAGTCAAGTGTTTGTTGTTTCTTCATATATTTGGAACTCTTACATGCATACTCAAATAAAGTGCGTGTTCAAGAAATTCCTTTGTAAAACTGTGTTCCTTACTTTAGCTCTAAAAGTGTAATTACAGAAGCCAAGGCACACTTGGGTAGATTCTAGGGCTAGGGGCAGAAATTACACACAAACCACTATAAGTGATAGGAAAACGGTTCAAATCTGTAACACAACAGAAGCTCAGTGCACATAAGCTGCTTTCAAAATTGACAAAACTGGTTTAAGATAAACCTGGATGGATGTAGTATCAGACTTAACTGATTTAGTTTAGATCGGTTAATTGAACTTTGTAACCGCCGGGCCTCAAACATCTTACCTCGGGCTTCCTTGCTCTGAGGGTTTACTGGTATCCGGCTTGCCGTCGCAGGTGGCCTTTGGGGAGGTCTTTCAACGCACTGCAGTCCCCCCTTTCTCGCCTGCCATGACTTCGATCTTTCAGTGGGTGGGGCTTCGTGTAGCGCGGTTACCCTCGTCAGGTACCTGCGTCATAGATGTCTTCTGCGAGGCTCCTCCTCCCCTGCACCTTGCCCTTACCCAGCCCGGCAGATCTTGGGTATTCCTGTGGGTGCTCGATTACTCCCTCAGGCACGCAAATAACGAGCTCACCCCTCTTTCTACCTCCCTGCTGACGCGCACTCAGCCCCTTCTGACCCTGGGTAACACAAAAGAAAAACCTTTCAAACTCAACTAAGACTCAATGTGCCTAATGTGAGAGGCAAACCCCCGCCCCTATTAGGCTCTCTAGCGGAGCCCGTAGCCTCACTGCCCCGCTGCTTAACAACCGGGTCACTGCTCATGGCTCGGTTCAATAGCCCTCCCTTTCTGTGCCAGATACCCACCACTCGTTGCCCGGTATCTCCCAGTGTAACCCTCTCTCCGGGTCTTCCCTGGCCTGCAGGCCTCTCTCCGGGTCTTCCCTGGCCTGCAGGCCTCTCTCCGGGTCTTCCCTGGACCGCAGCCTTCCCTCTGGGTCTTCCCCGGACCGCAGTCCTCTCTTCAGGTCTTCCCCAGACCGCAGCTCTCTCTCTGGGTCTTCCTCGGTCCGCTGACCCCTCCGCGCCGCCGAGGCTCTTACCACTCTCTCCCCCGGCTCACCCGCCTTTGTCATGCTGTCCTTGCGCATGGTTCGTCCCCGGGCTCCTTTAACTCTCTGTAACGAACCCTGGCAGTCGGCTCCGGCGTTCCGTGCCTCCAGCTGACTCCACCGGCCAGGCTCCCTCCCAGCAGCCACGTGCGCACCCCGCTTCTCTCCGCCGCTGGCTCTTTTATCGCCGCTGGCCGGTGATTAGGAGTGACGTCACCCGCCAACTGCAGGTGACTTAAGGCGTCGTCCAGGCTGTGCGCGGGCTTCTCCAGCCATCCCTGCTCTTCCTCGCATCCTGCGATGAGTAAGTTTTTTTTTTTCTTTTCTTTTCCCTCCGTTCCGCCCTCTGGCTCTGGGGCTCCCTCCATGAGCTCGGGAGTCTCCCCGGTCTGTCTCCACCTGTGACAAACTTCTGTCCCAGATCCCCTCCAGATTCAAGTTACCTCGCAGTCCCCCAGTATCCCAGAATGCTTTACACCTCCCCTGCAAGCACCCCCTTGCAAAGTAGGCAGGCTAGCTTTGACTCAACCTGTCTGTTCCAGTCAAGCAGAAAGGCATGATCTAGGGTCCCTCAGCTTCTGGCCTGAGCCACTGCAGGCATGTGGCTGCATTTCCAGAATCAACAGTGAATGTCTGACCACTTGCTTATTGGTTTAATCTACGCAGTTTAGACTAACCTGCAAAGATTGAATCAATTCAGCCTTGGGCTTTTTGATTGTCTGTACTTAGCTTAGAGGGCATGGATCTAATCAACTTGAGGAGCTCAGGAAGGCTGAGATGGTAGTGTCAGGATCCCCCTGTGAGATCCCAAGAAAAGTCTCAGACACAGGATCTGCTCCTAGGGAGTGCTCAGGAATTAGCTAGAGCTACAGTCGTCATCCTGAGTTAGGGAGCCTCACTGCATATGGGATTTAGGAATTAGGTTCCCTCACAACATGGTGGTTTGAAAGAAAGATTGATATCCACCCAGAAGTCTTTCCTTTCCCTTCCCTTCTTCTAACTAGGTTTACATTTTAAATGTCATATCTCTGAGCCAAGAAAATATAATAGAGATGGTCTGGGTGAAGCACTAGTTCAGGGGCAGGCAATTATTTTGGGCGGAGGGCCGCTTACCCAGTTTTGACAAGCTGTTAAGGGCCACATAGGTAGCCCTGCCCCTTGACAGGTGCCCTACCCCCTGGTCATCATCTTGGGACCAGTGTCCCAATGTCTTGGGACCAATGTCTCCGAGCCAGCACCAGTGGGGCCCAGAGCAGGGCACAGGTTGCCAGGGGTCTGTGGAGCCAGGCTGGGCTGCACCAGCAGGGAGAACGGGGAGCTGGCCCGGCTCCATAGAGCCCCTGCCGGCCGGGACCCTGTACTCCTGCCACCCTGCTCTGGACCCTGCCGGCACTAGCCCTAGGATACCGGTGTGGGCCCCATACAGCTGCTCACTCTCAGTGCCCCCTAGCCCTGTAGTACAGGGTGGGGGGCAGCATGTAGTCCTGACCCCCTGCTCCCCAGCAGGGAACAAGCTGGTGCTGAGCAGGGGGGAAAACTCGGCCCTTCCCCTGCCCCATGGTTGGCACACCCTGCTGCACCTGCGCGGGGCTGTCCTGAGCAGGCACAGGCAGCCCCACGCAGGCTGCAATTGGCTTCAGCATGGGGCACCGGCCACAGGGTGGGGGCAGGGCCACTTTCCCCGCACTCATCACCAGCTTGTAACTCATCCCCTCTGTCAGCCTGGGCCCCACGCTGGCTCTGCCCCCCCAGCTAAATTAATATTTATCTGTCTTTGGTTTCTGTCAAAAATGACAGGAACCAGGGAAAGTAGGACCCAGGGGAAGCCCAGTGGGCTCCTGCAACAGCAGAGCCTGCCCGCCCCTGCCCCCACCTGGACAGGGCCAGGCTGTGAGCAGCTGCAGCAGGGAGTGCCGGCCACAGGGCGGAAGAGGGGCCACTTTTCCCCAGGCTCCTTCCCTGCCCATGGTCCTCCCTTGCCTTCCCCCTGCCTTACCTGAATTTTCTGGCACTGGTGCAGCCACATGGTCCCAGGCCAGAAGCCCCTGCTGGGACTTCCAGCTGAGGGGTGGGGTTGGGCAGGCCCTGCTGTTGCGGGAGCCCACTGGGCTTCCTCTGGGTCCTACTGTCCCTGATTCCTGTCATTTTTGACAGGAACCAAAGACAGATAAATATTAATTTTCTAAATTTTTTAGGGGCCCTGCAGGCCAGATAGAACAGCCTCATGGGCCAGATTTGGCCCGCAGGCCATATTTTGCCCATCCCCTGCACTAGTTCCTGTACGGCACCATTTTATAAGGATAGGAGTACGAGATCCCCCTCAGCTTTATCAAAAGTACTCTGGGGTATGTGCACAATTTATTCAACCAGTCTCAGCTTTATGGACCATTCAGATGAGCAGTGCTAGAAATATGCAAAATTCAGTTAAGCAAGCATAGGTTATTACACATGTCAGGCCATTGGCTCTAGTGAGCTATCTCTGATTCCCACTTATGTATTAACAGAAGTGTCTCTTGGAAATTCCAGGAAAGGACTCTTCTGCTCTATTTGGCACTGGTAAGACTGCACCTGAAGTACTATATCTAGTTTGGGTCCCACACTTCAAGAAAGATGTGGACAGTTTAGAAAGAATCCAGCACAGGGTAACAAGGGTGACCAGGGTGGACGGCTGGAGACCCTCTGGGTTAAAATCCATGGGGAACACGGCACAGGGGACACAATGGTGGGAGTCTACTACAGACCTCCCACCCAAAGTCCTGAGCTTGACCAGGAGTTTGCCCGGGAACTGGCTGAGGCCGCATGCTCCAGGACCATGGTTGTCATGGGTGACTTCAATTACCCGGACATCTCGTGGGAGGATCGCTCAGCAAAATCTGAGCGGTTGCAAAGCTTCCTCTCGTGCGTGGATGACCTCTACCTGACTCAAGAAGTCTATGGGCCAACGAGAGGCAAAGCACTGCTCGACCTGGTACTGGCTACTGGGGATGACCTAGTCGGCAACCTAGTGATCGATGGGAAGCTGGGTGACAGCGACCACGAGCTGATCACCTTCACCATCCGCCGAAAAGCTGGCAAGTCAGTCAGCAACACGGAAGTCCTTGACTTCAGGAAAGCCGACT
>NW_005841956.1:1367160-1380681 GCF_000455745.1 Alligator sinensis
AATGGTCATAAACTACTACAAGACCGTTTCAGGCTGGACATAAGGAAGAATTTCTTTACTGTCCGAGCCCCCAAGGTCTGGAACAGCCTGCCACCGGAGGTGGTTCAAGCGCCTTCATTGAACACCTTCAAGAGCAAACTGGTTGCTTATCTTGCTGGGATCCTATGAACCCAGCTGACTTCCTGCCCTTTGGGCAGGGGGCTGGACTCGATGATCTTCCGAGGTCCCTTCCAGCCCTAATGTCTATGAAATCTATGAAACAAAAATTATTAGGGACTTGGGAGGCAAGATTTATGAGGAAAAGCTGCAAGAAATAGGATTATTTAGTAGAGGTGTGCGAAGCAGGCCCTATTCAATTCAGATTCAGATTTGACCTGAATCAGGGACAGTGATTTGATTCTTTGATTCGGATCACTCCCTGATTTGATTCGGCTGAATCTGAATCTGAAGATTCGATGCAGATTCGGAGGATCAGCAATTCGGACACAGACACAGCTTTAAATGTTTTTTTTTACATACCTTGAGGTACCAGCGCTGCTTGTGAATGCTGCAATGCTGGGGCACATGCAGCATCCCACAGGAGGGTGGGGGGCCCTCCATGTGCTTGGCAGTGAATCCAGAAGTGGACCGGAACTATTTCTAGTCCAGTTCTGGATCTGTTGGGGAGCGCACTGGGCCCCCCCCCTCCCCCTGCACCTCCCTGGCTCAACGATCAGCCATGGGGGGACCATGGGTGCCCCCCCCCCGACCCAGGAGGCACCAGTCACCAAGCCGGAGGGACGTGGGGAGGTGGCCGAGCATGCTCCCTGATGGACCCAGAAGTGGACTGAAAGTGCTTCTGGTCCACTTCTGGGTCTGCTGCTGAGTGCGCTGGGGAGCCCCCCATGATCCTGTGGGACACTCCATGCACCCCAGCACTGCAGCACTCATGAGCCCCTGCTGCCTAGAGGTACGTAGAAAAACCGTTTAAAGCTGTGTCTATGTCCGAATTGCTGAATCTTTCTGAATCGATTCAGAGGGTTCCAATTCGATTTGGAGAGATGAAAAGGTCCTCTGATTCAATTCGGATTTGGAGATTCAGCTCTGAATTGGGCTGAATCTTGGCTGAATCAAATCAGAGACTGAAGCTTCGCACAGCCCTATTATTTAGCCTTGAGAAGAGAAGACTGAGGGGAGATTTGATAACAATCTTCAAATACCTGAAGGGTGATTATAGAGGATGGAGATGAGCTTTTCTCTGTGGCTATAGGAGACAGATCTAGGAACAATGGCCTGAAGCTGAAGCAGGGAAAATTTAGGCTGGAAATTAGGAGGGATTTTCTACAGTCATTATCCTGAGTCAGGGAGCCTCACTGCATATGGGATTTAGGAATTAGGTTCCCTCACAACATGTTGGTTTGAAAGAAATATTGCTATCTGGTCAAGCATTGGAACAGGCTACATAGAGAAGTTGTTTATTCTCCATGCTCGGAAACTTTTAAAAGCAGGTTAGACAGACACTAGGGTGGGATGGTTTAGTCAGGGATGATCCTGCCTTGAGCAGGAGGCTGGATTAGATGACCTAGTGAGGTCCCTTCCAATCCTACTTTTCTATGATCCTATGATCCTTTGACTTATTTACTTCTTTCATGAGCAGCTCCAGATGTACACACAATTCACATGAGTAATTAGTGGTATTATGCACAGCTCAGGCCACGATCCCAGATATACACGCAGCTCTGAAGCTGAAGGTGATGGCTTCTTTCTTTTTTTCTACCTTTTTTTTTTCCTTCCCTCAGACAAAAAGAGAGCATGGTGATACAGCTATCTTGAAACTAAAGTCTGCTCATTGGGAGCAGCAAAGACAGTGATGCTGAGTAAGTCCTGGATACCTGATTGATAAGTCTGTTTCCCAGGTCTGAACAGAAAAGTAGCATGGAAATAGATGGGGAATGGATTTCCTAAATTGTTCTAAAATCTCAGCATCATTTTGGGTCTTTCATTCATTCTTTTCTTCATTCCTTCTTTATGATGCACATTATCACCCTTTAAAGCAGCAAATCAACAAGCAGTTTAATTTATAAAAATTGTCCGTCTGATACAGATGAATGTTGGTTACCATGGCAGCATTACAACAGACCCAGCTTATTCACCAGGCAACTCCTGGAACACTTCACCTATTCACATATCATTCTGTTTCCAAGTCAAGCCCAGAGAGTCACATTATCAGTGAAGAAACCTTCATTCTCCTTCATCTGAGATAAGTCATTTCCATTGAAGTTGCTGTGAGTTACTCGTTCACTGAAAGATGGTGGCAAGTGAATCAGGTCCCAAAAGTGTCTGAATTTGTACAAAATGTCTAGTCACCTTTTTCCATATGGTTGAATATGCTACTATAGGGTTGCGGCCTGCATGTAGCAAAGGTAATTCACTAGCAGGATCTTGGGGGGTGGAAAAGCTTTTCCCTTTAGACTGTATCCTTCCTGATCCCCACTATTTACAGTACACAAAGCAGGGATCTGGACCTCCTCAGACCTTCATCCTCACCCTTTCTCTCCTTCCCTTACTTGGTTTTGTAATACCCTTTAACTTGCAGCATCGCACACATGTGCACCCCCATCTCTTCCGGCTGTGGATAAGTCCCGTGCTGGGATAATTACTTAAACATTGCCCTGGTATTTCACAATATTGTCTGCAGAAATTCCAGGATTTCTTATTCTTGCTCCTTCTCCCTGAGCCTCTGAAAGAGCACCGGGCACAACTCTGCATTGTTTCCCTATTCTGTGAAATGATACAGATGATGTTATTAAAATATAAAAGGAAGGGAAGTGGCTTGTGTTTAACCTTTTCCTTGGTGGCTCCGTTCCTTCCCCACTCGCTGTTGTCAGGGTGACAGGAGCAAGGCTGTTTTGCATGCACTGCACTGCAGCCTCCTTTACTAGAACCGCCTGTTGGAGCTGTCAGCTCCCATTACGGTCCTGAATGGAGGCGTTTGGTCTCCTTCACAAGGCATCTTTATTTCTTTGGATGGAAATCAGAGGCTGTGGGGGAATG
Source organism: Alligator sinensis (assembly GCF_000455745.1). Classification (NCBI taxonomy): domain Eukaryota; kingdom Metazoa; phylum Chordata; order Crocodylia; family Alligatoridae; genus Alligator; species Alligator sinensis. The sequence goes on from NW_005841956.1 coordinate 1,370,194, forward strand.
AGACACTGCGTGTGTTCGAATTCCCAGATTGTGATGCTTCTGAGTGTCGTCTTACACACAGCTCCTAGAGCCAAAGACAGGAGATGAGAATGAACCTTCACTCTGGGAGTGGCTGCCACTTTTGGTGTGTCCTTCTTCCCATCTCTTCTTGGTTTGCTGGCATTTCCTGGCTCTGTGCAGGCCCAGGTAACAACATGTGATGTCTGCTGTTTAATGTCTCACTATGCAGGACTTAAGAGTATGGAGGGTCAAATTCGTCCCCAGTATAGGTCAAATTAAATTCTAATGATGAATTTGGCCTATGGCATTTAAAAAAATGGAATATAGTATTCTGCACCCCACCACAACATAAAGCATGCTGCAATGTGTTATTGAGGGTGCAATGTGTCATGTTGTAGTGTTCCCTGTTATGTACGTGACTGTATAATTTTTTAGAACCTGTAATACCAGTGGAGGTCATCACAACATCTGATCTTTAGACTCTGCTTTCTAGATGTGTAGGAGTTCAATCCTGGAAAAATATTGCTTCTCATCAGTTGTTATACAGTTGTTTTTACCCACTGGACAGGTCATCAATAAAGTGAGTTTTGTCCCTCTGCCCTTTTAGCTCTTAGGAGTGGCAGCTACCTACACATTATACCCACCTCAGCAAAGTATGCAACTATATAGTATGTGGCTTTAGAAGCCCTGCAAGTGGCAACTTATTACAAAAGCAAATATTATTTGGCTAAAATGATACAGTTATTTAAAAGTTACCCTGTTATATATGATGGATGTGAACAGCTGCTGAAATGACTGTTATAGAGGATATAATTGGAACTAGTGGAAAAGTGTGTTGTGTGAGAAAAGACTGTGAAAATATTCCTGTTTTTGGCAAAATTGATATTCTCAATTAAATTTTGAAATGTTAAAAACATCAACCAACTCTACAGCTGGTCGAAAGCTTACAGGAAAATACTTCCAAAATAAGACTGATTCCCTACCCCTCTCTACTTTTTTGGTCAAAATGTTGATTTTTTAAAAATAGTCGTAGACCTACAGCTGGCTAATGCCTGTCCCCAGAGGGCAGGACAGAAAAAGGTAAGGGAGACTCTCCCATGATCTGTCTAGCACCAGTTGTGCAGTGATGAAGCTGGGATGAACACTTCCCTCCTTGCCCCTCAGCCCTCAAGGCGATCATCTTATCCCCTGAAGCATGAGATTTAATTATTCTTATTCTGGTGTCATCCTTAACTTCCAGGCCATGAGAATAATTGCTTTTTTTTCCAGAGTATATAGTGTACCCTTGTCAGTATGTCCAATAGTTCACACTTTATTTCTTTCTGAACTTTCGGATAAATACTAAATACTATCCGGTGCTAATGATTTACTACACTTTACTTTCTCCAGTTGCTCTATGGTTTCCTCCTTAGAGACTTCAGTCTCTGCTAAGACCACATTCTAATTTCCAATACACAATGCCTTTGGAATGGAAATTTTTCTCATTGTATTCTTCAGGAAAAACTAATACCAGAAACAAAATTCGTCCTACCTATTCCATTCTTTGTAATTGCCCCTCCTCTCTTTTGTGACCCATACCACTCTACAGACACAGAGACAGCCCTCTTGCTTCTAATGTACTGCAGTATTTTTCACTGCTTACCCCAATAATTTTGGCTCTGTTCCCTATAACATTTCTTTTGCACTTTTAAATTCCAAGTTCAGCATTACTTCCCACAGTTTGTGTTCCAGTCTATTGACATCATTAAGAGAGGTTTTCCACCTTTTAAAGGAGATTTCCTTTAGCTCCAGTTAACTGACAACTTCTCGTCTTCATCTGACTAGTTTTGCTCCTTTTTTTACTCCAGTTCTTGCTCTCAGAAACTCAAAATATTTGGGCTTCCTACCTCTTCCAAGGGGCTTCATTCTGCTCTTTTGTCAGTTTTGCCAGTGTAATGTCATGGAGTTACTTTTGATTATCCTCAGACTGAGGGATAGGCAGAGAGATCTTACAGCCTTTAGCCTGTTCACATAAATGTTTCCTGTTCAGTCTGTTGTTAACTATTGCGCTCACATGTTTAATGTGCACAGTTTGTTGTCCATGTGTTGCTTTTGGAAGTGTGATTATAACAGAATGTTGGAATTTCATGGACTAGGAGATTTGTGAATACTTCAAAATGCGGTTTTTGTAACTTGGAAGAAACAGTGGATATTTTGAAATTCTTATTTTCCCTAAGATTTAAACTCATTTCCCCTCCCCCCCTCAGTTTGACTCAATTAAAAAAAAATAACCCTTCTACCTGATGAGTACTGGTGCTGTGTACTGGTGATAGACAAGCTGATAAAGATAAGCTAGCATGGGGGGGCTATGTGCCTTGAATCTGGCATTTATACATGATATTAATCTTCTTTCACAGTCTCTCCTGAGTGGAACATGAATCCTACAACAATGGTGTTTCAGCTAAGTTCTCAAACCTATATTCTTCAAGCAGGTTTGAAATAAGGGGAAAGTTTGTTTATCCCTTGGAGTATCCATTTCATTTTGTCAAAACTGTTTCACTGTTTCGATGTTGTTTCAACATTTCGCCCATAGGCTGTTCTGCACCCAGCACTGGGAAGATCAGTGCTGCTGCTGGCCCCAGCCAGCAGCAGCAGCTTCCTGTTATCCAGCAGAAAGTGGAAGTCAAAGTCAAAATGTTTCGCACAGCTGTACTGCGCAGTAAACTACACGACTTTGCAGTAAAGCATCCCATGTAGATGCACCCAATGACTTGCAGGTACCTACATATACCAATCATTAAAAGTGTCTGTTTGATAATTCTGCGGTTCAGAATGACTAGATATAGTTCAGTGACATTATTCTGATCTATGGCTCCATCCAGGTTCGACGCCGTAGTTCTTTGAAACTTTAAATCCAGCTGTAGTTCAGCAGTTTAGTACAAACACAGTAAAACTGTTTATTGTTTGTTTGGCAGTTTGGGATGAGAGATGTGCCTAATTGTAGCAAAGAAAATCCTGAGCATAACTCTGTCTCTTTATTCCTAGCCTGATAGGCCTACAGTTCTACTGATATGAGCAGCAAGGGCTAAAAGTTACTGTCTGTGGGGACACTGGTGTACTTCTACTGCATAAGAAGGAAACCAACTGGTACTTCTACTCTACCACTGCAGTGGAAGGCATGAGGATACATTTTGCTAGTCACTGAAGAGAACTGCTGTCTAAATTCTGTAACAGCATTTCAGCAGTGGGGACAGAGAAAATAGACACGCTAAGAGTTCATTTGTCATAGCTCCTTCAGTTCCCATTTCAAGGTGGATGAAACCATGACAAAGACACCAGAGGATGCTCATGCTTTCAAAAGTCTCTTGGCACCCAGCTATGACTGAGTCATTGCATTTGCATTTAACTAAATTTCACCCTTGTTTAAGCCTCTGTCAAATGGGAACACTACTACCATCGCAGCCAAGGACCGACTTCTGAGGGAGCTGGAGCAAACTTCACCTCTCATTCTCCTCCCTGGCTTCTGCAGAAGAATGCTCTTCTCCCAAGTGTCAGACAGTAGAAGCTGGAGAGCAGTCTCTGCATTGGGTAGACAGTTTCAAGTCCCAGCACCGGTGCAATGCATAAGGCTTAGAGGTTTTCTACCTGCCAGAGCCTTCTCTAAAAGGAACAGGACAGGGATCTAAATGCACAACAAACCACCTGCCATTACCTGCTTTTTGCAGTGACTGCAATGGTGCTTAAAATACTTGTTTTTTGTAAGAGAATCAGACAAGCCATTTATTCTTCTCTGAGGTTTTGCTGGCTGAAAGATAGGAAGGATAAATCATTCATTTCTCATCAGAGTTAGGTTCAACCTTTACTAAGTTAGCTGCAAATGAAAGCCTTCTCCACTTGAGAGGTCACTTCTTGTAAGGCTAAAGGAAACATGCAGCATTTTTACCCTTAGGAGACTCTGTCTATTCACTAAGGAATCTGAGCCAGAGCAAAGCCTGCCAAGAACTGAGAGAGATCTTAGGAAGGGTACAAACATGACTGAAAACTTGTTGTCTCAACACATTCAAGAGCCAACAGAGATTTCTTCTGTAGCTTGGGCTGTTAGTTGGAAGCCGCTGAATGATCTTCCTTTTGTGGATCTTAGAGCTACTCCTGTACTGCTGGTGCACAACAATAGTAATAATTAGTATTATTATTACATTATAACAGTAATAATGACACATTTTTCAGGCTTCAAAGCATTTTACAAACACTAATTATTTAATTCTCACAACACCATTTCTGAGGCAGGTTATTAAGCATTGTTTTTAGGGCTAATTTAATTGCTTAATGCCAATGAATCTGTTTTTCAGCAGATAATTGGGATTTTTTGCACCACATCCTTAGCTTCTTATGTGAGACAGCCACAGCTCAGCATAAAGGAGGACTATAGTACTTCAGGGGAGATGGAAACAACCTAGGGAGTTCACCCAAAGGGACAAGGGGCATGAAACAACCCAGCCACATCTGCAACAAGGCACCAAGGCAGCTTCAAAGACTATTTCTAAACAGAAAATTGTTACAGATTCTAAAATTGAAGTGGTCCATTTAGAAAATACCCAAATGAAACCTTTTTATTTTTTTCATAATTTTTAGAGAGGCTTAGAATGAAAACTTAGACAAAATCAATTTGGAATTGCAAAGCACATTGGTGTCAGTGAATCTACTAAACAAAATGTTGGTAGAAAAATTTGGCCCAACTTATTTATTCCTACAGTATTTGCTAACAATGTCTTCCTTTGAATGAAGTCATTGACAAAGATAGTTGAAGTCCTGTGGCAGTCTGTGATAGTTGGGTACAAAAAAACATAAGGAAAAGTGGCAGGGGTTTAGGTTGTAGCCGTGTTGGTCTAAGGATATAGGCAGACAAGGTTCCTTGGGTGAATTTGATATCTTTTATTAGACCAACCCAAATGGTTGGAGAATAGTTATTAAGCAAGCTTTCGGGTTCAAAACCCCTTCGTCAGGCTCAGGAAGCTGCAGCAGTTGGTGTGTGCTCTTCCTGGATGGAAAGAAAAGTAAAGAAGCCAGGAGCTGGGCTGGGCTGGGGAGTCAGTTGCCAGGCAGATTATAATGTATCAAAAATCCAATGTCTATGTTCAGTCCCTGATCTCTAGTATCCAGCAGGTTGATGAAATGGAGCTCATAGGCTCGTCTCTGGGATGTGTTGTGTAAATTTCCCTTGAGGATCAGGACTGAGAGATTGGAGAGAGAGTGGCCCTCCTGTGAGAAATGTGCCCCCACCGGTAATTGGGTGTTTCTGTCTTTGATGGATTTCCGGTGTGCGTTCATTCTGGTGCACAGTTGTTGTCTGGTCTCTCCTACATATCTTCCATCAGGGCATTTGGTGCATTGGATGAGGTATACTACATTCCTGGAGGTGCAGCTGTAAGATCCTGGGATGCTGATGGCTCTGTTGTGGGGTGTAGTAATAGTGGGGGTGGCGGAGACATGGGGGCAGGTTTTGCATTTCTTGTCATGGCACGGTCTGGATCCTTTTGGTGTGTTCTGGGGTTGAGGAAGTTTGCTTCTGGTGATGAGGTTGGCGAGGTTCGGTGCTTGTCTGAAGGCTAGGATGGGTGGCTCTGGGAAGATCTTTTTAAGAATAGGGTCTTTTTCTAATATGGGTTGCAATTTTTGGAGGATTTTCCGTACAGGTTCAAGGGATGGGTGATAGGTCATAACCAGCGGTGTGCGATTTGTGGGTGTTTTTCTTCTGTACTGCAGCAGTTCTTCACGTGGTATCCAGGTGGCTCTTTCAAACGTGCGATCTACCTCTCTGGAGGAGTGTCCTTGCTGGGTGAAAGCCTTTTTAAGATTGGTGAGGTGGCAATCCCGGGTGGTCTCTTCAGTACAGATGCGGTGGTATCTGAGGGCTTGGCTGTATATCACTGCTTTTTTGGTGTGTTTCGGGTGATTGCTGGTTCTGTGCAGATATGTATGTTGGTCTGTGGGTTTCTTGTATACTGTGGTCTGTATTTTACCCTTCTGGATACTGATCCTTGTGTCTAAAAAGGGGATGTTGGTGTTGGAGTATTCTAAAGAAAGTCGGATGGAGGGATGGTGACTGTTGAATTTCTGGTGGAACTCAAGTAGAGATTCCAGGTTCTCACTCCAAATGATGAAGATGTCATCGATATATCGTAAGTACAGCAAGGGTTTGATGGTGCAGTTCTTGAGGAAGTCTTCTTCCAGGTGGCTCATAAAAAGGTTGGCATACTGTGGGGCCATTTTAGTGCCCATAGCTGTTCCCATCATCTGGAGGAAGTGTTGATTATTAAAAGTGAAATTGTTGTGTGTGAGGATGAAACGACCATGGTGGCTAGGAGTGTGTTGCTGGGAAGGTGGTCTATGTTTTTAAGTTTCCATAGCAAGTCTGTGGTGTCTTGGACAAAACTTGCTCTGTGGGTGACAAGCGGTTTTAGGATGGATTCAACAAAACCTGATATCTCCTCAGTTAGGGTCCCATGGTTGGATATGATAGGTCTGCCAGGGTTCCCTTGTTTGTGGATTTTAGGGAGCATGTAAAAAGTCCCTGGGTTAGGTAGCAGGGGGATCAAGGTCTGTAGTTTTTCTTGTAAGGAAAAGTTAACATTAATAAATTTTATAACCTTTTTAACCTAACCATCAGCAGCCATTCCAGCACTAGGGGCTGCCTTTGTATTTCACAGCTGTTTCTTTGCTTAAAAATACTTTTCAGTTCTTGTTCAGGGCTTCTTGGTGTTGATGTGCTTTGTTTAGTCAGTATTTAGGTGGAGTGTATTGAGTCTCTTTATCCTCCATTGTTAATCATCCAGGACCAAAATGCAAAATGCATCAAAACAGCCTAAGTGCCAGAGATGATATTTTAGGCCCACAGATGGAGTGTTCTCACTCCTTCCCTGAATGTTATATGGTCACTCACCTTTTAGCCATTTCAGTCACTTCTGTGAATCTCCTCTGGGATGTTTGGTGCAGTGGGCACACATGGGAGTGTGTATGTGTGAACGGGTGTTTCTGTATGAGTCTGTAATTTAATGTCTGTTTATACAGGGAGGGATGTATTTATGGGTTTATGGGGGGAAGAGAATTGTGGGTACTAAATTTAAGTGCTGTATACCTGACAGTGTTTTTGGGGAACGAGGCTATATCTCTGTTAAGCTGGGTGCTATTTTGTGTGTGCATGGTTGTTTGGTTTTGGGGGGGGGCTTGGAGGGGTGGGGCAGTGCCTACTGCTGCCCTCTCTCTTCTTCCAAGTGATCCTGCAAAGTGGTACATTAAAGTCAGTAACATTTCTCAACTTTCTACAGCCTCGATTAAAAAAAAATACAGCTTGGTTGGCGTTGCTTAGGCACTGGCTTCAGGCATCCCATCACAGGAATGGGTTAGTTCACTTGAAGACATTCTTGATGCAAGCAGTGGAGAGGCCAGCTAGGGGCCATGCTTTTCTTGACATGCTGCTCACAAACATGGAGGAATTGGTGGGGGATGTAAAAGTGGATGGCAATTTGGGCAGCAGTGACATGAGATGATTGAGTTCACGAGAGCAGCAGACTCTGGACTTCAGAAAAGTAGCTTCTGACTAGCGGAGGGACTTGATGGGCAGGATCCCCTGGGAGGCCAGTCTGAGTGGGAAAGGAGTCCAGGAGAGCTGGCTGCACTTTAAAGAAACCTTATTAAGGGCACAGGAATGAACCATCCCAATGTGCAGGAAAACTAGCAAGTATGGCAGAACAATAGCTTGGCTTAGCAGGGAACACTTCAGTGAGCTAAAACACAAAAAGGAAGCAGACAAGAAGTGGAAACTTGGACAAACTACTAAAGAGGCATATAAGTATATATTCATTCCTTGTGCATGCAGGAATGAAATCAGGAAGGCCACAGCATAATTGGAGTTGCAGTGGATGTGGTATACCTTGACTTTAGCTAGGCTTTTGATACAGTTTCCCCTAACATTCTCACAAGCAAGCTAAGGAAGTATGGGCTGGATGAATGGACTGTAAGGTGGATAGAAAACTAGCTGAACTGTCAGACTGAAAGGGTAGTAATCAATGGCTTGATGTCTAGTTGGCAGCCGGTATCAAGTGGAGTGCACCAGCAGCAGTGTCGGATTTAGGCTTAAATTACTTAAGCTACAGTTTAGGGCCTCACAATATGAGGGGCCTCTAAATAAAAAAACAAACAAACCCTGAACATCTTCAATCTGTTATGACAAAAATATAAATATCTATGGCTCCACAGTTATTATTCATATAGAGTTCATAAATTTATGCAGAAATAACAATAATTCATCTTAAGATTTTATTAAAATCTATTTTTGTGGATTTTGTGGGTTATTTTTATCATATACTGGCCTCTTAAACTGGACATATTTTAGGACTTCAGCATGTCATAATCCAGCACTGCCCATTGGTCCTGGAGCCAGTTTTGTTGATTAATGATCTGGAAAATGGGATGGAGTGTACCCTTAGCAAGTTTGTGGATGACACCAAGCTTGGTGGAGTAGCAGATATGCTGCAGAGTAGGGCTAGGATTCAGAGTGATCTAGGAGGAGGATTGGACCAAAAGAAATCTCATGAAGTTCAGTAAGGGCAAGTTCAAAGTCTTACATTTAGGGCAAAACAATTCCAAGCACCACTACCGGCTGGGGACTGACTGGCTAAGCAGCAGCTCTGCAGAAAAGGACCTGGGGGTTACAGTGGACAATAAGCTGAATATGAGGCAAGTGTGCCCTAGTTGCCAAGAAGGCTAGCAGCATACTGGGTTGCATTAGTAGGAGCGTTGCCAGCAAATTGAGGGAAGTGATTTTTTTCCCTCTATTCAGCACTGGTAAGGCCACATCTGGAGTACTGTGTCCAATTTTGGGCCCCCCTCTACAGAAAGGCTGTGAACAAACTGGAGAGAGTCTAGCGAAGGGCAAGAAAATGGTTAAAGGGCTGGGGACCATGACTTATGAGGAGAGGCTGAGGGAAATGGGCTTCTTTAGTCTGGAGAAGAGAAGCTTGAGGAAGGATTTGATAGCAGCCTTCAACTGAAAGGTGGATCCAAAGAGGATGGAGCTGGACTGTTCTCAGTGGTGGCAGATGACATAACAAGGAACAACAGTCTCATATTGCAAGAAGGGAAGTTTAGGTTAGATATTAGGGGAAAAAAATCTCACTAGGAGAGTAGTAAAGCATTGGAACAGACTACCCAGAAAGGTTATGAAATATCCATCCTTAGAGGTTTTTAAGACCTGGCTACAAAGCCTTGGCTGGGATGATCTAGCTGAGGATGGTCCTTCTTTGAGCAGGGGTTGGACTAGATGACCTCCTGAGGTCCTTTGAACTCTAATTTTCTATGATTCTGTGGTACTTCAGGGTCTCTGTGTCTCCACACTGAATTAACAAGGTCTTTTGCACAGCTGGATACCACCCAAAAGTCAGGCTGCTGTGGCTTTAATATTCCTCCTCTCACCAGGGTTTTGGAGCTTCTTTACGGCAGTTACCGAGGGATATTTTCAACCTAAAATAAACATGAACAGGCCTGGATATGCCTTTGCAGTGAGTGAAGTTTTCACTCCCATTTGTTCTGCTTCTAGGAAATTCTGCAGACACTCATTTTTAATGAGTGAGTTCTCCTCTTCTCTCCCCCCCGCCCTCCCCCCGCCAAGCACCCTCATTTTTTGGCTCCTGGTATTTTTTCACTTCCACTGAAAATAGCCTTAAGAGCCCAATCAATAAAGTAGCCATTCAAACATCATGACCAGCAAGCTTAGTTGACAGGCTGTCTCCCAGTAGTGTGTGGATCTTTAGCAAGAGGGTGCAGGCTAGAGGAGTAGTGATGGGAGAAGAGTGAGAAAGCAGAGCATAACCAGTGATTGCTCTAAGTGCTACATCAAAACAGTTCTGAAGCCCTGATGCTGCATACAGCAATTAGAGAACAGGAGGTCAGACATCATTGAGGGAGACTAGACTATTTCTGTTGGTTACTCAGGAGATCAGGGTGCCCCCGGCTTTACAGCTGACCTGTTGGGGCAAAAAGTACATGGGTGATCACTGGGAACCCACGGCAGTGAACTCCAGATTCATTAGAGAACGTGAAATTGTGAAGAGGAGAAAAACAGGGCTGCCTTCGGGTCACTGGATTGCTCCATTGCACGTGCTTTGGGAAAAGAAACATAGGACTAGTGGGCACAATGAGAGGGTCCTGGCCCCAAACCCTGGATTCAGACACATCTGAACTTTGGGGGCAGCAGCCTTCCAAATCCAAACCTAGACCTGGGCTCCAGTTCCTACATCAAGTTCCATTTCTATAAATGGGGAGAATCAACCCCCTAGATCTATATGCCCAGCATTAAAAAGAACGGGGTCCTGATTCTGATCCAGATTATAATTTTGTGGCTGGCTGGGACCTGTTGTGGGCTGAAATCCCAAATGTGACAAAGTCTAAACATTTGGTGGAGACTGAAATCCAGGCTGAGGTTTTGTATGTCAGTCCTATCTCTGGAAAGAG
>NW_005841956.1:1380712-1382083 GCF_000455745.1 Alligator sinensis
CTTCTGGCTTTGAATGGCCTTGGTGACTGTAAATGTAAATGGAAGCTAGTTTAATGAGTGCATGTGATGCCCAAAACCCTTTCTTTTGAATGACTAGGTGTCTGGCAGGATGGAATTGCCCCTTTAATCCTGCTTGGTGCCCAGTGGGCCACCATGCAGCCTTACCCTGTCATTTGAACAGCAGTAATCTCAGGACACTACAAAATTCTCTAGTGCTCAGTGCCAGCACTTAATATCACAGCACTCAATGCCAGCCTCCGACTCAATGGGAAACATACTTTCTTGCTGGCAAGTAAGGACAACTACATTGCTCCAGTCTACATATAGTTGACCGTGTGCACTAGGGTCTCTGAGGCGCCTCATTCACCAGGGCCTCTTGTACTGGGGTCTCTAAAACAGCCCTTGGTCCTGGTCCAGCAGCAGCATCTGAAAAAAAAATGCTGACGTGAACCATGAAGAGCAAACAAAGACATCTGACCAAAGCCAGCAGGGAATATTGGAGCCCTGACCACAGGCCTCCCTCTGCTGGGCTTGTGATCCTTCTCTGCACTCTGAGAAGCTGCTTTCCCTGCCCGCTCCCCCCCAGAATGTGCGGTTTCTCCTCTCTCCTCTGAGGGCTGCTTTTATCTTTGTTTTTATAGCATAAATACCTCGTCCACATTAAGGCTTTATATAGTGTGTGTTAGAGAAGGAATGAACCAAGCCTGCGAACTGGGGTGAACCCAACAAAGAATCTGAAAGAGGGTGAAGGGAACTGTCATAGAAGCCGGGATGCAGAGTTAAGAGCTCTTACCAGCAGCCATAGTGCAAGCAGGTTTAGGAAACCATTTTCTACATGAAACAATGTCCCAAGAGCTCATGCAATACAATGTGTTTCTGTCTGGAGTCGTTTAGTATCACAGACACTTCCCAGCATGCTACAGTCTCTACCAGAAAATACAATGAATGTGTGTGGCTTACAACATATCCTACAGGTGACGTCTTGATGTGATTATGGCAGAGGCTGAAGAGGATTTCAATGGCCAAGTATAGGAGGAAGCTGAGGGCCTCAGGAAGGGGGATAGGATTGCTTCACTCAATAAGGCCAGGGACATTTTTATTCTTGATTTGAATGGGTTGGGGCAGTGAAAGAACATTCACTGAGCTGTGATTGGGCTCAGATTACCCAACCTCAGAGTGGCACAATTCTTCCTACATTTCTCAGCTTTGTTCTCCAGTGCAGGCCTAATCTGAATTGCCTCTTCTGCTTATTGTATTTTGACCAAAGACACCAGGCTCTTGAGGCAACTCAATAATTATTTTGCCCCTCCAATTTCCCTGGAGCTGGTGATATATGAACAGTTCCACATTTTCTTTCCCTTAAACTGCTGA
>NW_005841956.1:1382114-1402248 GCF_000455745.1 Alligator sinensis
GCATGATTCACTCCCTCTGCACATGGTATTTGCAAGGTATCCTGGGATTTTTACAGGGTCACAAGGCTGCTTTTGGATTTCCTGGATTGTCTGGATTCCTCCTGCACAGTTGCTAGATTTCTTAAATTCTCTTTTTGGACTAGCAAATACTTGGTATATAGGGTGACCCTCTAATGGGTTCCCCATACATCCTCTCCCCTGTGGGCCAAATTCATCCCAAGGGTAACTTCAATCACATTAGAGCTGTTACATGAGGAATTACCTTGGCTCAATGTCTATCCTAGCAAATTTGCTCAGTCCACAGTCTTTTTCTGCTTTCTCCCAGCTTACCATGAAGGGAAACAGAAAGGAAAGACAAGCAAATGGGGGTGAAGCTATAGAGGTGAAGTAATGGGAAGGCAATGAGAAGAAATAAATGCAAATGTAATGTCAAGACATTTTCCCTGACAGTGGACATGTCTGCATGAGATGCTGATTGCACAGTTGTTACTGCGCAGTCATTTAATACTTACATACACAAGTACTAAATGACTGTGCAGTACCAGAGTTATTGTGCAGTAGTGTCCCTGAACAGCTTTTTGGTGACACTGACTGTGAAGTAGCTCATTACTACTGTGCAGTAGTTTGCAACTACTGTGCGCTGCAGTAGTATCATGTCACGCTTCGTGCCACACGATGCTGCTGCGCAGTAGTAACGAGCTACTGTGCAGTCAGCATCCTGTGTAGGCACAGCCAGTAGTGGGTATAAGGCTGAGTGGCAGACTTTAAAGGAAGAGGTAGAAGACAAGTTAGAGTAGGGAAAAGCCCCATTAGCCCTGCACTAAGTATACAGCTTCATTTTCCCCAGTGTAGGATAAAGGAATATCCACATATTTCAATTTGTGTAATTTCTTGTTAATCCTCCCATAGTGGGTAGATATGGTTCAGCTTTTGCTGCCACTATACTTCCTGTCACTCTCACAGATCCCTGAATATCAAGGTTCCTGCAGAACTGTACTTAAAAAAGACTCCCCTGATGCCATTCAAACATAGCATAAAGTTGCACTGGGGCAGATTCCTGGGACAGCTGTAATCAAGAAAGCCTGGAAATTACAATTCTTTCCATTTCTACAACCGGTACTGACATTCCCAATATGACTTTGTGCTGGAGAGTCTGGGAAAGAGTCTAGGTTCTGGCCATCCCACCCCTTCCCCACTCAAGAATTTCCTGTCCCTTAAGTGCAGGCAACTTTGCATATAGCCAAGAAATACAGCTTTTCTATGGTTCTGTGACATCTCCTTAAGTCTGTAGCATCTAGCAGCTTCAATCACCACAGAGTCTCCATTCTGACCTTATTATTATTATACAGGAAGAATAATTAGTGGTTTGATGCAAAACAGGGGGAAAAAGTCACGGGTGACATTTTGCCAATTTCATCCGCAGATAATTTTGAAGAGGGAATTTTTGTGGAATTGCATTAACTTTGGGGAATTGGTCCTTGTTGACATATTGCTTGGGCCAAATTCATGCAGGGATTTTCACTTAATTTCTTTCTTTTTCTCTTCGCAAAAATGTTATCCTTATTTCAGTTTATGGCCAATAAATTTACAAACCCATGATCCAGTGGCTGGATTGTTCAACCATAGCCTTACAAAACCACTGAAAAACTTAGTTTCCTTTAGTTTTACTTTATGGGTGCAAGTCATTTCTAGCATAGCTTTCATTTGGAAAGAGTAACATTTTTTAACAGCAGCCCATGTTTAAAGTAACATAAGCTGCAGAAGATTCCAGTGATATATACACTCCAAAAAGGAAGAGCTATTAAAGAGATAAGATTTTTGGAGAATATATTCTCTGCAGAGCTAAATAGGAAAGAAGGGAGATAACTTCAGAACTCTGGCAAAGCCACCATATTATATGAATAAAACTGCTAAAAGAATCAATTTTTCTTACTACAGATTCTATTTTTCTGAATCTGATGTTTATACATTGTCTTCTTTCCCACAACATAGACATATTAAATTCTCACACAGGGCTACATCCAAAGCCTACTGCAGTGAATGGAAACACTCTTGGCGACTTCAATGCACTTTGGAATAAACTATTAAAGTATATTCAGAGTGCATACAAATAAAGTTTTATATAAAGCACACACCCTGAATTGTAGACTTACCCAATATAGATCTGGGAACCAGTTCTTATGGTTTGTGGAGCCCATACCACTGCTAATTATATCACTCTCAGCTTCACATAACACATGTACAAAAATGCCCCAGCTCGCACATGCCTCAACTAATACAAAACTCAACTAACCACAATTAATCATGTAGTTCCCACAATATACCCAGTACACAGATGCCCACAGTGTGTGCACTTCAGTTCACACAACACAGAGACTTTTCCTAGGCACAGAAGTACAGCAGTTGGAGCTCTCGTATAAGCAATGCAATGCAACTTGTGGCCAAATGAAACATTAAGTCAAACAACTCACACAGTGCACAAAACATGCAGACTGAGCCGGAGAGCAGTCATCTCTGCCTTTACAGTTCATAGCTCTAAATGCATGCAGACAGTTTTCATGTGAGTTACTTGTTGGGTTATGTGGGCCATATCTAGCATTCCTGGATTGGCCTCCATCTTGTAACAAGAATAAAGGTATGTATAATCAAAAAAATGACTCTTACCATATCTCAGCATCTCAATATGCAGCCAGCCAGAAAGAAAGTTCCTGAAACTTCTCATTTTATTTGCTTCCCTAAGGAATGGGTGAGGCCAGCTGCCTCCTTTAGCTCCATTTCTGTGCATTAGCAGCATCTTCCATGGTTGACCCCATGTATTATGGATGTGCTAAAGTCTTCATGTTCTGAATGGAATCTGCATTATTCATAGCTGTGCTTATAGTTTGTCTTAAAAAGTGCTGAAGCCTTTTAATGAAATGCTCAGATTTTAACATCAGCAGGGTCCAGATATATATTTTAATTGTTTTTAATAAAGTAACCTCTATAGATACTTTTCCCTCTTCTTTGACAGTGGAGAAGGAGTGGTGAAGAAGTCAATGAATGGAGAAAGAGACAGAAGAGAAAAGGAGACATGGGAAGAGCAGAATGAGATTTCAAGGAGAATTACAGGGCTGTTGTCTCCAATTGCCACTGGAGCTTGTTTCAGGGCCCTTGTGATAACCTGAATTCAGACCTGAGCAATGGATGCTGACATGCCACAGAAGCCTCGGCTAAGTGTGAGGTGGGGGCAGTGAGGGGGAGGAGTGTTTCTAGAGCATACATTTATTTACAGAGACAGTGAGCTTACAGAGCACTTGCCCTTAAGCCTATACTATTCCTGGGCAAGTGCTACTTCTCCTTTGGAGGCTTCATACCAGTTTACACAGAGCTGCTCACAAAGTTTCTATCAGGCTGCTTAGTGCTGTGGGGGTAGGATGAGAAAGCAGAGAAAATTATATTGCTCAGTTTTGGTTGATTGTGGTCATTAGTCAGTATGGAAGTTGAGAGCAAACAGCACTGGCTAAAGATAGGTCTTGTAGTGACAGCCCCATTCATACATATAGCTCTCTGCCAGTGTACTTGCCCCTCACCTCCAGGCTCCATGCTTGTTAAGAGCAGACCTTCTTCTACCGTGTGTGGATGTTTGGTTCCATTTGTCCAGAACTTGCTATGCCCAGTCTCCTCCCTAGCCAGTCTCCAGGGTTAAGAGGCTATGTTACATATTGGGTTTATTCTTTTGCCATTTACTCAAGTTGTTTTCCTGCGATCAGTTGAACCTTATGGGATACAGACACAGTGCAAATAAAATGTTGTGGCTCTAGGCTAGGGACAGACATTCAAAAAGCCTGAGCCTGAATTCATTCAATCTTTGCAGGTTAGTCTAATCTGGCTAGGCTAAATCAGTTTGGTAACCGGACAGACATCCCAGAAATGCAGGCACATGCCTGCAGTGGCTCAGGCTAGAAGCCAGGGGGGGCACTAAAGCATCCCTTGCTTCCTTCCACAGCATGGAGCTGAGGGGGGCATGACCAGGCTCCCACAGGAGCTCTGATTAGCCCAGCAGGGAATTGATAACAGTGTTTATCACCCAATTAAGAAAACGAGAGGGAAATTACCAGCTACTTGTTGATTCTGCCTGTTGATTCAGCACGGACCCTAGCCAGCATGAGGTTTGCTAGCTAATACACAGATACCTCCTCAGAAAGGTAGAGGGGAGGGGGAATTCCTGCTTAGCAGGGAGTTTTGAGGGGGAAGTGGGGGAGTTACAGCCAGGGAGCAAAGGGGAGGGGCCAGCACAGAGAGCATGCTGGGATGCTGTGGGTGTCTGGTTTATCTTAAACCAGCAAGGGGTCTGGGACAGATATTGCATAAACTGGTTTGAGCCAAATCAGTTAAGTTTGATACTATATTTAACCAGGTTTATCTCAAACTGATTTCAGCCATTCTCAAACTGGTTTATGTGCACTGAACATCTGTTCTGTTACAGGTTTAAACCAGTTTCTGATCACTTAAGCTGGTTTATGTGTAATGTTTGTCCCAAGCCCTACTGTCCTTTGTTCTTTGGATGACTTGTAAAATGAGTCAGGCAGCACACAGCATACTAGAGAAATTATAGGTGAGCCCAAATGGGATTCAACCAACTTGGATCACTTCGGGGATGATTCACAACCAAAAGCACTGATCAGTGCTCACTGGCCTTTGGAGATGCCTAGGTGGTGGAGGCAGGAACAAGGGGTCAGAGTCTTCTGTGACATCACAGTGGGGTGCTGTGGAGATGCCCATGATGTTAGACTCAAAGGATTCTGGCTTCAGAGGCAGAAATAAGCAGCAGGAGCACATTCAGTATCCAAGTGGGCACAAGCCCAGAGAAGTCAACAAGGTTGCGTCCGCCTCCACCTGCAGCGAATTTGGCCTAATGATTTAAACACAGATCCTGTTTCCATACAAGCGTCTTGAGTGTTCTGTCCCTGGTGACTGGAGAACTCCTTAAATCAAAGCCCTGAGACTCAATAGCAAGGTACATAGCTATGCACTTTATTGATCACATCTGCACTGCGTGGGCTTCACCACTCTGCTGACTAAAAGCCCTGGTCTAGTGTGCAGGAGTTCTGTGAAAAACCTGGGGTGGATTCCCTGGGGGACAGGCTTTTCTTTGGTTATTCAGTAGTCCCAGTTAGGAGCACAGAGGGGACCCATCTCAGCATATCACACCATGTACCAAAAATTAGGAAAAGAAGTGCCAAATAACTGTGACCACATGAGTGTTTCTGGATTAAATGTCATGTTGTAAAGTCCCATGAGTTTATAGGCACTTAAAATGTGATGATTATTATTATTTAATGTGGTTCTATATAACTCTTAGTTACCTCTCAGGCAAAAGGCGTGAAAAGCAAGGGATGTCAGGGGAAGGAAAAATCCCAAACTTGATTATGCACAAGCCTAAAAGTGGTTTCCTCATTTTCTATGCATTGCTACTGGGCACCACAGTAATGGCTCTCTCCAAGTATGTGCAGAGACGTTGCAGAAAGGCTGCCTGTGCCAATCTGAACACTGTAGCAGGCCGAAGAGCTTTTTCCCACAAATCCCAGACTTATTCCCAGAGTTATTTCTGGTAATTCTCGGCCGTTAATGGCTTGGAACCTGCCGATGGTAATGGAAGGTCCTGCAAAGCATTCTTCATGCTACTGACTGCTTTACTGTCTTTTGTGGCTCAATTACTGTCTGGGACTGAGCGTTGTGAGTTATGTCATACCTCTTAGTCTGCGTTTCAATTATGTGAGAAGAACATTTTCAAGGCAATTAAAGGTTTCCACAGCTGGTGGTCACAAGCTGTCTCTGAGGCCTGCAGGAGCTCACCTTGGGAAGCTGGGGAAGTGGAAAGGGAAAGACAGAAGGGAAGTTCAGGATACAAGGCAAGAGGAGATTGGGTTAAATGAGAGGACGTTAAATGTGCTGAATGCATGCTGTATGCAGGAGAGACTGTGCCCGTGAACAGCTGCTACAAAAACACCTCAGGGTGTGTATTTGAATCCGGGTGGTGCAGTCTCCTTTCCTTCTGTGGCTGTCGAATGAGCGCACAAGAAAAAGTGTGCGTGGCCAGGAGTGCATGCCAGGGCCTCCCATCTGTGTGTTATCAGCTATTTGGTAAAGCAGCTTGGCACTTCCCTACAGGCACTGACTCAAACGAAAACAGCCAAAGCAGTTGCACACATTTTCATTCTGATCTTGTTCCCAACCTGTGCACTTTGGGGTTGAAGGACATTGGATCAGCAGTAGAATATTTGGCGGTTCTGCAGGCCAGAATTGGGCTGTTCTAGTGCAGTAGCATGCAAAATGTGCCCACAGTATGCCCAGTCTCAACTGGGGGAAGGGACTCAATGTTTGACTTCACCACTGGAGGCATTCAAAGCATGCCTCCAAAAAGAATGAATCATGTTGCTAGCTCAGAAGAAGGCAGGTGCATCGTAGAAAGGACCGTCCCTCCTGTATTCTTCTAGTAGAGTGTGAGGCCTGGCACCTGCACTCTGATGCCCAGCAGAAGTTAGACAGAAGCTTAAGCACTCGTATAGACAATGTTCAAGCTGCCGTTTCTACTAGGACCTTTGTGTGTGTTCTCATGTTCTCATTCTTCACCTGTCAAGGGTCTTTGATGAAAAGCGAGCTGTGAGGGCCCCTTGGGGAAACAATAGTCATGTCCCATTTCTGAGGCAAGATTTTTTCCGTCACATTGTTTTGTCTGTAAGCAGGTCACCTCTCGTTTCCATAATATCACATTTCCAGGACAGCTCTGCCCGCAGACCTGCCATTCATGCTCGATTGGAGAGCTGTTGTTGCCTGCAAAGAGCATGGATATAAGTGATGTCTTAATTCATTGCACATTCTTAAATAAAATAGAGAGGAAGAAAGGGAACATCTCAAGGTCAGCATTCGTTGCTGAATGAGACTCCTTTAGCATATTGTCTAAAGCAGCCTGCATATAAAAGCAAAATAGTGGCTACAATATACCGAAGAAATCAGTGAGCAAAGATAAAAGGATATGTACAGGTCGTACTGCTGACCTGCTTGACAACCTTGGTACAAGAATGAGCCCTTTTAAAAAATAGTTTGGATTTTTATTGTAATAACTGAATATAATGGCAACCAAAAGTGCTCACATGACCATCCCAGAAACTGAAGCCACGTATTTATGCACAAGTAAAGCCGAGAGAATCCTTCACAAACTATTTAATGAATAAAACCCAGAAAATCACTTTGGAGCCCATCCAAATTCCACTGAAATCAAAAGAAAGGCTCCCATTGACTTCAGTGAGCCTATGATCAGATTCTTTGGAAGTATTTATGGCTCTTTTGTTTTCTACAAATATTCATATGGGTGCTTTATTTTTTGTTCAGAGTGTTTGCAAAATGTGAACATTACAGGAGTGTGTTTCTTTTTCCATAGAGACTCTCTCCAGAAGTGTCAGACGGTGAAACTACAATCTCTTAAATTTCCTGCTTCTAAAAACTTCCTTCACCCTATCAAGAAGCAGAACAGCACTGGATGATTTAATGGGGGTGGGGGGAGGGGATGGGAAATCAGACTACAAAGCAAGAATAATCAAAGACATGGTTAAAGATAATAGTTTGCAAACATCACATGGGTTTTAATAGAGGGATGTAAATTATCAGAAAAGTTTCAAGTAATGAGCTGAATCGTAAAAAATCAAAAAGTGTTTGTGGATTGTTCACCAAAGAAGAAGCACTGACTAAGTTATTGATTCTTAATAGTCCCCATTCTCGGCATGAAAGTACAGCATTATCATGATCGCAAAAACTTCCTTACACCATGTTTTCAACAGATTTATTTAAAGTTTTTCAGCCACAAATTACAATTCCAACAAATATTATATTGTAAAAAGCAAAACATTATAGAATTTTAGCAGCTGCATTATTTTTAATAGAATGTGGTGAATTAAATTAAAATAAAATAAGAATTCAAGCACCAACCTTTCTCCAGTCTCCCAACTTAAATGTTTTTGATATTTGACCAAGTTTGGTTAAGCATTTTTCAAATTTATGAGTTTCTACACTTCCAGACATGAGTACAGCCAGTATTGATGACCTGACAGGAAGCAGGAACTACCAGACATCTATAAACAGGTGTTCTCATGAGATTTCCAGTCCAGTTTGGGAAACTCAAGAGTTTTGGATACTGTTGCATTCTTCTCAGAACTAAACATCTTGAACTTTGTGTGGTTTGCCCATCACTGGTATATTTTTTCCATCACAGAATGAGGTTTCCAGGTAACAGATGGATGCTGCATACTATTCTCTAATAGTACCAGAGAATAATTTGCAAAACAAGAATGAGACAATTAGTTGCGTGTTTGTGTTTTTGAGGTAATGGGGCATAGAGAAAGAAGGGGAGTTGAGAGGGGGAGAGGAATCAAATTGTTAAGAGAGATGGATGCTTTCACTGCATTTTTGTCCAAGACTTGACTTTCTGGTGGAAAAAAATGCTGCTGAGAAAGGGGTGAGTTAAAATGTAGGATGCCTTGAAGGATATTTCATGAGGCCAGTGATTACAAATGTGCTGACAGATTCCTGGAATGGAGAGCTACTGAAATTGATAACACTTTTAAGTTGCAGGGCATGAAAAATACTATTATGTACATACGAACTTCTGACAATTACAGGCACGGTAAGTCAGTCTATGCAATGGCAGGATGAGCCCAGGATAAGTACTGTAGCAGGGAGAATGGTGAGTAAGGATATATTGTACCATAGCAAGGCAAGTTATAGAATTATGGGCTGTGACAGGGTGTTGTCTGGGCCTCCCCCCAGTCAATCTCCCAGCTAGGGTCAATATTCTGTTGTCCTTCAGTTTCTCACCTGCAACAACTTTGTTGGTATTATTATGGACAGGAGGAAATGTAGGCCCAAGAGGGAACTTTTCTAATTTGTTCTTATGACTGGTCCTTTTCTAGGGCTTCTCCTTCCCCCAGCACCATAACTAGATTCCTGGTGGCCCCAGGAAAACTTTTAGTATCAGGCCCCTCTTTGCCAGAGATGATGATAATAATAATTTTTAAATTTCCATTTTTGGGCCCCCTTTCTGTCCAGGCTCTGGAAGGCCACCTGGTTCGCCTATGCCTGTGTCCGGCCCTGCCTTCCCCTATACCCTGGTCCAGCACTCACCCAAAATGTCTTACAAATTATTGACCGTGAGACTTTCTCTCTCAAATTCCTTGTCACATTTCTTTTGCGGTTCATCTTGATTTATCTTAGTCAGGTATTGTTCACACATAGGTACAAACAAAACAAATGAAGAACGTGGTCTCCTCTAGGGACCTCCTTGGTGACCACTACATCACAAATCTGGTACAGTCCTCACCGGACTTTCCTCATAGTCCAAATCCCACTTTTAGTAATGCTTCAAAGTCACCCTCAATGGGATTATTGGTCAATTATTCCCCTCTATATTTGACTGGGCTCAAGGACTCCTGAGTTCCTTTACCAAAGCCCATGCCTTGAGCCAATAAGAGTCTCTCAGAATCCTCAGAGCAACACCTGCACTCCAAGTGTTCAATTAATTCATGGTTCTGCTCTCTATGCCCACCATAAATTCTTCCCTGGAGTCTTTTCAGGTTCAGTCTGTGTATTGCTGTGTATTGTGAGGCTATCCTCCAAGCCATGTCCCATGCAGTCTGTATCTAGATCATTGCCCCAAATCATTAAAGAATGCAGATAATTTCCCCGATTTATCATACCCTTTCCATTGTTGGTCTTATGAATTTTGTCTTCCTCCTCCTTGGAAGCTATTCCAAGGTGAAAGGTGAATCCTGATTCCTTCCAAGCTATTCCAAGGTGAACCTTCTGTGCAAGAAGTCTGCAAGGATATTCAATTTCCAGGGCCAGTATTTGACTGAAAAGCAAAAAGGTTGCAAAGCCAGTGCCCATCTCATTAATCACGTGTTTTCTGTTTTCATAGACTGTAACTACTTCCAGGGTGCATGATCAGTAACTAAAATAAACTCTCGGCCTAATATGTAATAACGGACCATGCCGTGCTCCACTTGATCGCCAAGGGACAGCTCTGACAGAAGTGCTCCACCTGCTTGACAATCCCAGGCCAGTACACCCTTCACTTTAATCAGGCCTCCATCTTGTCTTTTTCCAAATGCCATCCCATAGGTAAAGTATGAGCAGTATGTAGGAGAGCTTGCCTATATTTCTGAGAAACTAATACTTGAGTTATTTCTGAATTAGTTTGCCACCCCCTTTCTATGCAGTACAAAATCCCATCTCTCTTACCTTGAAATGAGGATACCCTCTTAGTAGTTCTGGTCAGACCACTTCCACCCTTTTAGCCAACCCAGCCTCATAAACATTCTTAAAAATGGGTTCCCTACGTTGCTCTTCTCTAAACTGACCCCTATCAATGACCCCCTCCAAGTTGATGTCTTCCTCTTCTTGCCTCAGCTTTGCTTCCCGACCGAGTTTTGAAGTGTTGGCTTTAACCCTTTCATGTCTGGGTCAGGCTTGCCTGGGAAGGTGAGTGTAGTGGGACTGGGACTCAGCTCCCTGCAACATGGGCACACAGGTAGAAAAAATACATTAGGAGAACATTATTATGGTTGCAAAGTCAAGCGCTTGAAAGATAGGAAATGCCACAACTGAGGGTGCCTGTTGTACTTTCTTCAGTCCCCTTGTGCATATGTAACATGATAGAATCTTTAATCACAGGATCACATGCTATTTTTCCACAGGATGTCTGCCTCATTCAGTACACAGGATGTACAGTACTCTCAGTAAGGAGCTCTTTAATATTTTATCTTATCCTCACTGTGCAGTGAGGACTAGTATTTTTCAGCACACTAGTCAAATCTTGCTTTACAAACAGAATCGTTCATTTCCTTTGGTTTAGTGCTTATCACAGGAGCACTGGTGCTCCACAAATATTCATTTATTTTCACAACCCTCCATGATGTGGGGCAGTGCCACTAATTTTGGGTGCCCAGTTTGAGACATGTAGGACCCTTTTTTCAGAGTACTTAGCATTAAGTACAGTCCACATCTTTTTGGGCACATGTTTCAAAAAAGATGCGGATGGATTGGAAAGAGTCCATTGGAAAGTGACAACAATTATTAGAAGCCTGGGAAGCATGGCTTGTGAAGAAAGGCTGAAAGAAGTAGGGTTATTGTTCGGAAAAGAGACGACTGAGTGGGGATTTCATAACAGTCTTCAATTACCTGAAGGATGATTGATTATAAAGAGGATAGAGATAGCCTTTTCTCTGTGGCTGTAGCAGATGAGGCTAGGAGAAATGGACTGACGCTGCAGCAGTGGAAATTTGGGTTGGAGATTAGGAGGAACTCTCTGATAATGGTGCTGGTTGAGCATGGGAACAGACTATCTAGAGAAACTGTGGACTCTTGGTCCCTGGAAATTTTCAAGAGCCGGTTAGACAGACACTTGGCTGGGACGGTTTAGACAGGGATGATGCTGCCCTTGAGCAAGGGCCTGGAGTTAGA
This sequence comes from Alligator sinensis, assembly GCF_000455745.1. Classification (NCBI taxonomy): domain Eukaryota; kingdom Metazoa; phylum Chordata; order Crocodylia; family Alligatoridae; genus Alligator; species Alligator sinensis. The sequence continues at coordinate 1,393,608 of NW_005841956.1, forward strand.
TGATCGCATGAGGTCCCTTCCATCCCTAGTCTCTTAGCATCTTATTAAGTAGCACCTTATATGATGTTATATCAACAAAACAAAGTTCCCATTAACTTCAGGTGCTGCTGTGCATGCTCAGCACTTCTGAAAATCTGCCCCTTAGCCCCCAGGTTGGAAGCTCAGTAAGTAAGGAATACAACCTTAATCATCACCTGTAAAAAGACTGATTTAAGTGGCTTGCCCATTGTCATAAATTATTTCTATGGCTGGAGTAGGGCTAGAAGTCAGTTCTCTAGAGCAGCAGCCATAGACCATGTCAGCTGGCAGTGTCTATTACCCGGATTCATGAAAATTAAACATGTGATTCAATCCAAGTTCACCATAATATTCCAAAAGAATGATCACAAATTGTTCTCTTCTGCTGCTCGGACTCAGTGCCCTTGCTTACATGGGCTCTCAATACATTGCCAGTAGATAATAGTGGATGAAATCAATGCGTTTTTTTTGTTTGTTTGTTTATGCAGGTGCTAGTTTAAAGAGAAAATGTTATGGCTTGTAAAATGTTAGCAGTCATTTCCTGAAAGTGCGGCACACTGCTACAATATGGCATGGTATCAGTGCTATCTAAGATAGCCCTGATGTTCAGCTAAACAACAGTGGGCAGGCAGCAACAACGGATAGCTCCCAACATGTCATCACCATTTCCAAGTCTTCCTGCTTTTCCTAAATGAAATTGTAAAGTTGCAGCTATGTTTGTTCATCTCACCTTCCAGAAATTCAGAAATTTGTAATAAGCTAAGTCCTGCTCCAATGAATATTTAATTATCATCAACAAGAGGGATTGAGAGAGATGTACTTGATAACAGCCAATGACTTGCTGGAGAGTACTCACCTGAGCTGCTGGAAACTGAGGGTCAAGTCCTGATCTGAAGCAGGAAGAAACAGTGTCTTGCACCTGGATCAGAGAACTGCACTAACCAATAGGCTCTTCTGGGTCTTACTGTTACCATCTCTTGTCTTGACCAGGAAAATCTAAGTTGGAGCTAAGAGGCATTTCCTGATGGAAACATTGTCAAAACTGATAGATTTCCTGAGAGGTTGCAATTTTAAGTAAATGGTATTTTGTAAAAAAAAAGGAAGTCTTGGAAAATTGGCACCCAGATGTCACGTGCATATTTGGGTAAGAAAAGTTATCTAGGGTCACAAATCACATAAATCTGGTTCCAGGGGGATTACATTTCAAAATGGTTTCTTGATCTATGACTGACCTTTGACAAACTCTTCTCTGATGTAAGCAGATCTGAATCTACATAGGCCAGTGAGATTTAACTTTTCCAAAACTAGACGCTGAAAAATAAGAATGCAGCCTCCACTAGTGATTCTCTTGATAGGACAGCCTTTCTATGCAGCGTCAGATTTGAATGCTGTTTATCTCACTGAATACCTTTCACTTGGGTATGAACTTCTCTCAACATAGCAGATGAAGCCAGCTCTGGTGTGGCAGGCAGCTGCCTCTTCTATAGGTCCATTTTGAACAGGAGGAAAAGAAAATGGTGGTATTCTGTGAAAGCAATAGACAGAATTAGGAAGAGAAACTCTCATTTTCCTATACTGGAATTCAGGTAGGACATTTCAGCTAATGCACTGCTGTAGTGACTGAAAAGTGTCATGGGATCTTCACTCAGTACAGGTGCACAAGGACTTTATTTCTCAAACCATCCAAAATATGGTCTTCCCAGCCCCACACTAGTTCCATACTGATAGAGAAAGAAGGCCCAATCTAGTGATTACCTGGTATCATTTTTAGGCTTGCCTTTGCCTTTCTGTCAATTTCTGCACAAAAGCAAACTCCCCGTGCTGACTTTTGAGGCCAGGCTACTGCCTGAGACCTGTCTTTCACTGTGTCTCACCCCCACCTGCACTCTGGCTGTTCTGCTCACATTCTCCCCTTATCTCCTCTGCCCACACTTGCTTTCACTTACCCTCCACCTGGAATTCAATCCCACTGTGTATCCAGGATGGAGCAGGCTGAAAAATACCAATATTTTGGTCTTGTAGAAAATTGAAAGAAACTTAAAAAAAAAAAAAAGGATCAACCAGCTCATTTGCTTTTATACAATTTGGAATCAGGAAATGTTCACTACTCAAATACAATTTTAGCACAAATGTTCAGGTCTGTGTAAACAATTATTTTAAAAATAAAATGTATAAAATTAAATTAACACTAGAAAAAAAATTAAAATCAATCAAAATTACATTTTATGCATTTTTATTCACCCCAAAGTATCTTTGCTGAAAAAAAATCATTGAAGAGATTTCACCACTTCCAATCAAGCACTCTCATAGTATTCAAAACATATCTCTGCCTTGTTCTTCATTGCTGACTCACTATAATGGTGCTGCGTCTACCACTTGGTCCTATTTAAAGTCCTGTTTTAAAACACTGGGGACTTGCTATTCAAGACCACTCATTTTATTTATGTTTTAACCCTGGCTTTCCCCATCCTTTTATCAGTCTTCAGAGACCATGTTTGTCTAATGTAGACATGTACAGTCTGTAAGGCACAGGACCTATCTTAAGTCCCCTATATATGATGCAAACTATTCTGACACTTTTTTATAAACACAATAATTTCATCTGAGGACAACCCTTCAAGGATTTGTATACAAGGGTCAATGAGTCCTGACTCTGCTTAGATTGTGAGCGCTGATGTGCTCATAGGTGGCAAGAATGGAGGTTTCTTCATAGGAATGTGGTTCTCTTCATGAGCAGGCATGGATCATTTTCTACCTGCATTGCACTTTGCAGGATGACTGAGCACCTGTTATGCCTTGGCACTGAAAAGATGGAAAAGTGAAATAACCATGTGGTAATGTCACACGACCAGCAGATGGTATATTGTACGGCATTCACGAGCGTGTTCTGGGTAAAATAAGCAAGGAATCATTTTGCTCTCCTCAGCTACAGTTAGGCCACATTTGAAGTACCCAGCCACAAAGAACCACATGTGGGGAGCTTCCTGTAAATAAAAGACCAACCCAAACTGGAAAGAACATAGAAGAAAATGGAAAATCTGGCAAAAGCTTTAAAAATACTCTACCCTTTGGTCTATTTCCACTGATATTTTTGTTTGATTTTACTGGCATGTACAAGGTCCTTGTGGTAGAGACCACACAGGTCCTAGTGGCAGAGATGAGAGATCCTGATTTTTCTCTCCTTTCCACTGATAATGATCAAGAGTATCTTCATTGGCAATAATGTAGTAGTGTAGGTGTAATGCCAATGTAAGAAGCATTGGGTGGCTAATGCCTAGTTAATACCATATATATCGACAGCTTTAGATCTAAAAAACAAAAGTAGCCTGTGGAAATGAGGGGCTGTGAGAGCATATTAACAAAGATAGGAAACAGCAGTGAGCCAGGCCCAGTGTAACTTTCTGTATACACATAAAGGCCCAGCTCACTAACAACCCAGATCAGTTAGTTAAAGATCAGGGAAAGAACAGGAAAAGATGGATTAAAACTGTTGTAAAGAAAGCTCCTGCAAACTACCAGCAGTTCACCAGTGGAAATGCTGCAAAGTGAGGTGGCAGAATCATTTTGATTGGAGTAATGTAAGTCTCAGAGTATGTCAGTTTTAGGGAGAAGGACATCTTCCTTGCCATAGGCTGAGGTTTTTGAAGTGGGCAGTTTAAAGATTTCTCTTTGTAAGTTTATGAAACCTGGAGATTCATGGGCATTTAATGCAATATTGATGAGAATGTGGGTGGTGGAAGAACCATCAGATACTCTGTTGCTTTAAAATGAATAGAAACAGGACTGGAAAAATAATAAAGTTGAGGAGGAGAATGTCTGATCCACACAGGTGGCCTGGAGACTCGCATCTCTGATTGAAAGGAAAGGCAGAGCTGGGACTGGGATGTATTTAGGGAGAGAAAGCAAGCATGTGACTCTGGTGAGGTAGGACTTCTCTCAGTGCAGGTGTTGTTTTCTCAAGCTCCTCACAAGCCCTTAGTAGTATTGGGTATAAGCAGAGGTAGATTGGAGGGAAACCGGGTGTTGTAGATAAGAATGATGTGAAAACTGAGGATCTGATGTATCTAGGTAGACCTGCAGGGCATCTCTGTTTAATCTCTCCCACTGCCCCATTATCCTCCATTGATGCACCTGGTAGCAGGAGTTAGCATACTCCATTGCTGATGCTGCAGATCTGCAGCTCTATTGTGGCAAGTGTTCCTCATCATCTCCACCCAGGATATAAAAGGAAGACCCAGATCTTCCTGAGGAGAAGAATTATTTCAGGGAAGGAAGGTCTAGGGACAGCCGTGCTCTGCTAGGTTGATACTTTTCACTGTATGCTTGTTCTTGAGTCACCAGCACAGCCAGAACTTACAGGCTAAATGACTGTAAGTGCAATATGACTAACAAGATAAGCACTGAGACTTCAACTAGGAATTCAGTGTTAAAAACATTCTGACTCGCTCTGGTCTGAGTTCTTTGCATCAGGAGAATTGCTCTGTTACACTTTTGTAGTCTAAAAATGGATGAAAACTAAAAGCTGGTATTGTTCAAGGGGTGCCTTGAATTTGCAAAGGTTGAGAACTGTTTTAGCCAGTTGTCCTACAACAGCCAGCTCCTGCTTCCTGGCATAAAGCAGCTCAAACTTCTCCTGCAGAAGCAGGCAAGGAAAAAAACTGGGCTGCAAACAAACTTTCAGCCACTCAGACAGGTCTTGACTGACAGATTTTCTTGTGTGAAGGGGATTACACTTAAAAGAAGGAATGAAATAAAAGATATTGGCTTGTTCATAATGCACCATTTACCATCCCAGCCTTTGGCAGCAGCTCCTTCTGAATGCCCCATCATTTGCTGCCTTCTCTCTGAGGAGTTACCTTCAGCCAGATGAGCCAGTTTGTTCTTTAATAATGAGTGAGATGTCAGGCTACTACTGCAAGGGCTCGCCTCTTTGCAGCTTATAAGCTGTGTTTGGGCTTCCCATGCTCCCAGGAGCCACTTGACAGATCTGCCTGGCACTCAGCCCACTCTTCCATTAAAAACATGATACCTTTCTTTGCACAGCCTGCTCTCAGGCTTGCAGTGACGGGAGGAATCCTTCTACTGGGAATGTGCAATCATGGACTCCAAGGGGATTCCTTCTTTGGGTGTGATCTTAGACTCAGTGCTTGCCCTTTCATAACATTTAGACAAACACCAAGCCCAGAATGTCAGCTTTCTTTAAGCGCTTTGCTTAATCAGGGCCTTCAGTGGGAGAAAAAGGCAGAAGGAGAGGGGTCTGATCTTGATTCTGGAGCAAGGGGAACGAGTCTTCAGTTACAACTGGCTTTCCATCTATACACCCAGTTGTTTTCCCTACCTAGCAAGTCGCTCCGATCACAAAAAACCCCAACAACAACAAAACCCTCACACGAGCTTACTGGTTATGATTTTGTGTGATGCTTCTTAGCACTGGAGAGTTTGATGCTAATTGACTGTGATGTCTTTGAGAGATGAGAATTTGGAAAATGAGAGCTTAACTTTTGCAATGCTGGGTGCTATAGAAAATTCTCGAAGCAGTAGACAGAGGTTTTTCCTTTATGGAAAAGTCATCCTAGTTTAATCGAATCATCCTAAATCAAGAAACAGCTGAGTTTTAAAATGATACCGTAATTCTATTCATTAGTCCTCACAGAGAAACAGCACCTCTGGGTATATTATGTGTATAGTGGAGTGGTCAGTTTAGGAGATCATTGCTCTATGTACATTCAAACTACTTAGAAAGTGGCATGCTCCCTAAAGCATCCTTCAGATACACAGAGAACTGCCCCCAGCCTGAGTGGTCTGGCCTGATTCAGCCTTGCCTTCCTTCCACCTTACAAGTGGCCATAAAATGTTGCTCTCTTTTCATTCTCTATTCACCCTCCTTTTGGCCTCAGTGTGAATGCCTACGCAAATTGTAAGGTGCTGCAGACTCAAGGAACTGAAAGAGCTCAGCAGTTGAAAGAGGCAGCAGAGCTGGAGAGAGAGCATAAAATGTATAGGCCTAGAATGAGCCCCCATGCTCCATGCCATGGAGTTAAGATCTTGTCAGCTGAGTGCCTGGAAGCCCAAGGATGCCATGCCCTGGGGTAGTTCAGAGGGTTATCCTGTCCTACAGTCAAGGACTATGGAAGCCATAGCTCCCCAGGCAAGCTGGCAGGAAATGAACCAGGCTCCCAACAGAATATTGTCTGTGCTTCAGCCAAATTGTCCAAATCAGAACATTTTTCACAAAATATTTCAGTTTTGATGCATCAGCATTTTCCAGTAAGAAGCCATTTCATCAGGCAGTTTCTAACCAATTCTATTTACAAGTGCCACAGCCCAACAGACCTGGTGGCACTCTCTAACTGTTTGCTTCATTGATTTTTCTAGTGCCATGGAGCAGATCAACTCCAGGATTCCTACAGCAGTTATAACCGACATAGGACTCAGGCTGAAGCATCTGACTAATGGCAGACTGAAGCAATACAGGTACTGAGCCTCTGACAAAATTTTGTGCATACTACCTGAATTACATCTGAATACTGTGATCTTCAAGTAGTGTTTAAGGGGAGGATTTCAAAGACACAAAGGGCAGTCTGATGCCCAAGTCCTGTTGAAAGTCACATGTGCCTTTGAAAATCTCCTATTTAAATACCTACCTGAAACCTGAGCTCTCTTTTACTCTTTTTTTTTACCCTAAAAACCTAAATAGAGATGAAAGGAGGAGGGTTTTGTTTGCCGGTTCACTATCTTAAAACCTTCTCGCGCAGCACGGTGCTGAGACATCAAAAATAGCTGTCCTGTGCTAGAGGCCCAAAACTAGGAGCTGAAACTGATGATAAATGGAAAGAGAAAGTGAACAAGAACAACAACAAGAAGCAAAGAAGCAGAACTAATTGTGCACAAGTAAATCAAACATTTTAAAACATTTCCCTTTTAACAATCCCAAGGAGTGAAGTAAGCATTTCCCTTTAAAGTACATCATTATGATTTTTTTATTATTATTATTTTAAATCTATCCTGGTCTCTTTAATATCCCCCCTTTCAAAATTTCACTTTTGAACAGGGCACTTAAAAAGCTTGGAGGTTTATTCCAGGGCTGGGCCTTTGCTTAGTGATGTTCTCAAGTTTCTGCTGTATCTCAACAGGAGGGAGCCTCTGATACCTGCGTTCACTCTGGCCTCAAACCAACATGACACTAAAGCATGTGCCTCTCTGCAGTGGGATTTCAATATGCACTTAAAATAAAGCACCTCTTTTAAGTTCGTTGCCAAATCAATGCCCTAACTGTAAGACAGGCTCATTCTCACCTGAGTGTATGCTGTCTTGTATCTAAAAATGGACAGCAGTGTGTGGGAGCCTATTAAACTATTTATGGTGTCTGGGAGGTCTCTTTCTCTTTGTTCCTTTCTTTCAAGCTGATCCCTGGTCAGGAGGGGAAATACCCTATTAAGTTACCCTTGAACACATCCCTCCTTCATGTCTCCATCCCTCCATTAACTCAGAGCCCCCTGCAAAACCTTGCATCATCAGAAACGGTGTTGCCTTTTGCTCCCTTTCATCTGCTCCATGACATTCATAAGCTGGCGTTTGTGGCAGGAAAGGATTTCCATTTTTAAGGAAGCTGATGAGACCCCAGGGGCCAGCCATTAAAAGGAAGACGAAGAAGAGCCCCCCCACCTATTCCCCTGCTATCTATTCCTGCCCTCCCTCCTCCCAGTCAGAGCTTTCTAATTGGGCTGAGCTCTGCAGGCTTCTCAGGCTCCCTCCTGGGCAGCTGACCCAGGGTGACCCTCCAGGTAGTTCACACATCAGCCTAGAGCAATCCTACCTACAGTGCCCAGCTCCAGGAACTGCGGGAGGATGGGAGGAACACACAGGATAAAAGAAACATGCATTGCACAGTATTAAGATGGACCTACACAAGGGTGTTGTTGCTCATGTACTGCAGCACATCTTGTCAGTGTGTTGTGCTCACGTGTGCAGGTACTTATGGGATGCATTCAGAAATGTCCTGCCTTTTCCAGTGCATAGCTGCATTTTCCCCTTCTGTTTGTGGGCCTCTGTTCCTCTCCTTTCATCTCCCTTTTCAGTCCCACTGGAGCCATTTATTTCTGCAAAGATATGACAGAAAAGGTGGAATAAATAATTGCAAAGACCTAGGAAAAATGTTGTGGTGGGAAACACATTTGGGGGAAGGGAAAAGGAAAGGTTCCGAAGGACTGATGAAGAAACCAGGGCCTTGCCAGGCCATCCCAGAGAGACCCCCTTTCCCATTAATGGAGAAAGCAAATTGGAAGCTAATTGCTGGATTTGTAGATTTTTTTTTCTATATTCTATGAAAAGAATCTGCATTATGATTCATCTGTTCAGCAGAATAGTCCAGTAATGTAAAGAGACAAGCTGCTTTAGTAATCATGTATTATTAGGATTATTAATGATGATGATTTCTTAGGTGTCTCATAACTAAGGCGCCAGAAGCATGTTAAAGGGTAGCATGGGGCAATGGCACCAGGCAACCCATCCAAACTCCTTCTTGCCATGGCACGGGCAGATGGTTCAGTGTGCCAGATCTAGGGAGAAAGGGACCCCATTGAGAATCCCATATCCAAAGGCCCTGGGATTAGATCCTCAGCAG
>NW_005841956.1:1402279-1420327 GCF_000455745.1 Alligator sinensis
CCTGAACTGTGCAGTGTGTGTCCACCTATAACTCAGATATTCAGCAAATAGACTTCATTGGAGCTGCCCCCGTTTACATCAGCTGTGGGGCCTGTCTCTCCAGATTCAAGATGAATGTTAGTTGGCCACGTGTTCTAGGGGTGCTGAACAAGGAAGTGCTTTTCTACCATCTGGTCCTCAGTTGGCCCTTGCAGAGTGTTTTTTGAACCCCCCACATTAGTGGCTGGGGTATAGTCCTGCACATCACTATTTTGACCAATAGAAAATATATTTTGGAAAATCAAAAGTTCCTTTTAATCCCCTCAGCAGTTGAGGTCCTCTGAGCCCAAAAGCTCTGTCTTCTGCTACATCCCCTCTACAAAGTGCCCTGCACTTTGCTGCCTGTCTTTCCCTTTAATATTTACATGAATGGGAGATGGCAGAATAGGACTCCTGGGTTCTAACTCCCTGTCTAATGATGAGCAAGTCATTTCAATTTCTCATTTGTAAATCTGGGATAACACCGGTAATACTTTCTTACCCTCCCAGGAAAGAGTGTTGTGAGGTTTAATTAATTAATGTTTGGAAAGCGCTGAGAGATCTTTGGTTGAAAGCCTGGTTTCCCTGGGAGACCCTCTTCTTGCTTAGTGTGCTAGCAAATAAACTGCAGACATGATGGGTGAGCTGTGCTAGATGAGGAGACCTCAGCCTGTTGCTATGATGTCATATGGGATTTCTTCCTTTGCCATCACTCATTCTCCCCTTTCATGCCTATGTCAGGAAGTGGCCTCCATAGGAACCCCTGATGGAAAGGAAAGGGGATATTGCAGCACCAAGGGGGCAGCTAAAACCCTGCTGGAGGACCCGGGGAGGATGTGCACCAGCATATTTATTGCTCTTTCTTTTTGAAGGAAGAAAGAGAGAAAGAATTAAAGGAAGATCAAGAGGAGGGGGGATAAAAGGAAAGGTGGATTCCAGTTTGCTGACAGCTGAGTGTACTCTGGTTTCCAAGGCTGCTTTTCACCTGGTGACATCCCTTACATAAATAGTTCATGGGAAACAGACACTAGATGCCTGGTGGCTCTCTCCATGGCCCATGCTTAAGCATCATGATTGCAAATGGTTATTCTCAAAGCCCAGCAGGAGATCGATCACTCTGACAGGGGAAGGCACTTCAGAGCTTGCATTTTACATACTCACCCCTCTACAATGCAGCTCAAAAACCATTTCCTGCTTTGCTGGTGAGTGAATTCCAAGGCTCCCAAACGTGAAAGGGGAATAGCATGGTGGGGAGGAGGTATGCACTGGACAGGGCAAATATTGTGCCAACTTCCCCACAAAGTGTTCCCAGGGGAACTGCTGTAAGCTCAGCCATTTCAGCCCAGCACTCAACAGCACCCCAACAAGAATAAATAGCAATCACAGCCCAAGGCCAGTTGCTTGATATTCCTACAGTCCTGTACTATGATGCCATTCACTTCCCATACATCACTTTCCACAGAACAGTCAGAATTATTATCCCCACTTTACAGATGGCAAAAGCAAGGCTCAGCATTTGGGCTACAGATAGTACAGATAGTCAAAAAGCCTGAGACTTAATTGATTCAATCTTTGCAGATTAGTCTAAACTGTGTAGATTGAACCGACAAGCAAATGAACAGACATTATTTTTTTATCCCCAAAATGCAGCCACATGACTGCAGTAGCCCAGAAGCTGGGGGCAGGAGCAAGTCGGGGCGGGGGGCGGGGCGGGGCGGGGGAAAGGGCAGTGCTAGAGCACACGTCTCTGCTTGTCTCAAGCAGACAGCTAGGGCCAAGGCTAGCCTGCCCAATCCTGGGATGCCGGGGGACTGTGATTTAACTTGAATCTGGAGGAGATCTGGGACAGAAGTTCAAAAAAACTATTCACCCTAAATCAGTTAAGTCTGATACTGCATCCATCCAGGTTTATCTTCAATTGGTTTTGGCCATTTTGAAAGTGGTTTATATGTGCTGAACTTCTCCTATATTACAGATCTGAACGGGTTTCCAATCACTTATACCGGTTTACATGTAATGTCTGTCCCTAGCCTTGAAGAGACTTGTTTAAGACCAGTCCAGCGTAACAAACCAGCTTCTAATACCCACCCAGTGCTGCTTATGGCAAGTCGAAAACAGTGACCCTGAAAACAAAGAACACAAGGAAACAAGTTCACTTTCAAGGTCCAGAATGTTAATGCATTAAGCACTAAAGGGAAGAATGATCTTAAAGATTAAGAGAAGTGCTGTGGCCCATTATTTTTTATATATGTATTGGCACTTACTCTCAAGTAAGAAGTTGGAAGGATGTAAATATTATGAGACCGGAAAACCCTTCCTTTTTCTGCTTTGTACAGCACCCAGCACAATATGTTCCTGGTCTGTGACTCAGCCTCCTGGGTTAGACTGCAGTGCAAAGACTATGTAACAAAATAAACAGGAAAAAACCCTGCAGTCTATGGCACCCATGAGCCTTTTCCTGTTCCTAAAATATTTTTATGGATGTTAAATGCCAACTAATTAATAAGAACATATTTAGTGAGGATTAACAGCAATCAATGCAGATCTATTATGCCTAATTATGTATGTGTATCTATTACATAGCTCCTAATCTTCTATAAATATGTTTTTTTATAATCAGTTTGTTAGCAGATATCTAAAGTAATGCAAAGAATTTGCAACACAAATTCTGGCTAAATTCCAACTCAGGTAATTACAGTCTAGCCTCCCTAAGTCCCTTTCTAGTTTCCACTGGGAATTTATTTATTTTTAACTTCCTGTCCTAAAGTGCCTAAGAGCATCACTAATAACCATGTGTCACGTTCTGCCCCAAAGGGGGATGTGGCTTCTTACCAGAGAATGAAGTGAGTGATTTCTCGAGAGTAAACCTCAGAACATATCATGTATGTTTAGTCCATCAAAAATTCAGATTAGGTTATTATTAGTCCCTACTGTATATCAATAACAGCTCTCTAGTCTGGGGAAAAAGACACTGTTAAATAACAAGAAGAATCTGAGGAGCTCATTGGATTAAATCTATCAGTCTGTCTGTCTGGGCTCTTATGTGACACTCATCATCACTGTGTTCCTTGGGTGGTGCCTTACCTCCAGAGATCAGAGCTCAAATCCTGGCTGTACTATAATTTATGCTTGATGTCATCCAAGTCTCCATGAAAGAATCACTACACACCATGGAAGGATTTGGCATACTTCACCCCAAAAGAGGCCTTTAGTTTGGAGGATTTTCTATGGGTCAATACCAATGTCAACTAACAGAGCTGTGTAGAGATCCTGAAATAGGAAGGATTATTGCAGGTCAGGTGCATTGGAAGACCTTGTGGGAGATTTAGGATGGTTACTTGTAGGAGGTGCATCTGTAGCGTTGCATGGAAGACCTTGGACAGGAAGGCAGGCAACACTGTACTTTCTGCTTAGAATGGCTTCTCATGTATACATAGGGAGCTTGCCTTTCAGTCAGCATGACTGGGCTCTCACTTTAATAAGCACCAATTTCAGTTGCATTTTTTCTTTTTTATATAGCAAAAATGACTTTGCAAAGCAGCATGATGGGGTGCAACATGGCATGATGTGTCATACATGGTAAACATGAAGGAGATGGAAGCAGTGCAAATGCCAGACTGTCCAGAGGGTGCAGGAAGCAAAGAACAACATACATGTTTCACCACAATTCAAATAATGTTGGGGTTAAGTTTGGCACTTCAGTAGTCAAAACATCTTTCAAACATCTCCTCAGGCTGGAAAACCCCCTCCAATAGTCACAGAAAGAAAGAAGCGTAACTCAATCCACTGCTCCAGATTATTCAGTGTTCAACCATGTAATTGAGATTAATCACTTCTTCCTGTGATCCTCGGGAATACCTTTCATGTCTTGAGCTCTCTTCCCCCTCTGCAAGACTTGAACTTTGATACTGTAGCTGTGATGCAAATGGAGGAAAGGAGGGAGGGAGAGAGGGCAAGGCAGGGATCCATCAGCAGGGAAGTCACAGATATGCATGAATAAAGGGCTGCTTCCAAAACCAAGGTGTGACTGCTATATATGCCATGCCCCTAGCTCAAAAGAAGAGAGGCCCTTTGGCACTGATGCAAGAACCATAAGGAAATCTCCTACTTCTACCTCCATTCTCTACTTTATCCTAGACAAAAATCTTTCCAAGACATGACACTTGTTTCAGGAACATCCTCCAAGGATGCAGGTTAGCAAGGTAGGGTTGGCATTACGGGTCTACTTGTGACCATGGCAGATGGAGAGCTCTAGTCGCATAGTTGATACCTGAAGCTGACTTTTACATGCCCTATGCTATGGGATATGAGAAAGTGGGAGTCAGAGTTGGTTCTTTTCATGCCAGGTCTGTGCCAGAGGAGTATAGTGTATTTAGAATAATACAGGGTCTGGTGCAGCTGCCTCTAACCCCATCATCTTGCAGATTTACAATGGCAAAATAGACACCAACTGAACTGACCTTGGTGTGTGCAATATTCCTCTCTGTGAATTAATTAATCAATTGAAATCCTAACTAGGATGAGCCTTCCACACACTACAGTGCCTGAGTCAGAAACAGAATCTCTCTCTCTGGGCCACTGCTCAGACAGGAGGGGTCTTACAATGTAGCAGGTGGTGTCCAAGTGCATTGTGATTTCCATCTAACACTCTGCAGCTTTGGGAAAGCTTAATGCTAGTCCCAGGAAGAACTTTACAAGCATGGAATGGGAAAGTAAAGCATCACACTAGAAAGTTATCAGTTGCTTGATCTCCATCTGGAATCTGGTAGACAGAGCAGGGATGATTCAGTGGTTTCCCAACTTGTCAAATTTATTTTTATGGAAAATATATGTGACTTAGTTTCCCCCACTTGCTTCCTTCAATTCCACTAGGTATTGTTACCTAGTGGGATTGAAGGAATTACTTTGTTTCCTGAGAGAGGGAAATAAAAGACCAGTGGTGGTAAATAGGCATCGCTGGCTTGGTATGAGCCATCACCATCTGAAGGGAGTAACCTGAGAGATCTAATGGAAGACCAGGAACTGGAAATTAGCTGTTAGCATCTGGGGTCTAATGAAGGCAGAACATGTGAAAGCAGCATGGCCAGCCCTTGAAACCAAGAGCTGAGGCACTGGGACATGATGATCTGCCATTGGGTGTCCAGTGCAGATAGCAAGATGGAATCCTGGGCAGCTTGGGCCAACAAAGCAGGTTGTGCTGTAGGCATGGATGTGCCAGCAGACTTTGTTTTTCCATCCTAATCTGAGGACCCAGCTGATGACTATGAAAGTAGCTGTCCACAGTTGCAGAATACTGTCCTGTGTCATTCAAATGTCTGTTCACCAAAAGGGATAAAGTCTACAATGTGGGCTCAGGTTTTTTTTATTTTGCAGATGTGCTGAATTCAGGACCCAGTCTTGGAAAAGCAGAACTTCAGGTCAAGGGCCTGTCTCTAACAGGGGTGCTGTCCCTGAGAACTGTACTGAAGTCAGAGGCAACAACGACCTATGAATCTGTGAAACCTGAGAAGCTAGATAAGCTGGTGTAGAGAAACAGATTGAACAGCATTTCTTCCAGTGTATTAAGCACAGCACTATGGCTGCTGATAGGTGTGAAAAAAACACAAAACAAAACAAAACAGCACTTTACTACAAGAGGAAGCATGTCAGTTTGACCTGGCTCACCCAACGTCTGTATAAATTGCATGCTTCAGCAGTGTGATTGAATCAGCTATTAGATAAATGCGCCAAAAAACCCCACAGAAGCACATGATCTATACAGATGTTGGATGAGCCAGGTCAAATTGATGTGATGCCTCTTCTGGGCATGTACTGCGCTTGGCATGGGGCACGCTGAGCTGAAAGCAAAGTGCTGGTTTTTTGGTTGTTTTTTTTGGGGGCGGGGGGGTCACGTCTTTAAGCAGCCTATGTTACTGATTCTGTTTTTCAGAATAGTACAGACTCACAAATTTCTTTGTCTTGTGTAAAACTGTCCCTGGACTTTTCTGGCACAGGCAGCACTGTCTCTTTTTTCTGTGCTTAAAGTTAAGCATATGCATGTTTGCACACAAAGGGCCTAGAAAGGCAAGCAACATAAGTAACGTGGGTGAGAAGGATGCAATCATATATACTCTGTTTATACACATGCATGCATTTGCATTTACAAATAAACATTAATGGAGCACATCAGAATCAGTTATCCCTGCCTGCCCTTCAACTTAACCATCAGTAGGCTGATTTCCAAATAGAGACTGCCACAGAATCAGATCTTGAAAAGGGATTTAAATAAGGGGATTGTATTAAATGTGTGGAGTCTTTCAGAGAGGGTGTTTCACTAGTAAGGGTATGATGGACAGAGATGCAAAGACAGCTGTGTTAGAAGCAAATAAATGAGTTGTTCAGGCTCATATCTTTGGCTAAGCAGCAGGGGGACAAGAATGCTCTTCGTGACCTAAAACATTGCTCTATGCGCTATAGAACAGCTGCCACACTCCATAAAGAAGTGGCTGCCCTTCACTGGCTGTTGAACTGCTTCCATGCTGGAATATGCAGAGTGCTTCCTGAACTCCAGGGGAAAGGCACTAAGGGAACATAAGGTCAATACTCTAACAGCTCCCCACAATACTTTTGGGGTCAACGAGTCAGCTTTGGTCTGTGCAGTGTTGCATGATGGTGCTCACACCATTGAGGTACAAGGTTTGCCTCATGACATGATGATGCAATGTCAAGATGCCACTAGGTCCCACAGGACTATGCTTACACAAGCCAGGAGCCTACACCTGGAGTTGACTGCTGGCAAAGCATGCTGAAGCAACTAAACTCCAAACCACAGCAGTTGACTGGAACTGCCACAGAGAAAAATAGACAATGCCAGTCTAATAAGAAAAACCCAAACAAAGCAGTATGTGGCAGTGAAGCAATTGTGTGCAATGGAAATGAGTAAAGACCCTACAGGACTCACTAATGGCTTTCACTGCTTACCTCCTCCTCTTATGAGGTCTTTGCTGTGCTAGTTTGGACACATCCCGCATCCCACAGATCCTCATTATCCTACTTGTGTTCACCGCAGTTCTCCATAAATATTTTATAAGCATCCTCTTTGCAAGTCTTTCTCTTGGATTTGCTCAATGAAGCTATCTGTGCTGAAAGCAAAAGGGAAAGGCAAAAAAAAAAGGAAGAAAGAAAGATCACAT
Source organism: Alligator sinensis (assembly GCF_000455745.1). NCBI lineage: Eukaryota > Metazoa > Chordata > Crocodylia > Alligatoridae > Alligator > Alligator sinensis. Next base: position 1,409,470 of record NW_005841956.1, read on the forward strand.
TAAAGAGTGTTAAGGGGGGAAAATGGAAAGGAAACCTGTTATCTTTCCTAGATAACTAGGTTGCCTTGTCTGTGCTGTCATTTGCAAACTGTGAGTGCAGCTGAAACCCCTAATCAGAACATTCGCACATGGGGCTTGTTTTCAGGAGTGCTTATATTCCCTTGTGTTGTGCACATTCCCTGAAGGGCAGGTGTTCTGCAAGTCAATCATGCCAACTCCTAACAGGAAAGTTAAAAGTGGGCAATGGAAAACTGGAGATTTTCTTCCCCACTCCCCCTTGCAGACGCATCCACCTGGTGAGCAGTACATGGCTGCCAGACTTTCTTGCTGGGAGCAACCCCACAGACCATCAGCAGCTCTGACAGATGGAAGCATTTAAACACACCTAACATGGTACATGGTGGTTTCAGTTTGAGCCCCTGGCCAAGCAGGGCTTCAGGTGCTCAGTCCCCCAGGAGTACTCAGCAGAGCAGCTATCACCTCAGGAGCCAGCAGTTCAACCAGCAGGCTCTCAAGTGAGATCTTCTCCCAGCCAACTTGCATAGTGAGACTCTTCCCTCACTGTGCTGGAATCCAAGCCTCCCTCCCTTGTTCCTGGTGTACTTGCTGCTATTCCAGCATACCTGCATCCCCCACCCCATGCCCTCCAGGCACTCCCTTTTCCTTTGTTGCTTGAAAGTCTAGGTGGTGATGATTACATTTTTCTCTGCTGCCTCCAAAAAGGAAGGTAGGAGGCAGCAGCCAACTGCATCCAGCCACTTGCATGATGTGAGCACACGGGGCTGGCCAGAACCCAGGGATTCCATTTCACAAAGACAGGGGATATTTTGAAATCAGTTTTCATTATGGTATGGATACAAATGAGACCTATCAAGAGAGGTCCTCAGAACTGTGCAGGGATTGAAAGTGTCTGGTTGAGGGGGAGAAAGAAAGCAAAATACACTTAGAATAGATCAGTGGTTAAGGTGTTTGTCTGAGAGGTGGGACACCTGCCTAGACTTGAGTCTTTGCTCTGAAACAGGACATTAGTTCTAAAAATTATTTAGGACAGAAATTAGGACTTTTTTCTTCTTCAGATTCTAGAACTAAGTAGTTCTAGTTAAACTAGTTCACTGAGATAGTGTGTCCATGCTGCAGTGGCATTTGGTATGAGGTGTTTTCTAAAAATACAAGTTGCCATATTGGAATTGACTGGTAATTCTTCTAATCCAGAATCCTCACTCCACCAATGCCTCATGCCTCATATTTCTGAAGAAAACAAAAAAAAACATCTAAAGTTCCACCAGGGAAGGATGCAGAGAGGCTAATCCTCATCTGATAAGAAGCTTTGGCCCAAAATAGGATCATTGGATTGGCTAAGCTATTGCTCTGCCATGATCAGTTGGACAGGTTTGGGGACTTGAAGCTCTGTGGGTTTTACCAGTAAATGAAAGAATCCAAAGACACTATATGGTTTAGAGTAATGAAAGGAACTGGGGGGGCACTCCATAAAAACAATGTTGTGGGGCATGTTGCTCAGGAATGTTAGCACTGGGTACTTCTTCACTATGGCCACAACTGCCATACACTTGCAAATGTGAGTAAAGAGGGAGAAGACCTGTTAGGCAACATTTACTCCATTTCCTTCAGGATCACTTCTCAGTTCTCTATAATATTTTCTCCAGAGCTTTAAATGGATCAGTTATTGGGCTTCTACCATTTCCTTTGACAGATTATTCTACAGTCTAAGAGATCTCACTGTTGGGGAATTTTTCCTACCAAGGTACATTTCTAAATAAATAAATAAAGCAATTAAATAATTTCCTGACTAATTGGTAAGAGGAGGAAGTAGATGACCTAATAAGCTTTTTCTGTCTCTAATTTCTGTGTGTCTAATTTTGATCTCACTCAGGCCAATTTCCTAGTTCTGTACCTCCTCTGACTGCAATGGAGTTAATACCAATTTAAATTGATGTAAGCAGGAGGAATATCAGACCCTAAGAATCTAAATTTTCCTTTGCTCACTTTAATCCTATTAAAGCTTGGACCTCACCTGGAAGTTAAATGCCACAAAGCTTTTCCTCTGATTCTTGTTTTTCACTCCAGTCCTGTTCCCCTTGGCTACAGTTGCCAGAAAACAAGGCATCTAGGATTCTTGTCAAGATGCCCATGCAGGTAAAGAGATATGAAACTACCCAAGGCAAAACCAGTCTCATGTGATATGCTTCACCCATGCTCAAGTCACACAGCCAACATCCATTCTAGGCCAGAAAAGAAAATAATATACTCTGGGCTTTATTTGCACCTGAAACAGAAGGAACTTAATAATATCTTACTCACTCAGGTTGAATACAACTCTTTAGCCTAGTAAATCACAAAGACTAAAAATAGACCCAGTTAATGGGCTTTCCCCCCTGTGAGAATGTATTTGGTATCTCTCCCATTTGTGTAAGAGAAATTTGACTGAAGATTCCAGGATTTCTTTGTCCATTTGTAAGTCTGTTTTATATCCAGAATAGGGGATACGGTGCTTCTTCCCAGGTTTTGAGTACAACAAAAGGCATTCAGATATTTTGGGGCTGATAGAGCTCTTCCTGAAATCTACTGCAAAGCTCCTATTGACTTCAATGAGAGCAAGTATTTAGAAAGAGGACAAGAGTATAAGTAATGCCCTTCTCTAGTCATCTGAAATAATGAATAGCATCTGTGATTCCTGGCTTTTCTGAAGAGCATGTAGAGTTGTAGGTAGTTCAGTCTGAGATGGTCAAAGATGCATGGGTAAGATACTGAAATCTATTAGATTGACTTAAATTCCAGTAGATGAAGCTTGGGAGAAGCATGCCATCTTTCAGGGGCTACTTAATTTATTCTGTTGATTTTTCAAAGTTGGCCTTTTCATACAATATAAAAATATTTTTGTAAAGTCATAAGATACCACCTCTCCTAGAGAATTCACCCAACATGAACATCTAGGTGAAAAAGGAAAAGCTTGATGAACAAACCAGCCCTTGCAGATTTTGGTCCTCCAGATGCTTTGATGTTCTCCCCGTTTTAATTTCAGTAGCACCCCCCACCCCCATAAGCAAATGTATGTTCTGTGTTCTCCATATAGAATATTGCTTCCACAGAAATAGCCATCCTCAGCAGCAGATGTGTACATGGGTGAATTTCCATTGAAGTCATCTGTGGTGATTTACTCCCACTCCATATTTCCTGCACAGATGAGAGGGAGGGAGGTTAGAGGGAGCATGGTGGAGATTATCCAAGACATGTGGAGTATATTGCATATGCTCTAGCAATCCACATGCCTATACATTTGCAGTGGTGAATGCTTGGTTTGGTCTAGACTGGGCAATACATATTTAATGGCATGGATTATTTGATCTGCAGATAAAAGGAGGGTACAAATGCCATAGCTGGACTTAGTCTTTTGTTCAAGAATGCAGAAGCAACTCCCCATCCTTTATTATATCAGCAGCCTCCCATCATTGCCATCTTCCACCACTTTAATTGCTTCCCATTGTATCTACCTCCAAATCTAGTTCCAAATGACCCTCCTGGTTTCCATGGACTTCCTGCCCACCCCCAATTTTTTTGTCCTCAAATCCACCTTCATTCCCTGCCTGCATACTTGGTTCCTCTCAGCTTAATTCCTCTCAACACTATCATCATAGTTCTCTATGGCCTTGAGGTTTGTCTTTCACTGGAACCATCCTTTATTCTTACTCCTCTCTGAGCCTAGCAGAGAGCAAGGATTTTGGAAGACAATAACAAAGGAACTGCAATAGTTGAGACAAAAAGTGATTAAGCAGAGCAGGGTCAAAACAAGATGAATCCTGGCAACAACCCAGAGCTGGAAGTAGGCAATAGAGGGAGGTGTGGGGGAGAAAGGAAAGCTCAGACTCAAGAATGTCTCCAAGATTTCTGGCCTTGAGAACAAAGACATGAGCTGAGCTAAGGAGAGAGACAGCAGGGTCAGAAATGGAACCTCTGAGAGTTACAAAAGGGGCTGCTAGGCCTCATGTACCCCATCACTGTCCTAAGAGCCTGGGAAGTCTGTTGCCTAGAGTATATTTGCTAATTTTTTTAAGATTAATTGTCAATGACTCTCATAAAGAGGCTCGCACCCCTTTCCTCAAATGATGATTGCTCAGTCCTTCATATCACCCTGTTAGAAAGGTTTCATGAAATTCAACCTGCATTTTCCTTTCCTTAATTCCATTCTCCAACTAACACATCTTTGAGACTCCCTAAATCATTCCTCTCCCTCCACCATGTCTACACCCTTCAAATATTTGTACGTTTTTGTCAGATTCGTTTACCCTTCACCTGGAGTCAGCACGACCAACATGTAACGATCTCAGCCTTTTAATCCTTCCTCGTAACTTGATCCCTCCAATCCCGAAAGGATATTTTGTCCTTAAATTTATTTTTCTTAACTTAAAGAATGCTGTTTGCACTGAATTGACCTGAGAGAGCCTTCAGATGAATTTTCATTCTATGCAGCTTCTGCAAATGCAGATCTTTGAATGAGGATGATGCAAGTGACAGCATGTTCACTGCTGCATTAGAAAGTGTTGGGCTCCAGGTCTCAGACCAGGAGTAAGGTTGCAGGATCTGTGTGAATGCTGCACAATACTAAGGGATGAGCTGCATCATTAAAAGCGGTGTTCTTTGAATGAAAAATTAAATTGGGCTCAAATGCTTGCTCACTGGGGAGGGAAAGGTGAAGGTTCCCATGTAAAAAGTGTCAGAGATAACCCCAGTGACTTGGTAAGACGCACATCTCTGAATAAATGGGTTCTGATTTCCCCTTTGGGTTTGGGTTGTTGTTGCTGTGTTGTATGATCTCTGTACCTACATGCCTGTTCCCTGCAATGCAGGTATATGACTCATTACTGCACGTTGAGACCACACCACTCTCAGTTGCTAGGACATGCACCCAAACACAATTGTGTACAGGTCTTGGGACTCCTGCTCACCACCCTTACTCCTCCCCAAACGTTCACACCCCTGCACTTTGCAGGTGTTGGCTTTGATGCCTGGAGGTGTTTGGTGAAGAATGTAGGGTTTTAGTTTTGGAGGTGGTGTGTATATAATCACACCAAGGGGTTGTCCCTGGATAATCCTAGGGTAGAACATCTGCCAAAGGGTCCAGATGTTTCTTTCTTCCTCTTCTTCCTCTCCAAGCCTCTTATATAACACTATTCAAGCTCTGTTCTGTCTCTTGTCCTTCTGCTTCTCATATTTTAGAAGTCTCTCTGCTTATGGTTGGCAGCTAAATTCTTATGATTTTGTTTGTTTTTTGTGGTGCATTAAATATGTCATGTTTAAAAACAAAAAGGTCTAGTTACTAATAGATGACATACAGACATTGGCTTGCATTGGGGTAGGGGGTGCTTTCCCTTAGCTCTGTATGCTGTGCTGACTGGGTCCAAGCCTAGCTTGCATTTGTTGGCAGAATCCGATTAGAACATGTTGTTACTTTCTACTTTGAACCCTTCCCACTTCTGCTTTCCCCCATTGCCGCATAGTGCTGTAGCTTCCCCAGCTAAGATGGCTGACATAACCATCCATCATTATTATTCATTCAGTGAATATCTACAGCCTGGTTGTTGCCATCTGAGGTGTGACATACTAAAAACAATCCCTGCCCGAGGGAGCTTGCCTCCTAAAAAAAGAGATTCACAGAAAATAAGATGTATTGGGGAAACTCAAAAAAAGAGTCTTGTGGAATTTTTTTTTAAATGTGATATGGATTTTACTGACTCATCTTTTGTGGGCATCATGGAAAAAATGAATTGTTAGGAAGGATTTGCATGAGAAATTATGCTGACTTGGCTAATTGGATGTGGGAGGGCATTCACACAAAGGAGGAAAGGGGGGCATGGGAAATGACAGCCTATCAGTCAGTGTCTCCAAAGGATATATTTTCTCTGACACAGGTGAGCACTCAAAATGTCTGGATAAGTAATTGCATGGTGGGCCTCTTCTCTGGAGCTTCACCAAAATCTCACTGGTCAGGCTACCCATGACACTCAGATTCTCTCGAGAGAGGTTTGATATTACAAGCAAGTTCATATTAAAAATGGCCTTCCTTATGGCACAGCATTTTTGGACTTTGCACTTCCACCTTCCCTTCAAGCTTGGAAGCCAGAGGCAGCCACCAAAAAGAAAAAGAGACAATTATTTAAAGAGTTGCGTGATCTTTTTCAGGAGGCATAAAACATTCCCTGAGAGACAGGCAGTTTGACTGATTTAAATTTGGGGGTGGGGGGGAAACCCAGTAGAGACCTATCTCATGCTCTGGGCACTTTTATATAATCCACAGAGTTTCACAAGGTGGAGACCTATTGTGGAATGCCTAACGCGGACTGGCCATCACCAGCCAGGAGCCCCTCAATAGGTCACGTGCCAGGAATGAAAACGGGTGTGGGTGACTCCACTGAAAAGTACCTAGAAAATCTTTCTCCCTTTATTCAGAAAATGGAAAACAGTGTATTGGATCTTAACAGCATGTATGAAATGGTGACCGCTCCAGTTAGCACAACTGTCCTCGAGCACCTGCGGAGATGCATTGTATAAGCTGTAGACCCCTATTGCAGCAAAGGCAGAATCAGGAGTCACCTGATATAATGGTGACAAGCACAAGCATTGGTGACAAGTGATGTGGTAATCCATCATGATCTATTTGAGCAGAAGCCATAAACAGTGCTCAAGATAATACACCACTCAGGTAATCTGCAATCACTGATCCTCATGCTTTTCCTTCAGCTTCTGTCTCTCCAACTCCTGGCTGTAGGTTATGGGGTGAGGGGGGAACCTTGTCTCTAAACCTCATACTAGCTTTTTATCAAAATGAGTTAGGCCCTTCTTTGCCCTAACGAAGTTGCTGCCTCACCTGGTTCAGCCTGCCAGGCCATGGAAGGAAGCAGCCCACACTGGAGATAATACATTGTAGCAGGTTTCTGTTATGACATTTCCCTCGGCTCCTGAGGAGAGGCAAGACAAGCTCCTCGTGGCTGCTAAGCTGCATGTGAATTTGCGTCTCTCATGAAGATAAATTTCGGAGCAGGGACCATTTGTCATGTGATATACATATATTTATTTTGGTTGGGTCTTTAAGCATTTTCACTTTTGACAATTTGCTTTGCACTTGGGGGAAAAGCTGAGGAGAATGAAAGTGAGGGGCTCGACACAGGGACCAATCAGTCACAGTGCGCGGCAGGACTCCAGCTTCTCAACGTCTAAGGGGGGAAAAAACTATCAAGCCCTGCCATTATATCAAACATGAAGCTGCTACGCGGAGAGCAGCAGGGGAGGGGAGCCGAGCAGGGGCCAGAGGGCAGAGGGAGTTTAGAAAACATTCTTCTTACCAAAACTATGGGATTGGAATTTGAAAATCCAGCCCACGTGGGAGCAAAGTTAGGACCAAAAGCCAAGGAAATAGCCTGACACTGAATGTAACAAAATTCACGGGGCGGAGTATGAGATGCAAAGAGGAGACGGGGCGCAGTGGCACAGGAAGAAAATGCAGAAGCAAATTGTCGGGCGTGTGCGTGAGAGAGAGAGAGAGAAAGAGTTCATCTGGAGTCCTGGTGTGTGGCTCACCCATTTATTTGTGTTTACTCTTCAAGTGAGATCATCCCAGCTCTACCTCCAGGTCTGACTGGAGACCAGCAGTGAAATCCTGCCCCCTATTGGCAGGGCTGACCCTAAGGGGGTGCAGAGCCCGGGGCAAATCAGCCTGTGCAGGGCTGCTTAAGAGAGTCGGGGGGCACAGGCTGCAGAGCAGGGTGGAAGTGGAAGCCCCGGTGCTGGCACCGTGCTCCAGGGGCCTCCTGCAGCGCGAGGCATCTGAGGTGAGGGCCATGCCGGGTGGGCCAGGCTGGGTCCACCCGGCTGAGTCAGGGCCCCCACCTTGCAGTGGAGGGACCCGAGCCGAGCCATGGTGCCCGGCAGCCTCAGAGGGGCTCTGGGCCAGTCTGTGCTGCGGGGAGGCAGCACCTTTGCCACAGCCATCAGATGTCAAAGCTCAGGAAGGGCTCCCCAAGCGTGGGGCCCGGGTGGTCACCCCAATTCACCATACCCTAGGGATGGCCCCGCCTATTGGGATCAATTGGGGTTTTGCCATTGACTTGTCAGGGCCAGGATTTTACCCTAAGTGACCAGACCTAGAGTTTGTTCCCAAGGCACTTGGGAACTGGCCCTGCACCCATCTAAACTAATGGCTCACGTCTCACCAGGTTTAGGGCCCTTGGCACAGGGCAGCTGCCTGTTGAGACTGCTGTTATTTCTGTTGGGAAGAAACTATGGGCTAAGGTCTGTTGGGGAAATAGTAACAGTGATCCATCAGAAAAGTCATGCACAATGAAATTTGATGGTTTTGTTAATATTTTTCACCAAAATGAAAGGGCTTTCTATGTGTCTGTGCATGGTGGGGGATTTCCTCCTTTCACTGCCTGCAAGGGGAGAAAAAGGAGGGAGAAGCCCCCATACTATAAGCTCTTTTCATTTGCGGGGGGGAGGGGGGTTTGTTGCAAAAAAGTTGACTTTTTCAACCACTGCAAAAATACCTATCAAAGCCAATTATTTCAGCCCAGAACCATTTTTCATTGAACGCGTACTTTGGTGGAGCTTTGGAGCCAGTTCTGTTAGGGGGATATTTTAATATTTGGGCATAAGGTGGAAGAACTTCATCACAGACAATATTACTGTTTGCGCTCTTTTTTTTCTCAGTGAGCTGCTGTGTGCAAAGTCAGACTTGGTTCTAGTGGTTGCTTTGGGGTAGGGCAGTGTCATGGTGAGACACTGACAGCATTCCTAGGACTCACTTTCCAGTCTCTCTTACCATATCCCATCGCAGCAGAGCAGAATATGCAAAGGAAGAACAGGAAAAGCAGCAGCAGCCAGAGAGGGTGCATCAAAGTAATTGATTAAAGTGGCATTGTGTGGCTTGTGATCTGCCTGCCGGAGGAGAAGGAAGGAAAGTGAGCTTCGCCAGAAAGTGTAAATAAACAATGACATATGGTTCCTGGGACCAGGCAGGGAAACCTCTAATCAGCTTCTATTTAACAAATTGTCTAAGTAACACTATGAGCTCATGCCTCAGAGATGTAGTAACTGGCTGCATTAGGACCGCCTGAGCCATCCTGGCCCCCGAAGGCTGATTGAGACGCTAATAAAACCACAAAGAGGCCTGAAAGCCTTTCCAGCTGCTTGCTGATAGTGCCTCACAGTGCTATATACATTGATTCCCTGGGGAGTAAGAAGCACAAGTCATTTCTGGCCCACTTCACTATTCTAGGACTTTTTTGCCAGGTTGAAGGAACCTGAAGAAGCCTCTCCATGGCACTGATGAGGAAATGGGTACAGCCAACCTTGTGTCTGGTGACACGTAGCAGAGAACTTTCACTGACCTGATGCAGCAGCAGTGGAGGAACCATCACTTCATAGGAATGGGCCTCCCTCCTGGAAAGTATGGGGAAAAACACAAAATCACAAAGGTGATCTTTCAAGAATACTTTTCTGAGCTGTATCCCATCCCTTATCCCTTTTCTCAGAGTCTTTGTCTTGTGCAGGATGTCAAAGCTATCTCCTTTCACCAGTTCAGCCAGGAAGGCCTCCCACCAAGGAGGCCCATCTGGTTCACACAAGGGAAGCAGCTGTATTTGGAGTTATCCCTATCGGTGCCAAGCTGAGGACACACATCTCTACCACCAGCATATTCACAACACACTCACCACCACCACCACCACTTACGTCATTCTACTCAAAGTGACCAACTGTCCCGGGTTTTGCAGGAGGCTCCCTAGTGTAAGGGCAGCATCCCAGTGTCCCTGGTGGCTCCTGGCTACATGTCAGGAAGCATCCTGATCAGAGCCAGGTTCCCAAATGGTGTTAATTACCCAGAACCAAGAAACTGGCTCACCACCATCAAGTTCAAGGCTGCTAAGAGCCATCTATGTAGCATTCAGGATTGCCCCCCAAATTTTGCTTCCAAAAGTTGGTCACTTTAAACATATTCCACATGGAAACAGAAACCAGTATATTGCCATTCTGGACTGGGTGGCTAAAATCATCCCCAGTGTAACTTACCAGCTATCAACAGATTTACACCACAGAGTAATTTGGCCTGGGCTGCCTTGCCTTTTTTCTATTCTCATCTTACCATAAGCAGTGGTTGTCTTTATCTCTGTCAGGCCCTCAGGGCCAGATTTCTAAAGGATCACGAATACATGAGGTCCACATTTGTACGGGCAATTCCTGATGTGGCTGCAAAACCCTGCATATATGCCCAAGTCTGTGCAGATCCACATATGGTTTGTATTTTTTTCCTGGGTGTTGTGTATGCACACAGGTTTCTCACAGAAGTTAAGGGTGGGTTTTTTTTGCAAATTGGGTACTTTCTGTTGGACTCCAATCAGTGCTCAGCCTGGAATGAAAAGGTGAGGTGAGTTTTGCTATGCTGCAGCATCAGTCTAGCTCAGGAAATAGAGATTCATGGATTCATAGATGTTTGGGTCGGAAGGGACCTCAATAGATCATCGAGTCCCCCAGGGTAGGGGAGAGCACCACCTCCCTTGGGAGCCCGTTCCAGACCTTGGCCACTCGAACTGCGAAGAAGTTCTTCCTAATGTCCAATCTAAATCTGCTCTCTGCTAGCTTGTGGCCATTATTTCTTGTAACCCCTGGGGGCGCCGTGGTGAATAAATCCTCACCAATTCCCTTCTGTGCCCCTGTGATGAACTTATAGGCAGCCACAAGGTCGCCTCTCAACCTTCTCTTGTGGAGGCTGAGAAGGTCCAGGTTCTCTAGTCTCTCCTCGTAGGGCTTGGTCTGCAAGCCCTTAACCATACGAGTGGCCCTTCTCTGGACC
>NW_005841956.1:1421322-1430346 GCF_000455745.1 Alligator sinensis
TTCGAATATTCCCGCCAGTGGCTCTGCAATGATGTCGGCCAGTGCCTTCAGCACCCTCGGATGGAGCTCATCCGGGCCTGCCGACTTAAAGGCATCCAGTTCTTCCAAGTGACTCTGCACCAACTCAGGGTCTACGCATGGAAGTCTGGCGCCTTGCTGCTGCCTCTCTACAACCCCAGTGTGAGACTTGTCGTGCCCCTCACTTAGGAACACTGAGGCAAAGAACTCGTTGAGGAGTTCAGCCTTGTCCCCCCTGTCCGTCACCAATTGTTTCTGCCCATTTAGCAGGGGTCCTATTCCTCCCTGGGCCTTCCTTTTACTCCCTATATATCTAAAAAACAATTTCTTGTTGTCCTTTACTTGGGATGCCATCCTCAGCTCCATGGTAGCTTTGGCCTGTCTAACTGCCTCCCTACAAGCGCAAGCAGAGGAGGTATATTTGTCTTTGGTGATTTCTCCCTGTTTCCACTTTTTGTGTGCTCCCCTTTTGGCAGCACATAGATAGTGTAGGCAGCACTGCAAAATCTCCTACATTCCTAGTTCTCCTGTTGAACCCTACCCACAACATGTACGCTCACCTCCTGTTACAGTCCTTGGCTTACTGCACAACTCCAACAATATGTTGACATTCTGATCTGCAGCAGACCCAGTTTTGCAACTAAGGGAAGCCCACGTTTTGTCAATACATCCCAGCCCTAATTTGCAACGCCCTCCCTGCCCCCCCTTTCTTTCCTCCCCCATTGCTATTTTGTCCCCCGGAGTGCTAACACACTATATCTCATTACAGACCTGTACCTGGATTATCATGTTGTTACGGCTGAGCCACAGCTCCATGCAACTAAAACAGATGTGTCACTCCAGGAACCTCTCTCTAGCAATGGAAGACACCTCCTTCTAGCACCTCAGGGGCCTGTTTTCATGCCACCCAGCTTGACCTCACTACAGCTCACATGTCTGCATATCCCCTTTTATTACTACAGTTTTGGCCAGCTCCCAACAACCCTGGATTTGATGGTATTCATGTCCACACCAAGGACTGGGCTGAGACTGGGTAGCTCATTTCCACTGTGAGCCAACCAAAGTTGGAGCCCATGTCTTCAGCAGGGAAAAAGCCAAGGTCCTAATCCCTCTATGCCATCCAGCTCCTGACACTTTTTTTAATGTATCCTGCCTATCTATGGGACAAGAGCTGCAGACTGGCCATATGACATGGCTGGAGATAAAGCTGTTCTCATATTACCCGAGCCTAGCTTTCTGTGACTTGACATCATTAATTATGACTTATTCTAATATAAAAGAAACCCTTCAGAAAGTTCCCCCTTGCTTTGCCTCTATCCTTCCACTCCATTATGAATGCCCTCCCCCTCCCCAACCCCCACAGGACTTCCCAGTTTTCAGCAATATGAGATACAGGAGTTTCTTTGAAAACACTCCATGCTGGCAAGTTTCCCACCAAAGTTTCAAATCACACTGGATAATATTCTCCATATTCCTTTATGGAAACCAGAAATTCTGTCTCTTCCATGAGCCTGACATAAGATCACACACCATAGTACAGCATCAGTGTGCTTGCTAAAGAAGGAAGGCCAGAGTGGCTTCTTCAGTGGAGTCAGTCATTTTATTAGCTGAAATGATATGAGGGGGGTTATTTTGAGAGTTGGCTGAAACTTTTCAGACAAATAGTTTCATTGCCAAAAAAGTGCAGTTTCAGGTTGACTGAAATGATTCGCTAATTTGCAAATGGCTTGGGCCAAGGAAAAAAAAAAGGGAGGAAAAAATCCAAAAAAATCAAACATTTTGTTTAGACATTCTCAAAACAGAGCATTCTGATTTTTCATCTTGAAGTGACATTTCCAGTCTGAACAGGCCTCAAACTAAATTTTTCATAATTTAAGAAATTGAAAAATAAAACAAACAAACATGCCAAACAGAACAAAACCTGGCAAAGCAAACTGGATCATTCCTAGTGGGTTGAACAAAGCATTTTGGTCTACCTGAGGCATTTTTTTCTGTTCTGCTGAGAGAACTGAATTTTTTTGTGTTGGGTCAACCTGAAACAAAAAGGGGGTTTTGCTGGTTTTCAGCTGAGCCAGTGAACTGCAAAATCAGTTATTCACACTGTTTTAGCTTATTTGGGCTTGAACTCAGTGAAATCCTGCCCAGAAGTTGCTCAGGGACCTCCCAATATTTTTACAAGGGCTGTCTGTCTGCACACTTAAACTGTAGGGAGGCTTTACCATTGCTATCAGTTTTGTGTGAACAATGATGATTATGAATAGCCTCCTAAAACCCTGACATACACAGAGGTGTGGCTCAGGTTTTCTGCATTGAGCTCCATGCTCTCCAGTGGGAGTATTGTCCTGGGCTGTTGAAGTCACAGATCCCAATGTCCTGATGATTTTTTATTTATATAGATCCAAAAATGCTCACCTGCCTTGCAGGTGATAAGACAAGTTCTCCACCCTCATGGATTTCCAATCTATGTATGACAGTAAGAAGAAACTTTGCAAGAATATGGTTCCAGTAAGTGACTCCGGTCATGAAAATTAATACTGGATTATCCTCTGCATGAATCTCCTCCACTTTCCCATCCTTACCATGCCACAGCTGTGAACTCACTATGTAGTCTACAGAAATGAAACTGCACCCAGATCTGCAGGCAGTAGAAGGGGCCACTTTTGAACCTTCTCCCTAGAGATTTGAAAAAGAGATGCCTTTGAACAGCCCCATTAAGTATAGTTGGTGATGTGTTGTTCTTCCAGGTTATCAGTGGTGCTTTAGCCTTGGATTGGGAATCCAAACTGAATTTGGGATAGCAGGCAGGTTCTGCATGATCCTAATGATGATCCTAGAAAAGGGTTTGGGGAGGGACCTCTGTGACTGCAAAGAAAATCAGGGAGTGATTTCTCTCGCAAGGATAAGTGTGCTCCAAAAGCCCTGTGAGCTTCACTTTACAGGACTCTACGTTTTCCTGGTCATTGCCAAGGCCAAGCCCACCAGTCTACTGTAGATATGCAGGTCAGGGAAGAAAGACACCTCCACTTCTTGGCCAAGCTTCTGTTTCCAACTTGGGGCAGGGGAACAGCACCTGGTGGAAGTGAGCAGAGGAACAAGAGACAACCCCTGCTAACGTAGGAAACAGAATGTCATGGCCTTGAGGTCCATGCTCCCAGAGCTGGAAAAGGGAGTGTGCAATATTTATCCCTTAATGGAGCAGTTTAAGACTATTTCACTGGTTTATGTGCCAGCAATAAAAGTAAGAAGTCAGTGGCAGGGCTGCTGCCCAGCTGAGCATGACATAAGGTCTTTCGTTTCCATATAATTTATAAACAGTCTGTGTGTGTGTAAAGATAACTGGGTCTGATGCTCACAAGCACAGTCTGTCAGGGGGAGGGCAGCTGCATGATCCCTGTATCTCTCTGGGAACCCAGGAGAGAAGTTATTTGCTCTGAGGAAACGAGGGGCAAAGAACAGAATGGAAATCAGATGAGAGCAGGCTTTAGTACTCTTAAATTCAACATCAGCTGTGGTACAAGCAAAAAGAAATCTCTGTGACTGTGAAACTGGGACTGGATAGGTCTAAAGAGCCATTAAAAACCTTGAACCGCTAAAGCAGTCGTGTTAAACCAGCCCTGCCTGCTGGGCTAGAGGAGCCCTATAGGACTCCTGGCAGGCCACACACAGACCTGGGAACAGGCGGGCATACAGCAAGTTTAAAGGTGGCAGGCCTAGCAGCAGTGGACCCAGTAGTGGTGGGATTGTGTTGGAACAGCCCTTGCTTACCCCCCGGCCACCAACAGCCATACCCAACCCAACAGAGTCCTGTACCCTGGGTTCTGCAGCACTTTCCACCCCAGCCATATCCCCCGCCCCCCAGGCTGGAGGGAAAGGCTCTGAGGATTGTATGTTTGACCCCCTGAGAGTAGGAACAAATGTACCTTTTCAATGCTTTAAAAGGGGGAGGAGGAGCTGCTTTTCAGGAGTGTGCAACAGCTGTTACAATCTACCTGTTGCATCTGCATGAGCCTGTAGCGATACCAGTGACCTAAATCACTGTGCCTTTGAATCTGAATGAGGCAGGGTTAGAGTTGTCACGGTTTTGCTGCATTTGGCTCTCTATAGAATTCTGCATGTGCAACAGTTATCATGACAGCATGGAGGGGTGTGCAGGTATTACTATACTTGCTATCTCTGTCTATACCCTGACTCTCTAAAGGAGAAGCTGCTTTGCCAGGCTGCAATAGTCCACCAAGGATTAAACTCACATTAGGGTGCACAGGGTCTGAAATCATTTCAAGGAGGCTAGTAGGGTGATGTGGCACTAGTGTAAATGGGAAAAAGGACCATAGAAGGGGCCTAGGCAGGGTTGGGGTCAAACGGCAGGTGAAACACACAGGCATGAGACCAGCTTGGACCAATGTGAATTAAAACATTCCATCAAAACCTTTTGAAGTGTAGCTGCCAGGCTTCATGCTGCTCTTAATATGCATCATGTTGAGCAGCTAAATATATTCACAGCACAGTACAGCGGGGCCTTGCTAATCTGCCCTTCATCATTTGGACACACAAAAATGGCCCTCTTACCCAATATCTCAAGGCAGGTTTAATAGTAGAGCCATCTTGCTCAAGGTCTCATATTACTAAGACTTCATCACTTCAGCAAGGCTGGCTCGAGCCTTCTCACTAGGATATGACAAAGCCTGAACATAAATAATTGAAACTCAACTCCAGTTGTCAAAGCGAATGAGCAGAGTGCATTTTATCACACCCTTACCCTTCCTTCCTTATTTATTTTGTTTGTTCGCTTACATGTTAATTTGCAACATGGTTTTCTGAGTCATTAGTACAACTTAGAGAGGTTCGACTTTCGACATCTGTGTTCATTTGTATAGTTGACCTAATTGGTCAGCACTTGAGTCTGAGTTTCCATGTGAGCTAAAAGCAAATGTAAGTATCCCATAACTGTCTTTGCGGTGTCTGCATTTGGAAGCACACCCAGTGGTTTAAGTGCTGACATGCTCTAAGACTTTTTCTCAGGTAACTGTGCTTGTGAATGAAAGCCTGTCCTTGGGATGGGGGGGTAGATGAAGGTGTGGGGGGGACTATAGGAAAAACACTGGATGAGCATCCCCACTGGAGACTCTAGTCATTTTGTCTGCATTTCTCATGATAAAATGGAGGAGTTCCAGATCTCAGAAAAGTAGAGCTGGGCACTAACACATACCCCTGCCTAGATCAAGTCATCACCTCCAACCCATCTCAGAGGTTTTCCTTGTGGATTGGGAGGGGGGTTGTGTGTAAACTCCAGTAAAAGCCTGCAGCATTTAATGTGCAGGGAAATCATCCCCCCCACCAATGTGTGTGTGTACCAAGCTCTGAAGTAAAGAATTACAAAAGGCCTGTTAGCTGTTGTTTTTCTGTGAAAGTGGTACAAAGCCTAGGCCCGGCAGGACAAAATTGTGTGCAGTAGCCAAAAGCATGCATTGTGCTTTGTCATGCATAACCAGCCAGTCCTTGTCTTCCACTCCCTGTCTCTACATCAGCATTCTCCAAATCCTTTTAATGAAGAGAATCTGATAAGGGATCTGGTCATACTAGATTCTTTTTTATTTCCCTCTGACACATAACCCAGCTGGCTGGGTGGCAGTTCAGGGAGGAATCAAGCATTCAGAAACAAAAGAGTAAATCAAGTTACTATTTTTCCATCACTTTAAGCAGTTCCCCTCTAAGCGTTCCCTAGATTCTATCTCTGGTAGTTATAATTTGGATTTATAGAGAGGGCTTGCCAAAGGCCGTCATATGTACCGAACAGAGAAAGGGGTCCCACCAGACAGAAAGGAGCTTCATTGTGAGAGAAAACAAGGGAAGGGTATGGGGGAAAGGGGAAGCTCTCGTGGGAAGTGTCCAGTGAACAGGCAGTACTCCTGTGAGCTGATGGCCCGAGTCACAGACATTATTGGTGACAGACAGGTCAGGAGGGGGGACAGACAGGAGGGGGCAGCAGGCAGCACAAGAGGTATCTTGGTAGGTTTATTTTTGAGGAAGGGAAGGCAGTTGAACCTAAAAGTGAGGCAGACAGAATTATGTCCCAGAACGGTGAGCCCGGAGAAGGTACCACAAAAGCACACAGAGAGGTGACTGGTTTGCAGTTTCCCAATGCAGTGGCTTTCTTGGATGCCACTTTAGCTTGCAGTGCCACTAGAAGAAAAAAAAGGCTCCACCCAGTACTTCAGGACTCAAATTCCTCAAGTTCAGGAAAGCCGAAGGAGTAACCAAAGAATAGCCTGCCACATCCAAATGAGCACGGACATGCGGTATGTGGCACCACAGATCCATCTGCAGCACCACACACTACAGATGCACATGCAGGTATTCCCCGCACTGTTACCTTGCAGTGCAGGGGGGTTTATTGACCCCAGGGTAAAAAAAAAACCCACACCAGAAAAAAGTGGGGCAGTGCACATGGCGGCAGTGCATGCTGCCCAAAACCAGAGCCTGGCTGGCTGGAAACATACTTCAGCTGCCAGCCTGATTTTCTGCTGCAGGAGCCCCACGGCTGCAGTTCCTGGAGGCCCCCAGAGATCCAGGTAAGGCTGCTGTGGCCAGCATAGTTGCTGGGCCCAGCCTCCCGTACTCCACCCGGGGTAACCTGCTGCACATGGCACGGGCGTTCCCAGGGGCAAGTAGCAATGGCAAGAGGTGTGCTGCTGCTACTTGTCCCTGGGGAAACAACTGTCCATGATCATGTGGATGCACCCCTGGGCTCTACCTCAGACTAGATCAAAGACTCAGCCTGTACCCCAGGTCCTCTTCCTTTCTCTGCATGAGGCCCAGCTAAGCGATGAGCTCTGGGCTAGCTCCAAGAAAGCAGCATGTACCTTGCACTTGTCACCAGTTGCTGAGGTTGGGGTAGAACTGACTAATTTCTATCAAACTACAGTGAGTGATGAGATGGCGGTGCTTATTGTCAGCTCATGGGTAGTGTGTCCACCACAGCTATGGGAGACCACTTCAGCATGGTTCTGAATCTTATATTCCTCAAGCACAGGAACCAAGCGGCATTGGTGTATCTGAACACACTTGTGTGCAATAACCTCGGCCTTAAGACATGCACGTCCTTAGCACAAAGCTTTGAGCCTTCTGCTCTCCTAGCACATATATTTCTCTGTTAGTTGTGTATCCTATATCCACTTACGGGGTGTGTTTTTTTAGGGGGTGATGTTCTGGGCTGCTGCTGAGACTTAATATTTCTCCCAAAGTCCCTTTATACAGAAACTCATTGAGATCTTCTAATCTAAGAGATAATAACCTGAGGAATTTCTAGTCAGGCTTCATTGGCCATGGCATTTCACTACTCTTTTAAAAATCCCTAATGTTTTCCCATTCCAAATCAGAGAAGAAACAGAAAACAAATCAATCCATGCACTAGCAGCAAGATCAGCTTTTCAATAACCATGGAGAGGGGGAGTGAAAAAGGGAGGAAAGGAGAGATGAAGAGATATGGAGAGAAAGTACAGAGATGGGGAGGAGCAGCATTTATGGACTCATTGGAAACCATCAATCATTGTTAGCGCACTAGGCTATTTAGAGCTGGTGAGTATTAAATTCCAGCAGAAAGGGAGTTGATTTGATGAATAACAGGAGGAAAAACATTCCCACTGCAAAAGAATAAAAACAAGAGTTTCCCCTACCCCATACCACAACCCCAAGCCAAACAATTCCAACCTGAGAGAGGCTTCCATGAGAAAACCTGAGTGTCTGAGAGAGAAGCCAAGAAGGAGGATGGCTGGTGAAAGTGTGAGGAGATAGCGTGGGGAGGGAAAGGGATAGCTGTCGGCTGAGCGAACTCTGGGGATTGAGGGGTACAGTTACAGGAACATTAAGTACTGTGTCTTTCAGAACCCAAACTTCAATCCAGTATGGGAGGTGGGTTTACTCAGCCTTAATTACAATGCAGCCCCCCGCTAATTATTAGTGACTGGTGTGAGTGTTCATATTAGATAAAGCCCCAAACTTCCTCCAAAGCTCAGACCCTTTTGAGGTTCAGTTACCAAGCTCCTACAAGCATCTGTGTCTGTGAAGCACCCTGCACATCCATAGTACTATTCAAGTCATACATCTTGCTGCTGAATGTCATGCTTGGTGATATCCATTCCTTGGGCAGGGCTAATCGAGTACAGGCATGAAATAAATAATCCAGGCCCACATAATGCAGCTGCATAATAATAAATGGTAATAATTAATAACATTCTCTACTGTTTTGGTGCTTCCTGCTTGTGGCTGTTCTGAAGAGCCCAAACCAGTCTGGGAGGACTTATCTTAGGCATTCCCAACCTGCCACAAAAATCACATGTTGGACTCCAAACAGTGCTTATGCAGCAAGACAGCAGTAGCATCACCATTTAATTAGGCCCGCCAGCAATGGACCTGAACTTCTGCAGACCACCACAGGCTTCTCTGACCTCAGTAGGGCTTGTTTAGATGTGGGCATAGACAAATATGCTGAGAATTCAAGCAGGCCATTCTAGAAAAGTCAGCCATTTGTCCTAAAAGCGCAGTCTGAATGGAAAGGTGGATGGTTTCTCCTTTTTGTTTCCAGATAATGGAAGGGAGATGAGCAGGGAAGAATTTTAAATGAAACAGATTATGAAGAGATCAAATAATTACACTCAGGGTATTTGGTTTTACAATGAAGGATTAACTTGGCACAAGTGTAAATTTGAAAGGGAAAGGCTGGAGCAGCTCAGGTGACCTTTTCTTGGAGCCAGTGGGGATTGTCGCAATGATGGATGGGACACACTGTCAGCACAAAAGGGAATCAGGAAAGGCCACTTCAGTTTGCTAAACAATAAGAGATCTGCCCTGAGGCGCCAAAGGTTGGAGCCCTTCACTGACATGAAAAAAAGCCTGGCCCCATCCTGGTTATCTGCTCCCCGCTCCTGCTGGGACTGGACATGAGGCTCCCTTGTTAGGGGTGGTGAGAATGGGTACACTGAGGAACAGGAATGCCTTTCCCCCATTTCG
>NW_005841956.1:1430356-1432728 GCF_000455745.1 Alligator sinensis
TGCCTTTCCCCCATTCAGCACCCAAATCCACCAGGCATGCAGAGGACAGATGGACAAGAGCAGGATTGATAATGTCTGCAACAGGATGTGGAGGAGTCTTGTAGAATGCAAGGTGAGGAGGAGGACGAGTTCAAGGTGAGCAGTGTGTCATTGGGCTCCCAACCAGGGTCCATGATTTCCTGTCATTTCCATATAAACATCTACTATGCTTAGGACAGGGATGCTACATAATCCCAAATAAGCGAAGAGCTGACAGCAAAGGAACCATTCTATTGGGATAATACACACTGTGGAGCAGACTGAGAAACTCTGACCCAAGGGGAAAGTCCTTGTCCCTGCTGTCTGTGGTGCGACTCCATGTCCCTAAGTGCCAGAAGCTGAAAGAGGGGAAGTTTCACCCCAGAACCCATTTAGGGGTCCTTCTGGTGTGACGATACTGCATGTGGTACGTATCACTGCCATGTGGCAGCCGGGCTGAGGACAGCTCTGGGATGGGAGAATGACTCACAGGGACTCTTCTGTGGGTGTGTTTCATATTAGGACCATTAAAGTCTCCACAGTTAGGAATGTAACTAAACCATAGTGTGAATCCTTAATGGCAAACATCCCACCAATGTATATGAGAGGACCTAATGAAGATGCCAGTGCTCCAGAAAGGCTCTCTCTTGTGTGAGATCTGCTGGGATGGCTCCCACATGACACAGGATCAAAGTAAGAGGCTCCAATCCCGGGGTCCCTTTGGCCAGTTCTGCCAACTTTGATCAGGGTTTCTTGCTTAGAAACATTTTTTTCACACTTGCTTCCCAAGTGCTAAGTGCCTGGAGCAATACTGGAAACTCTGAGACAATTTCAAATGTCTTTGTAACAAAAGTGGGGCGCAGACAATAGAACTTTGATGTTATTGACATATTGGTTCAGAGGGTTTTTTGTTGTTGTTTCCATTTCCCAGCATTGGAGCTGAGCACAAGCTGCTGCTGCTATGCTATGTTTAATTAGGTAATGTTTGTGTAGTGCTTGGAGAACATAAAGTGCTCAGTTAATGGAGAGCATTATCCTTATTATTATGCCATCCCATATTTGTTGGCTACATTTTCACTAGAGTCACAAGAGCTTGGGGGAGGGGGAACCTCATTTTACATTTAAATAAAACAGAATGTATTTGTTTTATTTAAATGTGAAATGAAATACCGGTGTTTAGGAAAGGCGACAGACTCATGGCCCTGGGGAGTGAAGAGCACTGTTTAGCTATAGAACACTGATGGGACAGGCAGGGTCAGAAGTATCACCCACCTAGAGAGACCACTTTCTGGCAAGCACAGAAGAGTTCAGTCTCAATGGCCCATTTGGTGCTTGGCCTCCCTTCTGAAACTGCCGTCAATAAGACTAATTGGTGCCAGTCACTGGGGATATTCATTTGTCATATGGACATGTGTTAACTAGCAACTGGACTGAATCCCACTGACTCATTCTATATAGGGGCCACCAAAGAGCCATTGGATGAGAATGGCTTTCAGCCCCTGCTGATCTGGGATGAAAATCTATGTGCAGGGTCCCAAAGGTTTTCCACATGCATGAAGCAGTTCTCTGTGACATTGCTTGGCCATCGTTGCATTGGGGCCCTGGATCTCCAGTCCCACATAGGCCTGAAGTTGATTAAAGGCTGATGGAGACAGCCAGGGAATGTAGCAGCAGCTCCTCTTGATGGCAGAATAATTGCAGGCCAGAAAACATGATCTTGTTTCAGTTAACCCTGTTACAACAAGTTGCTTTAATAGACTTATGAAATGCTCTGAGCATATAAGAGTGTGAAACCCTTGTGCATCTTTACATGTGCTCTGGGGGTGGAGTGGAGAGCTACTGTAATCAAAGCACCCACAGCATCCTGAGGGCTGCTCTAATTAAGTGGCCAAAGCATATCGTATAGTAACATCCTACACTTCAAAATGTCTGTGTGGGCACTTTAGCTAAAGCTCGTTCACTGAGCTTTAGTTAACCCCCCTCCCCCACCACCACTGCCATTTTGAAGCATGGAGACACTGAATACATGAAATGCCAAAGCTGCTGAAGTGTGCTAATTAGCATGCTCCATCATACTCGATTAATCGAGTCTGCTCCAATGCACTGTAATTACAGGGCATCAGAGCAGGAGTCCAGCATGTCTACATGCACCCCTTGTTTCCAGTCCTTTTACATTCAGACATTGCTTAAACCTCAAGCTCCTGAAATAAGGTTTGACAGATACTTCAGCCTAGGATAGAACTGGGGGAGAGGTAGCCTGGCACGGGTAATGCATGTTATTGGCCTGATGCCTGGACTGGCCTGCTGGAAGATCACAAGAATTCCTAGCCAGAGTTGGAAACAGAGGGCATTCC
>NW_005841956.1:1432759-1452830 GCF_000455745.1 Alligator sinensis
CCTGCTTTTGTATATTCAAAAGACTTCTCCCTGGGGCAGGTGCTGAGGACAGGCTTAGGATCAGCAGATGATTCTGAAACTGGATAGGAGAATATCCCAATCTGGAATAAGCATTCTGGATGACATATCATGAATAGGAGAAGTTTCCAGAGCAGGTACTGAAGAGGGTCCTACATGAGTAGAAGAAATAGGTATTCCTGGAGTAAAAGTGAAGTAAGGCTAGGGTACAGCCCTCTGTCACATGCAGAAGCTGACATCTACAAGTAAACCCTGATGTTTTTTTCCCTTGTCTAGCCTGACTTTTAAATTTTTGTTTGAGGTTTCCTCTCCTTGTGATTTTTTTCCTTACTGGTGATAAAACATTTGATGAACTATGCTACAGGCCCAGACTCCAGAACTCCATAACTTCCCTCCCACCCCCACCTCCACCCCCGCCAAATATGTTTGTATTTTTAACATTTTAGGCAACAATCTTAAAGCAAAACAGATGTGACAATGAATATTTATCTGCAGCATCTCAGTATGGGATTTTCTCTTAAACTCGATAAAATAAACTGCTCATGATACAGAACAACATTTCTCTTAATATACAATCCACAAGGGGCAGGAGGGGGAATTAGCAGATGAACTCAGCATTAAAACCATTTAAAATCAAAAGAGCAGCAGCATTTCCCTGCCAGGAGAACCAATGGTTGTTTTCCAGGAGAAGCTATTTAGTTTCTGAAAACTCCTTGCAAAAAAGTTTGTAGTTGTACTGTTGAAAGACAGAGGTAAAAGAATCTTTCTACCAATGCATGGGGCCTGGGATGAGCTGAACAGAATGCTCAATTTCTTACCAGGTCCATGGCACGGCGATATGGAAAGAAGACACTGGTAGTTCAGGAATATAAGAATCAAGAAGGAAGATAAAGAAGAAGTGGGAAAGGAAGGGGAATCCAATAGGAGGTATGAATTAGAGCTGCTGTTCTAAACGCTGTGCTGAATGCTGGAGGGGCAGCTGCATTTTCCATTTCTCTCCTTCTCTTTAGGGACTGATTCATAATGTGGATGGTTTAGAGAGAAGTCAACCTCATCAGTACACAAGCTGCCAGGTTTTTTTTTTTCCCTTTGATTCCCATCCATCAACTCAGCAGTAACAATAGGACCATATGAAGTCTTTCCACTCATTCAGTTTCTGTGGTCTAATATTCACCAAATGTTCAGCCACAATTCCCTGGCTTGTGCCAACCTCCCATCCATGTGCTAGCTTGGCCCAGGACTGCTTAATTTTTTTAATCAGATAAGATTGGATTAATCTAGTCCACCATTACTATTGTCCAAGTCACTACTATGACATGTACCTGAAACCTGGCCTTTTAGAAGCCACCTGAGCTTACTTTAGAGATTTGGCTACTAGAGGACCTCTTGCATTGCAGATGTGAATTAAGAGTTTTGGGTCTAATGCAATACATGGGATGGAAAGAGATCCTAATATGTTTATCTAAGTAGCTGGGGGATTCCAAAGTCTTGCAGTTGTGTTGGACTATCTATGAAGACAAGACTGGCCTCACAGCAAGCTATTAGTAGGGTATGAAAGTGATTCTTAGCAGAGATGGCTATCTTGAACACATCACACCTGTCAGTCACCCTCTGAACTGACTTCACATATATATATATATTGAGTAGGGCTCTGCGAAATTTCACCACCTGTTTCATTTTGATGCTGTTTTGACTCATTTCAAGCTCGAAACAGCGAAATCAAAATGAAACGAAGGGCTTCGAAACAGCCTCAAAACGAAGTTTCAAAGCTGAAGCTGAGTTTGCCTGCAGGGAAACAGAAAGCAAGGAGAGGGATGGGGAAGAGGGGGGAAGGAAACAGTGATGGCATGACTTAACACACATGCTGGAGTAGAAGCTCCTGCAAGAGTGGAAAGAAAGGCTCTGTCACAGTTTGGCTGCCTGGGATGCTGCTGGTGCTATTGTGCTGCTGATCACTAAGCTATTATTTTACTGTTGTTATTTAAAATGATGAACCAGACTGAGGCGGTAGGGGAGGAGGAGACCTCATTGGGCACACTACCGTGTCATGTAGAGGCCTTAGCATCAGTGAGGACGCGCCTTAACACACACGCACAATCATACGTCATGAGTTTTGCTTGTCAGCAGCTTGAGGTGCAATTTCCCATAAACCCCTGCATCTATCTCCTTGAAACTTTGCAGGCATCATGCCCTCAGAAGGGGCTAGCAACCCTGCTGTTTTCATCCAAACCTGCCAAAAAATGACAAAGTTATAGGCAGTTTTGTGGTTCCCTATTATAGCCTATGGGCAAAACGTTGAAACAGCAAAACAGTTTTGAGGAAGCGAAACGCAACAGTGCTTTTGAAACAAAATGAAACAAAACTCAAAACAAAACACTGTCCCATTGAAACAGCGAAATGGAAGTTAAAACAAAACAGTGCTTTTTCGCACAGCCCTAATATTGATGGTCTGGGACCATCTTCAAGGTCTCTGTCCTTATCTTCAAGGTTCTCCAGGGCCTGACTCAGGATGTCTAAAAAAACACCTAAATCTGCAGGATGAAAATCATGAGCAACAACTCTGCTTTCTTTACAAGACAGAACTCTGTAGCTAAGGTAAACCTTGTCTTTGTGGGAGACAGACCTTACTTGGAAGACAGAGTGAGGCGGTTGAACAAGCTTACCATGAGCTAAGGTTATCAGAAACCTCATCACCACCTATTCCACCTTCTCTCTATACTGCCTTGTCTCACATAAGCATAAAACTGCCTGTATATTAACAAACTAAAAAAGCAAAACTACTAAAACAAAGTACTGCACTGCACATGCACATGCACATGCACACTTCTTCCCCTGGGGAGGTATAGAGAACATGTAACACGTGACAGATGTTAGTTAAACTGCTTAATGCATTGTTGGAATGCATTCAAATTCCATGGTGAGACAGCTAGGATAAAAACCCATATAGAATAGATGAGACCATCTCCCAATGCCTAGGACTTCCACTGCCAGGAGAAAGATGGGAATTCCGCATTTATAACCCAATCCTTTCCTTCTCCACAAATGGGACCATTTTGTATAAATTATGCAGGGTTTTTCGTGATCTGGTCAGATTGACACCCACAAATTCATTCTACATAGGCAACCAGGAGCCATTGGACATATGATGCATGCAATGGCTTGCATTGGTTTTTTTGTTCAGTTTGAAGGCATAAAAATAGTATACAGTACATGGGCAAACAGGATGGTAACAGCACCACTATCTCTAATGGATAGGCTGCCTCCCTGACAGCAGTAGTACTGATATTCCAGGAGAGCTCCCCAGGTACAAGATACAGCACAGGGCAGCTCCAAGGCTAACTGAACCTTGTTAATAATATTAGTTACAGGGTTGATTATAAGTATTTGTAACTGTGTTATGCAATTGTTGTTTCAAAAGTGCTGTTCCTTTTGGCTTGGAAGGGAAGAGGTGGTATTGTGTAATTCCCTGACAGAAGGCCAGGCAGGTCCCTGTGAAGCACTTGGTTGTGTGGACAGAAACAGTTGGAAAGGTACAGAGATTAAGGTAGAACCCTTGTAAAGCATGAGCAACCCTTGAACAGCACATGCAAGAGCGTAAGGGAGAGATCAATCATTGCCAACCCATCCTCTCCTGGGCCAGTTCTTTTCAATTGCTCAAGTTGTTGATTTGTAAAGTTGTTGTTTCCATCATTATTGGAAATGGTCCCTCTGGGATGACCTCTCTTTCTGCATGTGGATTGTGCCAACATTATATCTCTTCTTATAAACCCAGCTGGCCTGAGTGACTTACCTGCACTGAATGGGCAGTGGCAGAGATGAGGCACTGGATGAGGCGAGCTGGCATAAATCAGAGGAGATAGTGGGGAAGATGGAAGCCAAATTTACAGGATGAATACTGAACATGTGCCTTGCTGACCTTGACCATCCTGCCTCCTCACCCCAGGCTTTCTCTCTGTTCCCTCTCCAACGTGTTATTCCACTTCACTTTTGGACTGTACACTCTCCTCACCCTCTTCTGGGCAGAGTCCAATTCCAGGTGTATTTCTGTAGACACCTAGCCCAATTATAGGTGACTAAGAAATAAAGGGACAAAGAGAAGAAACCTTCATCAGTCTGGAGAGACAGCAGGGAGGAGATGTAGAAACTGCCTACAAAGAGAGGCAGGTACATTCCAAACCATGCGGGGAGGATGATAATTCTCATTAGGCAGTGAAGGCAAGCAAGCAGTAACAGGAGCATTTATGTTGAGCGTTAAAAGAAACAGCTTGGTTCTAAGGGCATTTGGCAAAGGGAAAAGGTGTCCAGGGAGGTTACAGGATTTTTGGTGTCCAAGACACTACATCAAATGGTTTTCACCAGGGACTGAGAGAGAGTGTACCAGATTCAGCTGCTGGAAAAGGCAGTGACATGGCACAGGCCTGGCCAGTTCTTAGCCTCTCTGAGCCAAGTTCCTTTAGGGCTCAGGAGGAAAATCATCTGCTAAAGGAGGGGAGAAGGCTCATTTGTTTTATTCTGAAGGTCCATCTGGGTAGCCTCAGCACTGCTTACATTCCTAAGCCAAGCACTTATGCGACTGAGGTGAAAAGGACTTGTCTGGGTCAGGCATAGTGCAAAGCAGTAGTATGTAAGCTTCTCTCACATGCAGCTCTTCCAGTGCACCCAAGGCCTGACCTGCTGCACCCTCTTCTATTGATGCCCAGTGCTCTCACAGTGTCCTGCCAATGCCCACCAGCCCTGTCCTACCACCTCCACTGCTACTGGTAGCTGACAAACCCCCATCGCTGCATTAATCCATTTTGATTCTGACCTGGAGCATCTTCTGTTGTTTCTAGTTCTGGGCTCCCCACACCGTTCCTGTGGGGTTTGGCTCAGCCTTTATAATGGCATGTCTGATCACATATCAGCTTCAAAGCAGCGCCACAGGGCACGGAGTGATGCTGCCAGCCTACAAACTGCATCCAATGTCCCAAGATAAGTTAACCTCATTCCCTCAACCTTATAAAAGTGGCCCAGTGTTATGATGTAGCTGCATAGCATTCCTTTGTAAGGAAATGAAGTGTCAGGGGCACAGCTGTGAAATATATGCCCAGCTTTCTCTAATTCGGTAGCAAGCACAGGGCAGGGAGAGGGGGCAGGTTCCTGTTTAGGTTTTCGGTTACTGTGTTTCTAAAATATTTATTTTTCTGGGTGTTTCTATCTGAGCCTTTTCAGAATCTAAATATTTGGATGATCAGGGAGTTGCGGCTGGATTCATCACCCAGGCCTTGGCATTTCACTGCTTTCTGAGTTACATTGTGTGTCAGGCAGGCCAATGGCCTGCTCTACACCCTTATTCCACAGGACTCTCCCAGTGCTTGCATGAAGATCAGATAGCATTTAAATGTAATCTCCTAGGGCAAAGAGAGTGATGGGAGGAATTGAAAGGCCCAATAGAAAAAAAAAAAAAAAGCAGCAGCATATTAATGAATAAATAATAAAAAAAGAGAAAAGATCATTGGAAAGCAATGGACATTCTTTATGGCACATTAATGTGTTTTCTCAGCTGCTTTCTGTTCTCTCCCAATTCTCTTGATTCCTGTCCTGAGGACATTTTCTGCTGGGAAGTGGTAGGTACAGGAAGATTCAGGGTCATTTCTCTCCCCTCAGAAATGTCACAGTCTTTGCACTGTGGTTACAAAAAAATCTTCAAATCTCACCCCAAACAGAGACCCTAAACTGCCTGCTAAACTGTAACCCAGACACCTATATAGATTCCCCTGGTGACTGCTGACATATCAGGTGCAGCTTAGAATAGCAGTTTCCAAGCTACGGGTCATGACCTTGAATGCTTTCCCAGTCCTTTTGAATGGGGACATAAGTTCCCCGGACATTTAGCTGCCCCAAGTGAGCTTGAAGTGGAAGTGGGGGCACACACAGTGCCATGAGCTGACCAAAAGTTGCATTTTAAGCCTCTGGGTTGGGTCAT
Source organism: Alligator sinensis (assembly GCF_000455745.1). NCBI lineage: Eukaryota > Metazoa > Chordata > Crocodylia > Alligatoridae > Alligator > Alligator sinensis. The sequence continues at coordinate 1,438,743 of NW_005841956.1, forward strand.
GGCTGAGGAAGGTTGGGGACTGCTGGAACTGGATACTGGGCCAAATTCTGGATGTGAGGCAACAGGAGTGAGCCTTTCCCATGGCAGTAGCAGTTTCCCTCACCTGGGGTAATGACATCCAAAGCAAAGAACCACACTAATGCAGATGGCAGCCAAGCTCCAACAGAGGTTCAGGCACTGGCCTACTGTGCAGTCTTGGGCAAATGGCTTCTCCTCTCTCGCCTCAGTTTCCCCACTTGCAAAGTAGGCATAATGAAACTGATAGACCTTGTTTAGAGGAGTTGTGATGTTGATTACATTAGTGTCTGTAAAATTCTCTGAGCTCCTCAGATGAAAGGTGCTGTAGGGAGAAGGGTTATTATTCATTGTAATTCATATTGTAGCTCTGCCACATTACTGGATTCCATTCTACTGAAAGCTCCCAACACGCTGTCTATCCCCTCCTCTCCATATCATAGGCAGCCTCCTGGGCAAGGAATTTAGGGCAGATGTTCATGGTGAAACATCAGTCACACTAGGCACAGTCTCTTATCTCTTTGTTGACAGCATTGTCATCACACTGTGATGAGTGACGCAAATGCGGTTACACCTGCTCCTGAGTTGTTCACTGAGAAATGCTGACGTTGCCTTGCTAGAGGAAAGAATTTCTTAGGGTGAGATCTTTTATTGGACCAACTATATAGCTGGCAAAGTTGATCCAATAAAAGATAGCACTCTAAGAAAATCTTGCTTCTCACATCATTTGTGGACCAGCACAGCTACATTATCATTCTTACGCTGCAGTTTCTTTGGTCAGTCCCAGACTCTTTTCATCTGCCTCCTTTTCTTTTTGTTTCAGATCTCCAAAGAATGCCTGCTCCTTTCCCTGGGTTTTAGACGGAGAGCTGAAGTGGTCTTCAGTGCAGCTAGCACTCCCAGCTTCCCCCGTGATCAAAGAAGTTGGGCTGGAGACCACACCTAGCTGTAGGGAAGAAGTATTGTATTGTAATGAAGGTTCTAGGACCCAGGAGATTTGGATTCTACTCACAGTTCTGCCATTGGATGACCCTCAGGGCAAGTCCATTTACCACTTTTTGCCTTTACTCTTTCATCTCCTAAAACATGGGGGCATGATACCTGCCTACATCATAGAGAGAGAGAGATTATTGTGATGCTTAATTCATGAGGTTTGAATCCTGAACCCATTCACTTCCACAGAATTGGGGTTTGGCCCTTAGTGCATGTAAAACACTATGAGGTCATCGTACAGAAGCTGCTTCAGAAAGTGAAGTATTGCAATGGTTTTATTTTCCTGGCTGCTTCTCATCCATAAACTTTTTTTCTTCTCCTAACCCATTTTAATACCTGCAACTCAGCTGATGAGCTGACTTAAAAGCAGAGCTAACTTTGCAAATCTCTTTTATGCATGACCATGGGGAGAGCAGGCACGTCTTTGCAGAATGGCTGCTGGGTTCCACATCGGGAGGGCAGGATCATTCTCTTTTCTCTTTGCAAAGTAAAGACAAAGGAGAAATGTGTCAGCTTAATGCATGGGGACCTGAATTCCTCCAGCAGTGTCATGCTAGATGAATGCTTGGGCTGTTCTAGCAGAGCGCCCTGGGAGAAGAATTGTAGGACTCTCAGGAATTTCTCTGTCCTAGTCCTGGTATCTGGCAGTGCCTCTGCTCTATGCTGCAGCTACTGTGTCCTGGTGTTTGCAGCAGGACAATTCATCATTGTGCGTGTTTCCCTCAGCAAACCTGCACAACATCCTGTCCTGAACAAAACTGTGTTTATTCTAGTCCTGGCCCTCTCTCAGCTCTGCCAATGTGTTTCATTCCTGGCCTGCACCACTTCACTTTGCCAGTTACTAATCATAGGCTTCTATACACAGCCTTCTGCTGTGACCCATAACACCTCTCTTCCCATTACAGCCCCCAATACAGCTATGCCAAACAGTCTCTGTCCTGACTCTCCACACCCTTTACTATGGCCCCTTGTGCCATCTCTCCCTCCATGTCTGTGAATATGTCCCCATTTTGACCTGCTTTTACAATTCTAGGATCAGCTACAGCTCAGTCAATGCTACTCAGTCAGGACCCACAACCATCCCCTCTGCTATTCCAACCCAGGAGCCCCCTTAGTTCTGCAGGGCAGTTCAGTGATACTCTGTAGATCCTCTTGCTGTGATGGGCATGAGCTCTCCCTGAGACCTTTGCCCCCTTGTATGCGATATTTCTTCACTATGGACAGAAAGCAACTGCAGTTTAGTCTGAGACTGCCACACTCATCTCATGAGTGCCCTTCCTTGGATGTAAACTCACCCAGTTTGAGATACAAGAGTTATGCCCCAACCCTTGTCTACAGCATCAGTAATGGCATTACAAATACAACCCTGACAAAAGGCATTCAGCTTCAGAGAGTGCAGAGCCACACCTGTTTGCCATCAAGCAGTTTAATTTCCCTTTTAAATTACTGAGCAGGCTAGATGCTTTCCAGTGGTTTTCAACAGAGGTCTGTCCCCAGCCCTGGCTTCCAAATATTGGCCAGGTGTACATCTAATAGAACACCTGCCGGTGGCCCCAGAGCATGGGCATGGAGGACAGGTAGCTGACGGCCAAGCCAGGGAAGGAGTCAGAACTGGGCGCACAGGTGAGACCCTTCCATAGAGTCAAGTCATCCAGATAATGCAAAACAGGGAAGGACCACTCAGGCTACAGCTCCATGTCAGTGTCTTGCCCTCAGGGTCCCTTGCTTTTGTTTGGATTTTGGTGAGGATCGGGCGGAGATCTATGGTGTGGGGTGTCAAGGCTGAGGGTGCCTTGGTTAGTATATCAGAGGGAGAGCTTTGAAAAGCCATGCACAACCATCTTCTGTTCCGTCTGATGTCTTTCAGGTTAATACCTTGGCAGGGTTGTTGCCTTTCCCTTTATGTCCTTGGGCCTCAATTCTCCTCTATCTTCTATCAGGGATAGCTCCTCTGAAATCACTGGAGCTACAGTCATGTAAAAGAGGAGGGTCAGGAGTTTATGGACCTGGATGGTGGTGGCAGGACTCAGGAGAGCAGCAGGCTCTGAAGTGATGCACAAGTCTCCCTACTGGGCCTCAGGGTAATGGTGGCGTGGCTCTATGGGGGACCATGGTCAGCGGCGTGGAGGGTCACTGTGAAGTAGGGGGAGGTGAAAGTCCAGCATTGGGTGGCAGCACCTGGCCTTGTACTGGTTCCCTCTATGGTTCTGGATTACTCCAGGCATCTTTTCATCCAGAGAAATATGAGATGAGCCAAAGCACATTCCTCAAAACTGGGCACCCAGTTATTGGGACATGAACAATCAGAAAATATTAGGAATAGCAGCTACCCATAGTAGAGAATAAACAGTTATATTTACTCACTACCAGGTAGTGCAATGTAAGGTCCCCCAGCATCTGTCCTCATAATCAAGGCAAATTCCAAACTCCACAGACATGCTTTCACATCTTAGCATTTTATATACTTTCAAATGTCTTTTTTTGTGTGTGTCCCCACACGTCTCTCTGAGATAACTCTCTCTTTGCCATGTCAGCAGGGAACAGTGGAACTCTGAGTCAGGACATGTGATTATGGTCTGTAAATGGGGGTCATCTTAGCAGCAGTGGTGTGGTCACTGGCCTGTGCATCTCAATTCACTGAAAGTTACCCTGATGTGGGTCTCCCCTCTCACACATGCTACTCATTGTGATTCAAACTAAACCCATCCCTGGAACCAGATTATCTTTGAGTGTGAGTGTAGTGAAACACCCAGCACTGAGCAGCTCAGGGTACAAGGGTCACTCAGTAGTTCAAGTCCTCAGTCTGAATTGGGCAGGGCAAGGGCTTTTAGCTCAGCTTCCCACATCCTACCTGATTGTCCTCTGCACTGAACTGTTGGCTGTTTTGGGACAGGGAGGTCTCTTTCAGGGGTTTCTTGTGGACTTTTACTGAGCATTGGCTGTTCCAAGGTCCTAATCTACATGTGACAAGGAGAAAGTCTTTCTTGTCCATAATTTATAGGTCTATTTCAGTGCTTACTTTATATCCTTCACCCCTGCTGGCTCTGTATGCAAAATAGGTGTACAATTGCTTTTTACTCAGCTCAGCTCAGCTTTCTGGAACTGTTCCTCTAAACCCAAAAACACACAAGAGGTCTCTGGTGGTGTCAGAAAGAAAATGTATTTCTCGTGATACTCAGTGCACAAAACTAACTCTGGATCAGCGTAGTTACGGTTACAATGCATCCTGGCAGTCCAGCACTGTGAGAAGAGCTGAGCTTGTGACACTTTCTGACCACTCAGTCCTCCTCCATCACTGAGAGGCAGGCTTCACTCTCAGTGTCTCAATAGGGCAGTCAGATGAGGGACTTTGGTCAGCACTGAGGCAGCCACACAACAGGTACCGGAAGAAGCAGGATGAAGAATGAAACTCTTTATTGTGCAGAAAAAGAATGACAGAAGAAACAGAGCAGTGCAGATATAGAGCTCATTGTGCATCTTTGAATGGTGCCCTGCTTAGAGAGAGGATATGTTACAGATCGACCTGAATTAATGACCTGGGCCCTGCTGTTTTCCATGCTGATTAGGCCTGCTACTGACTGGTAGCAGCCAGCCTAGACCAGAGGGAGCTTGGGCCAGTGATTGTACGGTACGTAACTCCCGTGCTATGCCTCATTGAGGATTTGCTGCGTTCTTTCCTGAGTCTGTCATTTTGTCTAGTAAAATCATCAGCTCAGGAAGGTCCTAGCAGCGGCCACTTAGTGAAGGGCCAGAACTGGGATTTTGTTTAATTTTCTTCTTCTTTAAGAAAAAGTCATCTGCTTATTTTGCTAGAAATAGAATTAAGCGAAGGGGAAAGGCCCCGGCTTGAGAGCTCTGAAGACTGTAGTTCTCCAGACACTGTGTGTGCAGAATGGCATGCTACCACACTACAGCCATGTGCAGCAACACTAGTGGAAATAAGAGGGGAGTTAAAGCCTCATGCCCCATTTAGTCTTTTGACTCTCTGAGAAGAGAGCTGAACTAGGGCTTGCCCCAAAGCCCATAATGGCAATCTTTCCACTGAACACTGGATCAGGTTCTTAGCATCATTCTGGTTGTGAGTTTTGGAATGGGGGTATCTGTCCTCTGGCTTGTTCACACCAATCTTACTTCAAATCAGCAACTGAATACAAGGACATATAGGGACAGACAGAGGCTGGATCCGAATTGGGGCTTAGAGATGAAAGGGTCCAATGTTGTCCCAGCTAAGTCATTTCCAATATCTTTGCCATCCAGTGTCCTTCTGGGTTTCTTCTCTCTTTTCTCCAAATATTCTTCTATATACATTCTGCAAATCAAATCAGCTCAGAGTAAGAACCAAGGAGACGTCTTTTAATGGGATTTGAACTGAAATTCAACCCTTTGGTTAAAAAAAAATATATTCTTTCAAATAGAAAAGTTCTAAACAAACCTGACTTGAGAGTCATTTAATACTTTGCCAACTTCCCTTTCCACTGCTCACAGGCTCTGGAGAGCAGAGGGGGTGCAGCTTGGTCCATCTCAGGTTGTGAGTCAGATCATGGCACAGCACCATTTCCCTCAGTCTCACTTTACCTGCTTCAAAAAATGTAAACAAAATCAAAATCACACGTGCAGCCTTTGCTGATCTGGAAATACCATTCTGGATCTTAGTTGTGTCTTCTCTTCCTGGCCAAATGCCAGGTCTGGTCATTACATTATTCTGTCTCCTTAAATACTCCTCACAGCTTCCACTGGATGTTTTGTGTCCTTGGTTCCTGTCTTAAACAGCAGTTTGCTGCTAAACAGTTGCCATGTTCCACCTCAGAGCTGGCTGCATTTTGGCAATGAGTGAAGACACCGCAATCCTCTGGGGAATGTATGAAGCTGGTGATCATGGAAATCAGACTGCCAGACTCTCGGGCAGCAAGAAGTACAGTGTCTGTGGTTCAAGACTATATGTTCATAACTTACCTTCTATTTCCTGTTCCTCTTCCCTATGTCTTCATCTTGTCAGTGGCTTGAGCAACAAGAGGAAAAGGCCTCCAAATGTCACTAAGGTAGCACTAATGCTGCACACTCCTTGCAGTGACCTGACCCGTTGGGAAGAGAACAAGGTGAATCACCCTCATATATGATTCTCCTTCAAAAGATCTTCCTCCTACCTTCGGTCCCTAGGGAGGGAGAAGGAGTCAGTTGAACACACAACAGACAGCTAGGTACTCCTGAACCCAAACCCAGACCTTCCCTTAGCCGTTCTTGGTTCTGTGCCTCAGCTTTCCCTTTCCAAAATAGGCTTGATCATCCTTATCTCCTTGAAGATGAACTGGATAATGTTTAGGAAGCTCTCTGAAGTTGACTAGTGCTATCTACATGCTTTGTCTTTCCAGAGAGTTACAAATAAACTCCCAGCCCCGTTTTCCTCCTGGCTCTGACAGTGTGAGCAAAGGGCAAAGCAAATTAGATCTGTTTCCACAAAAACACAACACAAGTCCCATCACTCAGCTGATATGTCCCAGCTGCCTCTTATTTTATCCACTCAAGGAGCTAAGCAGGCTCTGTATTATATGGAAAACGTCATTGATCAGGTTCAATTGCTAGGTGAATACGTGGAGCAGGGGATGGTGCCTTCCTACAGCCCTATTATTTCCATGAGTGTAAAGTATTTTTTCAGAATGAGCTCACCCAAGCCTATATTTCTGGACAGGACATCAGGAGGAGGATGGAACAAACAGCATCTCTTCCTTTCTTTATAACAATGAGTATAGGAAAAAGATCCACCCCGCTCCCTCTACCCCCTCCCTCCTGTAGGGAAGGGAAGTCCTAAACATTTTGCATTCTTCTTGGTTGATCCCCTCACAATTTCCACTCACAGTCCATGTCCTCTCAGCTCAGGGCCTGGGCAGGAACTGAGACCCAGACCCTCCTGGTTTGATATTAGTCCTGCAACTCGGTCGCTCGTGAATTTTCTTGGTCACAGCCTTTGTTTGCATGGTGCCTGTTGTGAGGCAGATGGCTCAAGAGATGAACACTGGGGATGTGTTCACTCACGACTGGGACAGCCAGGCCTGGACATGCTGAGGGGAAAACACAAATAGCCCTGGTGCTTGAAGAGGGGTGAAGGACTGCAGTTGCTCTTGTCACCCTTCTTGGCCCAGGACACGTATGTTTGCTCCCCTTGACACGGGGGCTTCAAGGAGAAAAAGAGAGTCCCCAGAGCCATCTGCCCTCACTCCCTGCTTTATACCTTCCCTTGCCTCATTCCAGTGCATACTCCAGTAGACATAATTCCCAGTGACCGGAACAAATTGCCTTGCCTGCCCTCCTCTGCCAAGAGGATTTCCCCAGGCACAGAGTCTCTGCTGCAGTAGCAGCTCCTTTGGGCCTGACACCCGCTGGCCCAGCCCACCGAGGAGTCTCCAGCCGGCTGTTGTCGCTGTTGCTGCCACACTCCATTCAAGGACCAAACGGCTAATTTTTCCAGGTCCTTTTGGTCTTTTGCAGCAGCTGGAGTTTGGCTCTGGCAGCATAGCCCTAATAAAGACAAGAGGGCGGAGACCCATTACACATGTGCTTTATCCTAAATGAAAATGAAGTAGCTATATAATTGCTCCTATGATGAGCCTGGGGAGTTTTGCCTTTTCTTTTTTTTCTTTTTTTTGGTTGTTGTTATAAATCAGAATAAGAACCATGGACTTATGATGGACGCAAATCTCCTTAGACGAGATCTACACCTAGTGGCTGCACCGGGGTATGAGACATGTCTCCAGCTGAAACTGAGCAGCTGCTAATGTCCTAACCAGTCACAGGCCAGAGGTACAAAAGCTGAATCTGGATTACAAGTTTCCTCATCTGTCTAAAGGTTCAGGCTTTGGGGATTCCTTATGGATAAGGAATGGGACTGTGACCAAGGGGGGCTGTGTTCTACTCCCCGATCTGCCACTCAGTCCGTGGTTGGAAACTCACCCCCGCTCCCTGTCTCCTTTTTCCACCTTTACAATGGGGATGATGATGTTCCTTGGAAGGGGCACCCTTTTTTTAATGCAGAGGTGCTCTAGATCGCATATGATAGAGGCGGGTAGTTCTGATTCATCTAAGCAATCCAGACCAATACACCCACCTCATCCATGCCACTAATTCCCCATTCTTTTTTAAAATGCAGTTTGATAACCCCCTACTGTGTGCTGTATCTGAGTGGAAAGCGGTCCAGAATTTAATTTCCCCCCTGGTGCTAGCTGTTCCTGATCTTTCCCATTTCCTCCCTGCATCTCCTCCCACCCACACCTCCTGAATGCAAAGGTTCAGCTGAAGCAGACTGTTGTATGAATGATGACTTACAATGTTAAGTCATATCACAGCTGGACAGACAAGGAATAGGTATTCAACTGCTGTAATGAAATAGAGGGGCTAGGAAGGCGAGACAAGTGGTACTTGCCTATATAATGAGGAGCTGTCAATCCAAATTAGAAACACCTTCTCCCTCGATTCCAACTTCAGGAGCCTTCAGGAGTGGGAAATGATAGGCCCAAGTGACTTCTACAAATGGTTTAATGTTGTGAGACTGACTGAGATGTTGGAGAAACCAAAAGGAAAGACAAATGACTGTCCAGATTTCAGCGCTTTCCAAGCATTTTGAAGGGAAATAAACAAGATTGATCTTTGGCCGTAAATAGTTTTAAACGCATGTAGCAGAATATAATAAATTGCCCTTACCTACAAAAAGAGCCCCCCTCCCCTCCAAGAAATTTGAGTAAATTAAGGCGATGTTCCACAATAGTGCTTGCACTAAATGTTCAGAGGCCTTGGTTTTGTAAATTATCATCCAATTTGGAGAGCTCCACAAACATCCTAAACAAAGGAATTAGTAGACTAACCCAGACTTCAGGAGCTGGTCCTACAGCATGAAACCCACAGGTCGTATTTTTTGCAGTATCTCCAAGAGGCAGGAGCACCATCTCCAGATCCTGGGCTGAAGCTGAGACCACAGGGGGAAAATGAGGATCCTGTGGGTTTGCTCTAAGTTCCTGCAGGTGCTGACAGCATGTAGGGCTTGCGGCACAAGCTGCCATTGCTCTAGCAGCATGAGGTTCAGCCTATGTTTTGTCAGGATTGCTATGTTGGCTAGAGAGGGTGTGAAAAGACTGCACCCCCTACTGCGTGTAGCTGTGCCAGCTAAAGCCTTGGTATGGAAGCAGTTTTGCTGACAAGAGAGTGCTTGTATTGGCTTAGCTTCTGTCTTTTGCGGGGGTGGTATAGCTAGGCCAGCAGAAAAAGCCTTGTGCCACATATGGTGCTTCTACATTAGGGGGATTTGCGATGTAGTTATGCCAACACAGCTATAACCACAGGAACTCTGTAGACAAGCCCTGAGCTATGTCCTTACCCCAGCATATTCCCTATACTAGGGCATGTGGGACTGCCAGCGTAGGCTGGCCAGCCAGACAGGATTATAAGGACCAGAACTGGCAGTAGATCCCTCCTGTCCCACATAACCCATGCGTTAAATCTCCAGTAAAAATCTATTCAGTATGAATTCAGAGGACACCCAGCAAGAACAAAAAGGTACGTGCTGCCCTTGCGATAGCCAACACAGTGTCCTAGCCTCCTGCCCTGAACAGCCCCTCAATAACAGCCCAACATGCATAACCCCATGCTTAGGGGCATTCCCTCAGGAGTGAAGGGTTAACCTGCAGGGTAAAGGAACCAGTTGCTGTTCCCAGCTTTCTAGCAAGTTATTAAAAACAACAGAGAGTAAGAAATGATTTTCTTAAAATGATGAAAAATCCCCTGCCAGTGTTTCCTTTCAAGTGTTATTTTGATATTCAGGAGTATGAAAGGGAGCTGACTCCTGAGCCCTTGTAGAGCAAGCATGGATTTCGCTTTATAAAATATAAATAACCTGGCTCTGCCACTCACTCCAAGCCATTGGAATCTCTAAGTTCTAGCTCGTCAGTGATTTGTCGGCGGCAGGCAGATAAAACATAACTCATTAAACCAAAAATGTCATGGATGCAAGTGAGGCGAGAATTCCCACCTAGCTGCAAGGCCGGCAGCTATGAAGCAACGGGGGAGAGGCCAGGAATAGAAACCAGCAGTCATTCCAGAGCTGGTTGAAGGGTTTAAGAAGAGGGGCTGATGAATACTTTGGCAGATAAAATCAGAGGCAATCATCAGGATTCCTAAGGTCTTCCTGTCCATTATTAATGAGAGCTGAGTCACCTGGCTTTAGGAGAAAACTCCTAAAATTTCTTTGCGCTCCTAAAGCGCAAAGTTCCTGAAGTTTTGCAGGTCTGAGCATGGATGGGTATTCACCCAAATATTCACACAGGAAAGAGCACTATTTGCTGGATATTGTTGATTACTCTTCTGTTTAAAATGGTTCTGGTGATCCAGTAAGGAAGCAGAAATATATGACCAATCACACAACATGTACTCTACTGCCTTGGTTTTGAGCATGTGTAAGAACCTGACTAGAAAACGACTAACAAATGGTAATTAACCATGAGCCTGACTGAAGTTTGCAAATGGGCTTCTTTTTCATTGCCATTTCTGGCCTGAAACACAAAAAAATTGCACCTCTGCTGGGCTTGCAGTGAAGTATGCCATGTGTCAGACTTGAGGATCCATAGTTATAACTGTTAAACAATGAGGGGAAGCATAACTTGCTGACTTGTGTGCTTTCAAACTGGGAAGGTGTCAGGGACCAAAGGTGCAGCACTGAGAGCAGGAATTGCTTCCAGGTCCTGAAAAGGCCTTAATTGTGCATTACAGTGGCATACTTACAGTAGAAATAAAGTAACTGCCACACTGGATCAGAGTGGGGGTCCATTTCGCCCACTTACCTGCCTCTCTGATGGTTCCCAGCACAAGCTGCATCAGAGGAAGGTACAAAGAACTTTGTGATGAAATATTCTGGAGTGATTCTTCCTAGTGCCAAAGTAGAGGAGGGTTGGCATCCCCAAGCTGTTTAATGCTCTTGTAAATATCACATTGTTTGCACAACTCCCCAAACGCTTTTCTTACACTGGTAGGCCGTGGGATGGGATGGGTAGATCAGTGCTCACCAAGTGACATTGCAGGCACAGCGTCTGCTGTTATCCCAGAGCCTGGTGTGAAGGAAAAAGCTGTCAAAGAACAGTGTGTTGCTGTAGAGGACAGTCCCAGTCATATCACTGGGCATGATGGTACCAGGGAGTAAGTCTGACATGCTACAGGCATCTAACATGCTGTCAAACAAAGCTCCCTGCCTTAGCCTTCCACATGCACTCTCTGGAGTACATGAAAGCAGCACAGGAGCAGCATAGCTTGCCTTGTGGTGCTGGATGAAGCGGGGCTTTGTAAGTCACCTAGAAATGCTGTAAGCCCCCCTGCTGTGAAGCTCAGAACACGTCAGATCTACCAACTTCCACTAGAACAAAAGAGGAGATCTGTGGGTCAGAGATTTGCCTGTGTGCATTTCAGACCCAGATTGGAAAGTCTTGAGATATGTTTCACATCCATTTCTGCTATTCATTTGCGCTGTTTGGATGTGACTTGCTTTGGCTTGTATTTACTTTCTTACATGTCATTAATACTGCCTGTGGAAATGAAGGACAGTAACCCCCAGACTACAGACTGACGGAGAGGAGGTAGGTGCTGGCCCAGCTTCACTTATGGCTCACCCCCCACTCCCTCCCCACCCCCATCCTGATTTGAGGTGCTCTGTGCTGTTCCATTTGTGAGCTCACCCCAAGGACTTGTCCATGCTCTTCACAACTGACCAGCAGCCCCCATGGCATTCTTGTCCAGGACTTCCCCGCAGGCTTAGTTAGTACATCCCAGTCCTACCTGTAGCTCTCCCCTGCTATTTCAGTCCTGAATGGAGACTGCCCAGACTGCTGAACCATGAAAAAGATATGGTGCATAATGAGTATGCCCCATATTCATTGTCACTTGTAACCGTAATCAGTAGTTGAAGCCAGGTCCCTGACGTTAAAAGTTAGGGCCATACACCACTGCAGCAGCTCTCAGCTCCCTGGGCCCTTCACTGATTTTTTTTTTGCTGTCGTATTCCAGTATGTGGCATTAGGTTGCATAACACAGACTTGTCAAGTTCGTCTATTATTAATATCCTAGGGTTCAGGCCAAACACAATGCAGAGATTAAAAAAACAACTACATGTGCCACAGGAAGCAGCCCTGAGAACAGTCCGTGCTGCTGAGCGAGGTGAATTAGAGTCACCATGAAATAGAAAGAACAGAAACACTGTTACTATATTGGGAGCTCAGCTGGAAGCTTTCTTTCAAGATACAAGATTTACTACAAGACAGTCTTAGAGCACATTGTGCCCAGTGAGAGACTAGATTATAGTGCCCCAAGTGGGGCAACTTTACAGTGGTGCGTGATGGCACCCCTACAGGAATAGGTTGTTGAACTGACCTCCAAGGGTTTCACAGAATTGGAAGTGTCGTCATTTTGGTGCTGAGCATAGCAGCCCATCCTTTGAGTGGCACTGATGGCCTGATGTGTTAGCAGCAACATGAAAGTACTAGTTTAGGGAGTTAGCAGCCCCAATGACTGTTTCTATATGGTCCAATGCCCAGACAGTAGTGTGGGTGAGCAGAGGCTGGCTTCAAGAACAGGCGTGGGATTTTGGGGGAGAGAGGGAGACCTAATGGCACCCTGAGGATGTCTGGTTAGTTAGCCTTCTCCTCTTGCCCCAGCAGACTGGAGTGAGCTGCACATTCCCCTCGGCTGCTGGCCCAGAACTTAGTGCTTCACATTACGCTGATGGTTCATATCTGTGTGAAGAGCCTGAGGAAAATGAAGATGTTAGTTCTCCTGTGAAGGAGGGGAGAGGGACAGAGAGAGACAGAGAAAAGGCTGGCCCCTGGTGCATTTCAATAGAAAACAGTCATGTTTTTTTTTCCAGGCCCTGTTTTCCATTTCAAATAAGCCCTGACACTTCAGCTAAGTTTTTTTAATAAGCCAGGTTTGTTCATTAAAATCCGTTTATCGTAAGTGTCACAACCAATTTCAGAGAAAAATAACATTTGAAGGAGAAGGAAACCCCCTGGTACTTTCATACCCATCAGCCTGTGCTTTGACAGAGGCAGAAAAACAGTGTGAGGCCACAGAGCAAGGGTCCTGCCCCTCAGGCTCCTGCCAGGTGAGATGAGTTGGCTGGCCTCAGCTCAGGTGTGGGGCTAAGGAAGCCATGCAGCAGCCCTCTTTTTCACTTTAGAGGCCTGAAGCGTGGCTTATGGTCACAGCTCTGTATTGTCGGTGCTACACAGCTGAGGGAGGTCTAAAGATGCTTCTTTCTGAAGATACAGGGAGCACAGCTGCTGCACCTGCCTTGGAGTGGGGCCTTTTCTGCCTGTGGTCAACCCTCTTTGGCCATTGGGGAATGGGCAATGGCACAGATCACTCCTTCTCCAAAGATTAGTGCCAGAAGGACGCTCCATGAACACAAGAGTCCCCATTGTGACAGGCCTACTCAAGGTGGGTGGAAAGGAGAAATGAAAGACAAGCTCCTTGTCCCTTCACCCGCCCTGGCACATCACAGGCATAATCTGATTTTATTAGCATAGAATTCTCTCTTTGGACCATGCCAGGGGATTTGTAGCATCAGCCTTCTCTCTCTGATGCCAGCATGCAGCCCCTTGGGGAATGGGGCTCTTCGGAGAACTCCCAAGGGATATGTCTGAAGAAGCCCTTTGTCTGCCTGAGCCCAGGTCACACCCTGAGAGTAAAACCTGTTTCCTCAAGATCATCCCTCAGTTTGAAGAAACTTTGTTCCACTGGGAGGGCCTCTCCTAGCACTGCTGCTGTGCATCACAGGGAAATCTCAACAGACACTTCTGCTGACATGAGGAAAGCTATGAACAATGCAGTGCATTCCTGAGCACCATCTACTGGCACCTCATCTATTCACTGTATACATATGTGTGCAAACATCTTGCTTGTAGAGCACTCTTTTAACAGCTCCCAGCCACAGAGAGCTGGGGATGGAAACGTGATGTGGATGAGACCAAGGGCAGATGGGAGGGATGGGGGTGGGGAAGAGGGGAAACGGGCAGGGGAAGGAAGAGAAAGTGAAATATCCATCCATGGGAAAGA
>NW_005841956.1:1452931-1468773 GCF_000455745.1 Alligator sinensis
AAAGAGTAACATTCAGAAGGAAGCACATATTAACCAGAGACATTTAAAAAGGACAAAACACAACAGAAAAATTAGCCTGAGAGAAACACTGAGGCTGATAATAACTGAAAAGAAGCTGCAATGAGAGCGAGAGAAAGAGAAAGAGAGAGAGAAAGGGGAAAGAGGAGATTAGGAGGAGAAAAGAGAAAGAAGATAGAAAAAGAGACTCATGGCAGGTGACTTTTATTACTGGAGGGAGAATTTTCTCTCTGTACTTTGGGTGTCTCATCTAAAAGCTGTTTTCTATTTCTGAAAATTCTCCTAGCTTCAGGCCAGCCCAGAGGGTGGCACAGCCAAACTCCCAGGAAGAGAAATAGAGAGAGAGAAGGAAGAACACAAAAAGAAGGGGAGCCCTTGCTTAGGACAGTAGCCTGAGGATGCGGCTTAATTCCCTAGATGACTTTGAAGATGTGGTCATTTGACCCCAGTTGTCTTTCCTGCTTGGTGCAGGGGGCTGGACCCGATGATCTTCCGAGGTCTCTTCCAGCCCCTTACAATCTATGAATCTGTGGCATTTAGACTCTCTGTGCCTCAGTTTCCAATCTGTAAGAGAGGAGTAGCAGGCCTTCTCTGCCTCACCTGGATATTATAAGGCGAAATACATTACAGGCTGTGAGGTGCTCTGATAGCACAGCGATGGGGACTGTAAAACATCTTAGAGAGCATTGATAATAGTTTGCTTAAAAATGAAGGCAGGATTGGTGCCAGGTAGAGTGGAAGTGCTGGCAAGCACAATCTGTGACGTTGCTTTTGCAGAACCTGTCTGTCGATGCTCCGACAATATGACTATGTGTCCCATAGAAATGCCAATAAATAAATGCAAGGCATTGAATACAGTCAGTCATAAGGCTTGTCAGACTCATACAGCATGCAAACTCTCTAGCCACGATCTGTATGCTATAATGCTACCTTTTACACACACATTGCTTTGATTTTTCTGCTGCCCACAGTCCCTGTCTCTTCCTCTTTCCTTGGGCTTAGGCTGTAATGGAAGCTCTGGGAGCTTGCCTTGGATGCCCCCCGCCCCTCTGGCATGCACAGCTGTAACTCGCACAACAGTGTTTCGCCTGGAATAATTTCTCACTCCCTGCAGTGCTAGAGGGCAGCATGCCGGGCAGGTTGGGATGATGTTGGGAAGGTCCCCCAGAGAGCTCCCTGCCAGCACCCTACTAGCAGGGCTGCCTGGAAGCTCATCTATGTGATGACAAGATGATGTTTTCCCTTCTGATCTCAGCACAGAAAGTCCCTTCTCCACTCGCTCACCCAGGGACTTCATTGGTATTTAATAAAGTCGATTAGGCAGCCGCCTAATTTGCTTTCATAATGAAAACATAATTATTTCTGCTGTTAAAACTTAGTGACTCTCCAGTGCAAGTGGCGGGTGCTGCGGAGTGGTATAATAAATCATGGAAAAGCACAGCACTCGGGAAAGTTATTTGTTCCTCCCCTTAGGAGATAAACACATTATCCCATCGCCAGGGGCATGGTATTATGGAGGAAGAGCAAAGAAGGATATGTTGTGCCTGGAAATATATCATGAGTTACCACTAAGGAGAGAGGGGATGGCTCTATAATTTAGGTCAATTCCACTCCTTTGTTTCTCTCGCATGCTGTCTCATGCTCAGTCCCTCTCCCTATGTAACCATACACACCTTCTCATGCGCATGCAAATCTCTCTTCACGTGTGCACACAGAAGCATATGAATGCATGCTCAGTTCTACTGTAATTTCAGCACGTGGTGGATATGTGAAAGTGCAGGAACAGGTAGGCACACACAAACAAGTGTATCTCCCTGTGTGTGCAAATATACATCTTCACACTCACAGTTGACCCCCGCTCCAACCAGTACATACAAACACATATAGTATGCAGACATGCAGTCCATTTCCTGACATGTGGACACTCCTGTACAAGCTCCCTTGCCCACCAAAAGCTGCATGTGCATGTACCTGCACATGCATGCGCATTTCACAATAGCCCCAATACAGGCAAATTAGTTATATTTCAAATGGTGGTGTATTGATCACCATTGGAAAGGATAAGACTGGTCATCACCAGTTTGGCAAGCCTATTGCTCCCCCTCCAAGAAAGAAAGTAGCCACATCAGTCCCCCTGCCAGAGCCTGCCCTTCAGCATCTGCCATGTCCTCTCCTGGGGCACATACCAGCATTTGCAAGGATGCAGCTATACCCAGCAGGCCTTTCCATTTGTAACTAAAGCATTCTCTCCACTTTGGAGTGCCTGGTCATCAGTAGCAGAGTATAACTACAATACCCAGCAGTCCCTGGATCAGGACCCTGTTTCACTGGGGACTACAAACTCTGAAGAAGCAGAGCCC
Organism: Alligator sinensis; assembly: GCF_000455745.1. Lineage (NCBI taxonomy): Eukaryota > Metazoa > Chordata > Crocodylia > Alligatoridae > Alligator > Alligator sinensis. The sequence goes on from NW_005841956.1 coordinate 1,455,310, forward strand.
TTGTTTCACCAAACTTCCAGCCATAGGCCCTACTCCTGCACAGACTCCCCTGGGCTAGCTCAGTGCTGAAAGTTAAGAATGGCTTAAGCCTAGGTAGCAGAAGGGCCTCAAACTTAGCAAGCAGGTGTAAGACACAGAAGCCAGGGCAGGAGACTGAAGAGAACTGTAAGGCTAAATACAGACAGTCAAAAAGGCCAAGACTGAACTGATTACATCTTTGCATGTTAGTCTAAGCTGTGTAGATTGAACTGATAAGCAAGTGAGCAAGCATTCACTTTTGATTCCAGAAATGCAGGGTGAAGTTTGGACGGGAGGTACAAAGCATTGTGCACTGAACTTCTCTTGTGTTACAGATTTGAACTGGTTTCTGAGCACTTATACTGATTTATGTGTAACTTCTGTCCCTAGCCTAAGAGGTTTACTTTGAGCACAACTGGATTGCAGGGTAGATTTAACCTGCCTTCTACTTGACTTCAGACTAACATGGCTAACTCTGTCTCTCTGCAACTGCATTGTCTGGAGTTACTACATGTCACTGCTGTTCTGTTAGTTATAAGCTTTAAAACAAACAGATCCCAGCACTGTTTGGCTTGGCTGTGTGTCCCCATCTCCCTGTTCTCTTGGATTATAGACTCCTACAGCTGCCTGCTAGGTCATGCGCTCTGTCCACCAGCCAAGGCAGAATTGTTCCCTGCCACCCAGTGAAAGCCACTGCTCCCACTGGGGTTCAACCAGCTGGCCTGAATGCTGAAGAGTCTTGCTGAGGTGAAACTGGAAAGGCACAGTCCAGGCAGCAAGCATTTTAGAGGTGGAGGAAAAAAGAGAGAGGAGTCAAAAAAAAAAAAAAGCACCAGAAACCTGTCCCTATAAATCACTGACATTAGTGCAGCATGAAAGGGCTGGTGTCTTCAGACACAAATAAGCACTGGGTGGGAGCGAAGGAGGCATTTACAGGCCCAGCCGTTAGACTCTGGAAATATACATCAGGCTGGGCTGACACGTCGTTATTAGCTTTCCTACGCTGAATTGCACAGGGATAAACTTGGGGCTGGGAGAGAAACCGCAGAGATTATTGTCAGCTCAGGTACTGCCACTTGCTGGGGTTGTTTTTTCTTTTAAACCAGGAACACAAAGGAAATTCATGGCATTTCTATGGCTAAAGCAGCAGGAAGCATCGGTGAGCTTGAAAGGGGAGACAGACTTAGCGGGATCATCCCTACAGTGGGATTTGCAGAAGGGGTGGGGTGAGAGGTAGCAGGGAGGGAAGGAGCAAGAGACTGAGAGAAGGTGATAGGAGTAAGATGATAATTTGATGCATCAGTGGGAACAAAAAAGAAACTTCAATAAAACAAATTGAATTTAAATCCTTCTGTAAAGCCAGTTCCCAGTGACTAAGCGTGGGGAATGGCCGGTTTATGTTACACTTGTACAACCATGCGGCTTCTCATGTGCAGTTGCTAATGAGGGGCTTGGACACATGAGAAGGGAAAATGAGACTGACAGCAAGAGGGAGACAAGGCTGCAGGACTGTGGTACAGGGCAGTAAAGGGGCAGCAGGCAACCTTTCCCTCTGGTGCATGTGCTGATGCCCTTCTGAGACACTGGCTTTCCTCCTCACCCCGTCTGTGTTACCTACCAGATACACCCAGCTTTATGCCCCACTCTCAGCTCCACTCTCACAAATAGCTCCCTATAGCTTGGAGCTTCTGGTCCCTTACTGCAGCTTCCCATTAAAAAATGAGTTTGACACAGGTCTCAAATCCCAGTTGAATCCCATATACTGTTCCCCAGTCCCATACTCTACCCCACAACCTTCCCCACACCTCCTCTCTACATGTCCATTGCCCCCCTTCTCTCTCTCTCTCCCTCCCCCTTTCACAAACACACATACACACACTATCCCGCGCTCCCTTGTTCAGTTCTGCAAACAGCCCCTAGCCTCCTCGGCCGATTGATCCCTGCCTCATCCCTGCTTTGTTAGTTTTAATAAAGTGAATCCTACTCCTAATTTATAAGTAATGAAAAGCTAAAGTGAATGTTTGGGAAGGGCTGCCAGGCCTTAGTGTTCAGCTCCACGATGCTGTGACTCAGATCAGTCCCAGCATTGGGACAAGAGTCCCTTCCTCAGCAGAACATTAGACTGGATTTTGCACTGAGCCCAGCACTTTGGCAGACGATGAAGCTCTGCACTAGGCTTCAGTCTGGTGCAGTCAGTGAGGAAGGATCAGAGGTCTTGGAGATTCTATGCTATGAGCATTTCTGTGAACAGGGGATGGTGATTTCAGCTCCATATTCACAACTCAGCCAAGACATCTCTGTCATGCCACTCAATACTACTTCAGTCCTGGCCCCTGGAACACAGCTCTGCAAGTGCACCGCACTGGTCATCCACGGTGCTGTCAGCTGATCCAGCCCTAAGTCTCTCCTGAACAGCTAGAGGCTGCCTATCATACCTAATTATTTGATGATCCTTGGCAGTCAATGGACTAGGATGAGAAACCACCAAGCTCATCGTCACTTGCCATAAATAGGATTTGATGTCCGGTCTCTGGAGAGGTGAATGCCTGGTGCATTAACTCCATTATTGCCAAGTTAACTACCCATATCATTAAAGGTACAATCAGCAATAAAGGCTAAAGATATCCCCAAGCGATTGTCAGCAGTGTACATAAAGAGTGCTGCATGTTATGGGAAGGGAATAAATATATTAGATTCATGGTTCATCTCTCTCTCATGGTCAGACCTCCTTTCTAGCAGGTGCTTCACCTGGAATAGGGATCACTTCCCTGCTTCCAGATAATATACTAGGGTCCTTTGCTACATGGATGTGTTTTGGTGGTATTTACATGGGCAGGTTAGTGCTTTATGTTGATATCCATTATTCACCAGCTTAGGTGAGTTGTGGAGTACAAAGTGGCCTCTCTGAGAAATGACTCTGAATGGAGCATGTGTTACCTGGTCTGTGTCTGCATGCACGGAAAGCATCTTCTGATGGTTAATTTTTTCAGTGGTTTCTTGGGTTGTAAAGGAGTTTCTTTATGTTCCTTTGAATGACGAGGAGGTAAAGTGTTGCTTAAAGCCATTGCTGGGAAAATGAAGAACGTAATGTGGGATTTCCCTGGGAGGCATCACCCAGATGAGAGAGTATGTTTTGGCACTGCCTTGAGTAGCCATAGTTTCATATGGAACCACAGTTGAAAACCTCTCACAAAATAAGAGGGAGATAAGGGGAGTACTGCAGGGAGGAAGGAATTAAAAAAAAATTCACGCTGTGTACACTTAATTACATAAGACTTAAGAGACCCCAGAGCTACAAGAGAAGAAGGCTCTGGGTCAGGAATGAGGGGCACCAGAAGACCATGTGGGAACCTAAGATGTTCCGATACAGTGGTGATGGGTGACTGTATACACACTGTCAATATACTGATGGGGTGAGAGAGTCAAGGGACTGCATATCAGAACTGAGGGGCCTGGGGCTAGCTGCAGCGGGGTAGGGTTGGGGGTAAGCCCATGCCTGAGACAGTTTCTCAACCATAGGAACACTTGGGTGCTCTCCTCTTTTAATCTGTGTGCCCTCATAGAAACAGAAGTCTTGTGATATTTTCCAATCTGTCCCTGTGGTGCCAGAAACCTCCCTGGGAAGGGGTGCTGCTGTTTTATATAAAGTTCCAGCTTGATTTCTGGACATGAGAGGTTCAAATTGTCATGAGAAGTATCAGAATTCTGGGGCATTTATTCAAACACAAAGGACCCTCGGATCCTTTTGAAGTTGGCCCTTCAGCAGCATGTGTGCGACATCCCGTATGCACTATACAGCCTGGTGTGTGCATTCCTTCCATCCCTCTGCTTCAGCCAGACTGGGGTCTTACAGCGAGATCTTCTGGATTTTAGTGGCATGAAGAGAAATCTGGAAGCTATTGCGCTGGTGCATTTCTCAAATGGGAATGCCATGCCCAGTTCATTTCCTTTAAGGAAACACAACCCGGGGGGATAATTAGAGCTTCTTTGCGTACACAATCCCATATTGTTTATCCAACACAAATTAAAAAACGTGGCCCTCAAGAACATGGAGCTGGGGAGATAAAGGAGTGATCAGCTCCCAGACGGCTTTCATTACTGGCCCGATGCACCGGGCCCCTCCTGAAGCTGCTTTTCTGTTTTAAGGCAACAAAGGCAGGCGAGTCAGGGTGCTGTATGTGTGTGTGTAAGCATGACTGTTATTTTTGTAATGACAGTCTGCTGGGTTGTTAATAAAGTAGAGAGTTGAGAATTCAGGCAAAGTCAGAAGTTTTGCTCCAAAGTGCATCTTTCTGTCTCTCGATCTCTGTCTCCCTCTCTCGATCTCTGTCTCCCCCCCGCCCCCTTTCATTTTTTTAGGGTCTATCAGTTTGTGAACCCAGCCCGCATCTTAGGAAATGAGTATTGCAATAAATTGGTTTGCTGGTGTGCAATTCTGCCCTCTATGGGACAGTCACAAGTTTCTCAGCCATGTTTCTGCAGCCCCTATACTACTAGCCATTCACAGAGATACTTTTTTGTTGTCTCCAGGAGATATGGCACCCAGTTTTAGAGCAAGGGATCTGAGTCCTATCATTACAGTTGCCATTATATTGGTAGGTGCTACTGATTCATAGCAGTATTTTCCTCTCAGACAACATGTCGGAGCACTTAGAAAAGCAAAACTATCCTTACTTGAAAAGCCTCTAACAGGCACTCAGAGCTACTAAAGATTTTATTTTTAAGCTATTTATTATGGACAAACTAGTCCAGAGCAACAGCAAGGGTGCATGGGCTTATGAGTTGCATAGCAGAGTAGGAAACCACTCTTTGGAGCTGAAGTTAGGCAGAACTGAATCTTGGAAGCCCACAGTACTAAGCGACTTCCCTTCAACCCTTGGTTTTGCTCTCTGCCTCATGATAGCTACATGAAGTTAGAGTTATTTCTCTTTGGGACTGATGTACCATGTACTGGCCACGGAGATAATCTCCTGGCCCTGCATGACACCTGGAAGGTGAGGGGGTCACCTGAAGTGACACAGGCTTGGTCAAGACATATACCCTGCAGTGAAATGTGCAGAGGGGGGTATGCAGCATCCCCAAAAGGAGCCATCAGATAGCTCTCCTGGAACTACATTCAAGAGCTGAATTCTGATGGGTCTGGTCCAGAGGTCATAGGTACATGGTAGGGTCTTCAGCCCAGGATAAGGCACAGGGCCTACAGTCTTTTCCCCACCCGGTACTTAGGAATGAATGGCAGCAGTGGCATCCTGTTTTAATCTCTCCTCCTCCCTGCTCGAGGCCGGAGTTCATTATGGGCAACGCTGTTTGCTGTTTGTTTGTTTTGTTAATCGACACCGAGAGGCCCCCGCTCAGTTTGCAATGCTTAACATCTCCCGTCAGAGTCCAGGCTCCTTCCCTGACAGCAAAGAATTCAGAGCAAGTTTTCCAGTGTGGTTTTTGCGGTCTGGAAACACATTTCAGAGTCTTATTGTGGAGACTCCTCTCCAAAATCTTCCTCTCCACTCTCTCACTTCCTTGGAAGTAGCAGAACAGATTCCCTTGGGCCAGGTTGACCAATGCAATCTCCTCAGAAAAGTCTGAAGAATTGCACTTCTGGATGGCTTAATGCAGTACCAGAAGGATCGTGGTGAGGGTGCGGCATAAGAACCTGTAGGGAACAGAACTCACTCTAGAGATGTGCTGTTTCCCTTCACTTATGCCATAGCCAAGAAGGAGTAAAAAGTGCTGTCCCTATTCCAAAGATTGTGCAAATACCAGAACCTCAGTCTGTTCATCTAACATGACAACCCATTTGTTAAAATTGCACCAAGAAGAACGCCATCTAAGTTGCTAAGATAAATCCATAGATCAGCAATTCACACTGGCCCTTGCTCTATAAGCCATAATTCCCCTATCTGTGGTATGTGTACCACCAGTTGTACACACTACACAGACAACCTGTCAGTGCTACACGCTAACAGATTTATTACACTTACTTTATATTACAAAAATTTGTTGGTGGTACTTAAGGTTGTATCGTTTTAAATTGGTGGTGCACAATTTGTCAGAGTTTGGGAACTGCTGCTATAAGCCATTATTGTTTAGCAGTCTCTTTGCCGTGAAGTAGGTCTTGAGGATAGAGTAGTGGCTAACTTTACAGGCCAATTTGAGAAAGGTTAGCTGTGCATAAGGGGCAATATGGAAGAAATGTGAAGCTACTTGTGGGAGAAGATGACAAGCAGGTGGTTAAGTTTGACATCTTCATCAGAGAGAATGTGTAAATAACAAAGCCGGCAGATGATTTTATGTTGAAACATTCTTCTGTAACATGAGGAAGCCAAATGTTCCTGCCCTGGGACAGTGGAGAAGAACTGGAAAATAAAACAGACTGGCAGTGAAATCAAGTGACCAATTTAAATCTGTTGACCCATGTCCACATATAGCCCTCTGTCTCTTCACATGTAATTCCAGTGAAACCTGTTGGGTGAGGGAAGCTTTTTGGATGGTTTACATGGGGGAAAAAAAGTGATTTCCCCCCTCCCTCCCCAACCCTTAGAACAGGGACATTTGTCTTGCTATTTAACAGTTAGTGAGCAAAAGGGTAATTTCAGACAAGACACACATGGAGAAGAGCCATCGGCATATTTAACATTCTTTGCATTATAATAATCCTAGGTGGAACTGGAAACATAGGTAATGGGCTCTCAGGTCTGCACTACGGCTACCACCCAGATTGATCAGGCTCCATCGAAGACTAGCAGTAGTTAAACCACACAGATTAATGTGACTGCTGTCTGTGACTGATCCTAGCCCACCCCCTCTCCAGGCAGTTCCCTGTCCTACTAAAGGAGTCAATACCCAGCTTGATGGGAGATGAATTCTCCTTGGCTGAAATGCAAGGACATTCAGAGCCCAGAACACATTCTCATTCTGTCCTGTGGCACAGAAAAACCAGCACTTGGCTTTCCCCTTCCTTGTCTGTGAGCTCAGGCAACATGTGGCTGGCAGATTTTTATGAACTATGTAGCCCTCTCTCCCTCGCTCGTTTGTTCGCTCTCTTTCCTTGCTTGCTTGCTTGACAGAATTTAGATTAGACAAAACATGAGATCATTTTTGCCTGGGAAAAGGAAAAAAATCATCTTTCTGTGCCCCCCCGGCTCCAAGCTCGACATCCAGGGCATCGTTGGATTAATGGCAGACATGCTGCTTGCTGCAACCTCACCCCCCAACCATCCTTCTCACTACGCCTAATGAAGCTGCATGCTCATGCCTGGTTGTGCTCTCCTGCATGGCCTCCTGCTTTGCCTTGCGTGGGACCTTGCTCTCCAGGGTTCGTGGAGGGCTGCCAGGGCTGCCAGGTTTTTCCTTGGCATCGTGCTCTGCCAATGTAAAGGCCTGCCTGGGTGTCTGGCAGTCACACCCCTGGGCCGCTGGAGGTTACAGATGGCACTACAGCTTCTCACTACAAGCACGACCTTTCATCCCCCCCCCCCCCCCCCCCCCCCCACCTCACCTCGAACATTGGTGGTTTCCAGTAAAATTGACCCTAGAGCCAAACAAAGCAAGGTGAGAGAGCTTTTGCAAAAGCAAAACTATCCTTTTGCACTTTGTGAGAAGTCAGCAAATGGCTGAGAGGATTAGAGGAACCCTTCTGCCCCCTCCCCTCCCCAATGGCACAGCTCTTACTATTAAGTATTCCCCACTTTTTGGAGCCTTGACCAGGAAAGGGCTATACACCTCTCATGAAGAGCTTTTTTGGGGGACTTTCACTGACTCCTACTCCGTGAAGGGAGGAGAGAACTGAGCTACCAGTCTGTCTGTTATTCCTCCATTATTTCCCTTTTTGGCAAAGATTAGCGCCAGTTTCCTTGACACTGTGGATCCCTCAGAAAGTCAGAAAAAGGATCTAACATGCAAGCCTCACTCCCCAATTTCCAAAGGAGCTACAGAAAGAGTCCTCTTGCAGGTAGACTGTAGGGCATGAATGGGGCTTCACCCCCATATTACAGGATCCATATACTTGCCCTATTCTACAACCTTTGAATACAAAAATCATCCCAGTGTGAACATTTGGGTTCTTCTCCCTCCCCCCACTTCATAGCTCTCAGGTATCTTCAGCATCAGGAGGCTACCATCTTATCTCACCTGAGGTGCCACTAGCTCTGCACAACTGCAGTTCTTTGAGGTTTTGTGGGGCAGCAGCCTCAGATTGCTCCTTCCCATCCTGACCTTGTGGCTTTGCTGTGGGAACCTGCCTTCTGACTGAGCAATGCTGCTAGTGGCCTGTGGGCCACCAGCATGAGGGTAGCCATGACAAGAAGGCACCATCTCCCACCCCTTAGCTTGCCTGTACCCAAGCAGCTACTGTGCTTTCCAGCCCCTGTTGGCACCAGGATCAGGTAAAGCTAAACAGTGTGTTTTTAACAGCAAAAATATCTTTCTCCACTTGGGCCTGAAAATATTTCCAGACATTCAGGCTGGTACATTGCCTGCTTCCAGCAGGTCATGTCTGTGAATCTCAGGAGGGGATTTTCTCCTCTTCTGTGCAACCAATAAGGCTATAACATTTCATCTCAAGTCCTTAATAAAGACAAGACAATAGCTGCATTTTTGTCTGCAGAGGCATCGGGAGCTGTTCCCAGCATTAAGTGACTCGATGGGGTGTCACAGGCTGGCAGTGCTGGCGGTCAGATTCAGTTATTGAGAGATCCTATTCTTGGCGTGCCAGGCAGTTATTCAGCCTAGGCAGCTATGAGCTGGAGCCACGTAGTCCACAAGGGAAAAGGGATGAGCCAGTTCTAATCCATAGGTTTCATGCCAGCCACTCAGAAAAGGACAGCCAAGGTGCTGGGCATGTGGGTGTAAAGATAGAGCCCTCTTCTCATCACAGTGGGAAGAAGCATCAGCCTCAAATGGTCCTGGACTCGTCTGCCAATGATATTGCTCCCAGCATGGCTGTTCTTCTATCCCACATACTCCGCTGACCTTTTTGGTTCATCAGTGCTGAGCTGGAAATCTCACAAGAACAGATGCTCTTGTGAGATTTCTGGCACTTGCCAAAAATATGACAGGGAGAACTTTGCACACTATATTATTGCACTTCCCCTTTCAGACCCAGCCAGAGACTCAAATGAACTCTTTTGGCCTCGTGTTAAAGGTTCTGGTGACGGAACGAGTGAGTTCTTGTTTTATCCAGAGAGCTTTGCTCAGCTTGTAATGTCCTTTTTACATTGATGACCATGCTGTTGACAGCTTGTGCATGTGTACACACACACACACACACACACACACTCTCTCTCTCTCTCTCTCACTCTGCACTCTATAAGACTATGAGTAACCACCAGTTTCTAAAAGGATGCATCTGTGCCTCTTAGCTGCTCTTTCATGATTCTTTTCCATTTCCTCTTCTTTTCCTGATCTTCCTCTTTGACAGGACACCTGTACATGTAACTAAAGCTTGAATAAAGACTGTTTAATAAACAAACACGAGGAGCTGAGCCCAGATTACAGATAGCAGAACATAACATGACTGTGCCTAACACACACAGGCAATGTCCCAGGGTATTTTCACAAGGGACTGACATTTGAGCATTTTTTCCCCTTTATATTAAAGTCATTCACCCTCTGCAGAACAGGAAAGTGACAGAGAACTGAGACGTTCAGAAACTAAGCACTCCTGAGATGTGCTGAGCAATATCTGATACACTCACGTGAGGGTAGTCCTGGTGTGAATGACCTCAGGAAAGGAACACCAAAAGCATTTTCAAAGCTGCAAGTATGTTAAAAGATCAGCATGTGCAAAGATGCTAGAGTGGTGCTACATGCTTTATAAAGAAAGAGGAAAACAGTCCATTGTTCCTATATTTCAATGCAGAAAAGCCCTTTCAGTGAAAAAATTTGAGAGCACAAAATCAATTGGAATGAAACCAAAACTTTGATGGAAACATCGCTCCCCATTTCATGTGCATTGGAACAGGTCCCAACCAACCGACGCTACTCTCATTCGAGAGCACATAGGGCACAAGGGCAGAACAGGGGTGAATCACAGAGGATTGAAGCCCTTGACTCTAAAGAGCCTGATTCATATAAGAGGAGAAGAGAAAAATAAGCACTGAGGGTATATTTTAGAAAATAAAGAACTCTCCAATTTTTTTCTAGCATATTTATTTCCTGCTGGAATCCCCCTCCTGTGCCCACCTCTTTGTGCTCTTGGGGTCCAGCATTTACCAATAAACAACAGAGAAACTCAAGCCCTTTGCGGCTGGTAGGCCCCCTTGATAAAATACTAAACGTAGTTGGGCTCGGAAGGGAAGCGCTTTTCCACACACACATTTCCTGAAGGCTTTGCTAGTTAAAGGAGCCTTGAAATCCATTTATTCCAGGCTGCTCATTTCCTTTTGCCTTCATGTTTTTTTTTACTGGGGCAGCTCTGTCGCCCCAAGCCTGACATCCACCCACGGCTCAGACAGCCACTGCTTTCTGTGTCCTGCCTACAGATTTCTCAGGCTTTGGGGGCCTTCTTGCAGTCCTGTCAGCTGAAGGCATGCTTAGCAGCACAGAAGTCTCCTATTATAGCTTATTAGAGGGCTATTATAGACTCACTCATTTAGAGAATTACTCATTTTTTAGGCCTTTCAGGAACTTTAATGAGTTGTTTTAAACATAGGCAGCAGCAGCAGATGTGGCCTTGGGAGGATCGCCTTTGAAACCTTGCAAGTCTACCCAGGCAGAAGTGAGTGAAGCTGCAGTGACATTTCATGCTAGGAAGAGGAAAGGATGGAAGCAGCTGTGAATAAACTCAACCCTCATTGGTGCTTTACTGTAGTGAGATCCGTTCAGTCTCTCTTCCACCCACTCACAGGACTGCCCTTAGCACAATACCACTCCCCTATTCTTTTGTTCAGCTCCAGGCAGCCACTCCAGCATGCCCCAGCCCAACCCTCCAGCACTCGCCAAGCTCTCTACATGTGTTGGAAGAGAGACTTAGCCATAGACAGCACAAGGGAAAGATAACAAGAGGAATAAGAAGACAGTGAGGGCGCAGGTGTTTGAGCTTCTATTAATGGCAAAGACACAAGCCATACAATGGAACCCCCCACTAGGAAGGAAAAGACTAACTTTCTAATAGTTTGGGGTCAGCATCAGGTGCTGCTTGCAGCAAAAAACCAAAAGGCTTTGAGACACTGGGAAGTCCCAGGGTCTGATTGGCTGATCAAGGGCAGAGGGAGATCATGTGATTTCTTATTTCCCCATGAAGACCACCACACAGAATTATATTGTAATTTGCTGAGTATGCAGATGACGCAAGGGCCTTAGCTATGAGAAATGAAGCCTCCTTGACTGCACAGACTCCCACTCTAGTTGCTTGCGTGTTCTCGTTTTCTCTCTGCCTCTGTTCTCAGCAGCCTCTTCAAAAAATGGTTTTTTTGATACTCAACCATGTATTTGCAAAACCTGGACCAAATTATAGTCCATTGCTCAATCCAAGTCATTCCAAATCCTTTGCATTAATGCAATCAATAAAGGGGAAGCAGGCTCATATCACAGCTGAGTTTAGGAGCCAAGTGTACAGCTTGCAGTGCCACTCAGGTCACCCCTCCCCATCTCGCACAAACATATACACACACACAAACACACACACACACGATGAAGGGCATCTAATTTCTTCCAACCCACAGACCACAGAAATCAAGATGGAGTTTAACAATGTTAAAGGAAAAAAAAAGAAGGAAAGAAATACAAGAGTGAGATGGGTAGAAATCTGCAGACTGGGAAGGAATGTAGGTTCTAATTAGAATTTATTTAAACTTCTATAGATTACAGCTTGGATATGCAAACTGATTTCATATGCACAGCACGATCCCCAGAAGAGATAGCAGCAGGAAAATCAGAGATGTGGGAAAACAGCATCAACTGTAACGTAAAGAAAGAAACAGACAAATGTAAAGAGGTCATGAGACTGAAAAAACATGCATGCCTATGCTTCCCTTGTCGTTTGACTTCTGTTTATTGTTGGTATGGAATTTAATACACGTCCCATCCCTAAAAAGCAAGGAGAGAAGCGCATCTCGCCCCTTGCAGTGCTGCATGGTATATGGCTTATATATACTCTCCCAGGGTCGCCATTTACATTTCTCAGTTGTGCCTTTGCAAGTTGAAGATGAGGAGTGTCACGTGCATGGAACCAAAATTATCTCTTTGCAAAGACAGCAAAAATATTAGCAATGACCCCTTCATAAAGGAATGCTTTTACCCACCATTGAAATGCAGCCAGCTCTAGGATAGAACCCAGGAGATGTTTGCCAGCATATAACGACACTCACACAGAAGAATTTAGGGAAGGGGAGGCAGAATATAAGGAACCAAACTAGAAATGCAGCAACCCTAAGGACTTTAATAATTACTCAGAGCCAGGACATTACTTTATTTCTTACCTAAAATATATTACCTTCACTAGATTCCTGCTAAATCCACTCAGATTCAGATGCAACTCAACTAGCATACAAATGATTGATGGATAGGGTTAAATATTTTCATCCATCCTGGGAACCTGGGGCTTTACCTTCAGTAGCTCCTGTGCTGCTTCAGTATTGCCAAGAACAAGCTTGGAGCTGCAACTTGTAGGCAGATGCCGAAGTTATATAGTTCCCCAGAAGCTTTTCTCTGCTATACATTATTGGGGGGGAGGGGGAGAGGGTGGGTATAGTACAGACAGGCCAACTACAACTGAGCTGGGAAAGAGATCAATCTCTTCTTGCAACTACACCATACTTTATCCTTGCACTAAATCACTGTGAGCTGTGAAAATGTATGTCCTTTTGCAAGAACGAAACACCAAGCCATATAATTCCTGCAATGACACATGGCCCAAACGGCTCTCTTTACAGCAGAACAATCCCCTACAGAACCCCAAGGTGGGAAGGGGAGGTAATAGCAGAAAGGAGTCATTGAAAAGGTTAATCAAAACTGCCTTCATTTCTCAGACCTATTTCCTGAAATCTTTCATGGAAATCAAATTGCCAGAGAAGATGGAAGCAGTGTACAGCTAATTCTCCCTTCCCTCATGTATTATATGATGGGGAAAGCACCTTTAACCCTGTCTTTCTACATTGTGGAAATGCCTCACATGGTCTGGATCCTGTCTGGACCCGGAGGCACAAGTGATGCTAGCAAACACTAACTGCTGGGAGATACCTTCTCGAATCAAGAGCCTGTCAGGACCCCTTATTCACAGCCTTGTCCAGATGGCAAGAATGCAGCACTGCTATATCTCCTATAGGAGGGGAAAGGAGGAAATGACAAGATCATCTGCTTCTCTTACTTTTTCTTTTTCTCCTTCATTTCTTCGGCTTGCTTTTCCTCACTCTGTCAAGAAGTGGGGCTACTTGTCACTGGTTCCCTACTGCCCAAAGGGGGTTCAGGGAAATACTGAGGTTTAAACTAACAAAAAAGGAAAGGGAGAAA
>NW_005841956.1:1468891-1491292 GCF_000455745.1 Alligator sinensis
GGGAAAGAGCATGAAAAGGTGGAGGGACCTGATTGGCCGAAGCTACAAGGGGTGGAGCTAGGCACATATAAAACTGAGTTCCAGGGCAGTGTAGTTGGCTCTTGCCAGCATTTTTCAATGCAGTCACTGGGAGATTAATGCCACTTTTTAAAAAAGATTAGGATCCTGAAAAGTCTTTCACCTCCTACTCCCTGCTTTGAGTCACTGTGATTCCACCTCCTGGGAATCCTACCACAAAGCTGTTGTGTGGCATGATAGCTAGGTACTACAGAAATAGCACCATGGCTGGGTAGATGTTTCACAGAAAGCAATGAGAAGCTGCAGTGCAAGGTCTTCTCCAAAGTGCTAATCAAATAAACTTTACACCTGATAGAGTTCATGAGAGGTATACTGCACAGTGGAGACAGAATCAGATTGGGAAGGGTGAGGTTTGCAACCAGTTATGATCAAGCTGATATTCAGTTTTTGCATCTGCCTTTTGTGGAGGTTGGGACACAGAACGTAGCTAGGAGAGAATTCCTGACTTGCTTATGGTGCCCGTTATGTAGGGCAGGAGTCCTCAGGAGGGATTATAAAGATGAGATCTGCTGGTGACTGGTGCCTGGGGCAAATTCAGAACAAGGTAGTCTGTTTGCAACCCAAAAAACAAATTCTGTGGGCCCCTACGTTGCTGCATGCAGCTTAAATTGATGGTGCATATGATATGACCCAACAGCAGTGCATGTGAGCTCAAGTTGTTGACCTCCCCAGCACGGCTGTGGCCTGTGGCGCTGCAGCCATGTATAAACCTAATGAAGAGACAACTGTTTTGCAGGAAAATTCATTTAGGAATGAGATCTGCTTCACCTGTTTTGTAGCCTTTAGGTTAGCAGCAGCAGTGGCTCAGGCTTGGGCAGCCAGCTCTAAAAATACATGCCCCATTAACCTAGTTACATGCCCAGCAGTAACAGTGAGCAGCAATTTGACTCAATTTCCCTCAGCGACAACATTGTGCCATTACCTCCTTCCTCCCAGAAACAGGCGCACACATACAGAAAATATACAGCACTCTGGGATGGCTGCCAGGGAAACACAATAACATTTAAACCAAAACTGTTCCCTTAAAAGCACAGCTTGTCTGGGTTCTCTTGCATTTCATTTTCTTTACCGTCTTCTTTCCCTGTATTTCTTTCCCCATTTTTTTTGTCTCCTGCTTTTCACTTGGTTTCTTCTCCATTTTAATTATTCTCCCCCTCCTCTTTTCCCTTGAAGGCCTTCAGGTGTAGGTGCTACAGACATTACAATGTATTCATGATGTGCATTATCCAGCAATATTTAATAGCTTCCTCTCCTCAAAGCCTCTTCCTCCAGTTCCATGTTGTCTTCTCTTTCTTCAGAGTCACCTTTATGCCCCTTCCTTTTCTTAGCTGTCTATTGGGACCACTGAACCCACTTGAATTAAATAGGAATTGACCAAGCCAAACTCATTCTGACTTGAACTCTGGAACTTTGCACTTTTCTCTTCTTTGTGTTTTTTCTTTTTCAAAAGCATCTGACCTTCCAGGGGCTGGCCAGGATGTTAACTTGAAATACCAAGAAAACACAAGAGCAGCTGCCTGCCTGAAACTGGAAGGTACCAAAGCACTTAAGAGAGCACACTGCAATTGTAATAGGCTGGGCAAGGTGCTTTGCCAATGAAACAAGCAACCAGGATGTTTAGGTTTCAGCCACTTTTCCATCCTCTCAGGAGTGCTGACATGAGACAAATATCTAGTTTTTCCACTCCTGTTATCCTGATGAGAAGGGCCCAAGCTTCAACATAAGAAACAACAGCCAGACTTCCTCATTGTCACCATCACACGTGGGCTTGAGGGCTACTTTGGGCCTGTTTCAAGTCCTCAGGGATCCCAAAACACTTTACAAGCTAACCTGTTAGATAAAGTGGAGTTGTTTCACATCCATCACAGTATGACCACCTCTGGGGTTCAAGAGCAGCTGGAGAAAAAGGACGGTATCATTGTTAGAGCAATAGCCTACAATATAAGACTTAGATTCACATTTTTGTCCTGCCTCAAACTTCCTGTACAGTTTTAAGCAAATTGCTTATTGGCTCTGTGCTGCAGTTTTCCTATCTGTAAAATAGGGATAATGGTGCGTTCTACCTCACAGGGGCATTGGGAGGTTAATAACATTAGTGATTATGAGGCACTAGGACACCATGGTGGTGGGACCCAATAAGCACATATGAAAGATAAGACAGGAAGTGAAGAAAAATCCCTGGGAATGCAAAATATTTATCCAAGTTAGAATGTACCTAAGATGCAAGTAGGGCTAATACCTAAGTACCTTCAAACAGAACGATAAGATGCTGACTGGACACAAGTAGAAGATTTAGATTCACATCCTAGTCAAATGTGGAAGAGAAATGCGGGTGGCTTAGCATTCTGTCTGTGATGCAGAGATCCTGCCTTCCACTGTTCATACTGAACTACTAGAGAGACAGTGTGTGCCCTTTGCTTTTGCCCCGCATTGCTGCAGAAGATGAGATGCATTTTTTATGGGACTGCTCCAGATTATCATTAAGCAAAAAAATAAGAGTAAAAAACGACCATCTCCAGGCCTGGAAGAAACCACATTCTTCCCCACAGACCTATGTGCTGAGTGAGGCTAATGCACTGCAACCAGCAACATCAGCCCTCAGATTCCACACCATGCCCCCAAGCTGCTCCGTCTGAACCCGGAAAACCGTTCCTGGGAGGAGACTGATCTGTAAGTCAAGTATGCACCAGCATGCATACACGCTCCCCTCTGTGCTGCACCCCACGTGTGCATTTTTCATAGCCCCCACTTATGCAAATACTCCTTCTCAGAAGACCACACTTGTCAGACCTTGTAAAGACAGACAAAGAGGCAGTAGAGAAATTTAATGAAGTCTGAAGGGCAGCTAGAAATACCAAAGCACAGAGGGGAGTTGGTGATGAGAAGCGGGAGGAGGGGTGTGCTCATTGAGTAGCCTCGGCTACATGCACATACCAAGCTAGTGCCATGTGTATCTAGAACTACATAGGCCTTATTGAGTTCAGGTTAAGTTACACGCCCTGATTGTGCAGGGGTATGAGATGTACAGTTGATTAGCAGTGTTTTTCAGCTGCCCCTGGGAGCTGAGTTCAGGTTCCCAACAAAAAGCCTGGAGAAAGGTTGAGGTCCCCAAACCCCCCCCCCCACACACACACCCTTTTTATTTTTCTTTTCTTATGGAACTGGCAGCTCTCCTAGCTCTGTTACCTTTTACTGAGCTGAGCAATGGATGATTTGCTCAGCCTGGGACTCTCTGCTGGCTGCTTGTGTGTAAATAATACATGTAAAAACAGCAAGGAGAAATGTGTGACACAGTGAAGAAAAACTTGATGACTTTGAGGAGGAGAAACCAGGGGCCATTTTAAGTATAATATAAATATATAAAGTCCCCTTACTACCTGTAACTTGTTGAACTAAAAATCAACTTGTGAGACTTTGCTCCCATATCACTCCAGTGCAGTGTTTGCAGCTCTGTATTGTGTCTTTCTGTTGGTGAATGACTGACAACATCCAACCTTATAAACTTGCCAGAAGGACATCAGAAAAATGCTTCCTTAATTGCCCTGTTTTATCAGATTTGTTCAAACTGTGGCATTCCTTCAGATTAGAGGATGGATGGTGGCTTTTAATGCTAGAGTTTCCAAGCAGAGATATTTATTTGGGAGAGTCCATTCTGGGGATGTTAGGAAAGTGAATCTGGAATCCCATTTCCACACATATCTCCCATTAGAGACCGTAAGTAGGTGGGATTTGTTTCATGTTCTAGGGCTTGATGTGGGATTGATCTGGGGGAAGCAATACTGGAATAAGCACTCAAGCTGCGAGATAAGGCCTCCTCCAAGCTCTCAACTCTGGCATAAAGATGGTGGCTAAAAGAGCCTGGAGTTGATTCTGAGTAGAGAAAAAGATGAGTCAAAATACCATTCCTGGCTGGGGTATCCTGTCAAGTGGACTAAAGTCCAAGTCCAAGTGTCATAAGAGCCCTGTCATACAAACTCAAATGCAACACTTACTTGCTAGACTCAAATCTGCCTCTGAAAGGCCAGTTGTCCACGTGTTCCAGCCAAAAGTGACCACAGGCCAACAGTGACCACAGCTTTTTTAAGACACAGATGGACAAAGCCTTGGCTAAGATTATGTAGTTGGAGATGGTCCTGCTATGAGCAGTGGGTTAGACTGGATGACCCTCTAAGGTCCCTTCCAACCTTAATTTTCTATGATTCTATAATGGTGCTTAGGCTGCAGACAGCCCTCTGAGTCCATTCACCAAGTGACTGTATACCTCTGTGTAGATGACACACAACAAACCTAGCACCATGTGTCTCAATCAGATAGCAAAACATATGGATATTTTTCTTCATTTAGGGCCCTAGGGCTGGCCCTAGTTATGACTTCATTAGAGGTGTGTGAGAGATAATTCAGCATCTAATTATGATCAATGTGTTCAATATCTCCAAGTTACATGAAGGATCCAAGGAAAGGAGTGGGGTAGTTTAGGGGAAACCAAAGGAGTACGTGGGATAACATTAATCAAAGGAAAATGTAGTTGTAATGCCTACCAATGTGGCCTGTGGGAATTAAGCCACTGTTTAACTTGGAGCCCTTCAAAATGAACCAAACAAAGTATTAGAGAACATGGTGCAGGAAGTGGTTTTGCACATG
Source organism: Alligator sinensis (assembly GCF_000455745.1). Classification (NCBI taxonomy): domain Eukaryota; kingdom Metazoa; phylum Chordata; order Crocodylia; family Alligatoridae; genus Alligator; species Alligator sinensis. Next base: position 1,473,611 of record NW_005841956.1, read on the forward strand.
TGCAATGAGGAAGATGTGTCCACTGCCCATACCTGGCGTAGCTGTTCCTGTCCATATTGTGGGTATGCAAACAAGTCCAAGAATGCCATGATGGGTCAGGGCAGGTGAGCAGGCCACAGCAGAGCTGAGTGGCTGGTAATAGATGAAACACAAAAAAAGTGTATTTTTTAAAATGTGCTCTGCCCCATGTTTCCTGCAAATTCCTTTGTGGAAACTGGTCCTATGCCTGATCCAGAGCATCAGTCCGAGTGGGTCAACTGGCTACAGGCCTAGGAAATTGTCATTATCTATTGCCATATTTAAACTGGTAAAGAAGCAGCAGCAGGGATAGTTTATCAACCAGAATTCATGTGTAGAAAAACTAAAATGAGAGGACCATCCAAGGAAAAGTGGTGTCAGTATTATCCTTTAGGGGGCTCCTGCGCAGTATAAACCTGCTGACTTCTGGTACCGCAAGTAGCCCTGTGGTTTCCTCAATGATTTCCATGCAAGCCTTTCCCTGAGATTTTGGTATTTCTTTGGTGCCCTAGTGTAGCCAGCTAATTAGGTGTGACCATAATACAAAGATCAGGGAGGATGGTACACTGGTGATTTACTGTTCTCCTTTGCATTGCTTTGATCTTGATGCTACTTTATCCATGGCAGAAGTTTGCTTTGGGGGCTCTGAACGTATGCCTGTCTTAATCAACTACAGGGGGTAGAGACTGAGGGGGGACTTGATAGCAGTCTTCATATACCTTAGAGCTGGTTTAAAGAGGATGAAGAGGGGCATTTCTTTGTGGCCACAGAGGACAGGACTGGGAGCAGTGAACTCAAGCTGCAGTAAAGGAAATGTAGATTTGGAGGAACTTTCCGACTAGGAAGGTAGTCAGAGAAATATCGTTATCTAGAGAAGTTGTGGAATCTCCACCCACAGAAATTTTCAAAAGCAGGTTAACAGACACTTGGCTGTGATGGTTTAGTCAGGGATGATCCTATACCGCAGCAGCTGGACAAGATGAATTTGTAAGGCCCAATCGAGCCCTACTTTCCAGTAATCCTAAAATGCAAGGATGATCAATGTGGCATCCTGGCTGCGCTCCTTGTTCCAGTCATACCTCTTTTCCTTGCTTCATCGACTGCTGGAAAGGGTGTGGTGTCATAATCCTCATCTAAGCGCTGGAGAATGATAGTTCTCATTGCAGTACTTGTTCCTGGGTCTTGCTGAACTGGGTTTATGCCCACTGACCAGGGGATCTGCTCCTTCAATTTACTTTGCAGAGCTTACCTGAGGACTTGAAAGAAAACCAAGTCCCTTCATTTTGTTGTGTTTTGGACTTCAGTGACCCTATACAGTACTAAGGACACAAGTCTTCTATTTATCCCTAAAAGAGAGTGTCAGCTCAGGCAGAGGTAGAGTGAGTTTCTCTTCTGCCTTCCCTACTAATGTTCCTCTGTCTTGATTTAGAGGAGAGAACCCCAAAGTATATGGGTGAAAGACAAGTTACGTTTCAAGTATTTTCAAGATATGCCTTTTAGCAGAGGTCCAAATTAACACCAATTCTGGTGGTGATTTGTGATATGGAAATCAATCTATAAGAGCCAAAAATGGGCTGAGCACCAACTTTTACTTTGGCCATCAACTAAGTATGAGATAGTCGGTCACACTACCTGAACTGGATCACAAGTGTTAAAGGCTATATATTTCCTTTCAAGTTGAAGGTATTCAGTTGCTTAGATTTTGTCCCTTCTGGACATACAAGTATTTTGTTTCCTACGCAAAAATTGCCATGATACCCAAAGTCTCTCAAAAATGAAGTGAAAATGATTTGAGGGATTTTTACTATGGAGTGAATAATTGATGGAACATTTTCCTGACTCCTTCAGAAAGCAAAAGCAGGATCCCCCCCTCAGGTAACTAGTAAGCTAGGATTTCTGACATTTAGCAAAAGAGAAGGGATGATTTTATGACCAGTAATTGCAACCGTGCGTATTAATATAAGGGTCAACCATAACACATCAGGGCATCAGGTGCTCAGGCTGGATTTGGAAAGCATTTACCCCTTCCATAGGACATTGCATAATCTGCCCAGTGAATCCTAGGGCTGTTTTGCCTGCTTCAGAAGAACTGGGTATTGTCCAAAGCCAGCAACCTGGACTTGATTCACTAGTGTGCTTCTCCATTTATGAAGGAGACTATATTATTTCTCAAGCTATAGGAAAGAGGGCTCATTGACAGAAGTAGGGAGCCTGGCGTTATATCAATGGCTGTAAAGTTTTAAAAAAAAGTCTGTAATAAACTAATAGAAGTTGACAATAGCATCTGTTCCCAGAGTTTGATCTATACATAGATCAGGTATGTGGTGGTTCCAGGACAAGGAAACAAAAAAATTGATGAAAGGAGAAGATAAGATGGAAAAAATACTGTCTGAAAAATGAAGGAAGGAAAGGTTCAGGCCATGACAGTAATGGGAGTTTTAAAAATTATATGCACTAGATCAGATTGATCTGGTATCTTACCTGGAACTCTGCCCATCACACAGGGCACAAAGAGTTTGCTGTGTGCAGTTTGGAGAGGTTTCACAGCACTATGCACTGCCTGTCTTAGTCTGTTTTTACTTTTATGCTATTGGTGAGTGTGAATAGTGGGGGTGGGGAAAGTTTGCTTTGCATTTGCTCTAGACATGGATTTCTGCCCCCTTTGAGTGAAAGGGTTAAGGTGTGAGATGTCTGAGAGCAGTAGTATAAATAGTAGTGGAGCATCAGCCCTGGGTGCCAACTTAGAGGGACCTCTAGTACGGCCTCCTCCCACAGGAGTCTTTCTCCACTGCAAGCCCAACCTAGCCATAGGAGCTGAGAGGCAGAGTCCCTCGCCCAACAATGTATCTGGGAGGGCAGGGGTTGAAATGATGCCCCCCTCCATTGGGAAGCTTTGCCATGGGAGGCACACTCCTGCCCCTGGGGGCAGGAAGGGAGCAAACAGGATACCAGAAACAGCCCCTTGGGGAGCCCATGCCGCTGGTTGTCCCTCAGCAGCAGCAGCCTGGGCCCCAGCTGCTATGGCACCATCATTAGCAGCATTAGCAGCTGCCTCTCAAGTGAGGAGAGCCCAGGCAGGGAGGACTCCTCTCCCCCTCCCCTACCTCTTTCCTCCCCACCACTAACCCCACTCTCCAGTGGCCAGCATAATTCCCTCTCTCCCTACCCCAGGCACTGAAAGAGCTGGTTACATCTCTGCCTAAGTGGTTGCTGAAATTCATAAAATTCAGATGAGTACCACACAGATGCCTTGGGGTGACTTGTTCAAGACCCACCTTGGCAAAGGAAGAGCCAGGGCACAGAAGCACTGCTTTGCAGCCAGAAATTAAGGGAAAGGTTGATTACTGACAATGAAATATTTTGGAAATACCACACCTTTTTCAGTTTGTCAGCAGAGGGTAATTTCATATGTAGCTTTGGCCATTTTTATTTCACCCTGGACATTTGGATGCTGGGGAGGACAGTGTTTAGTGCTCACAAAAGCTATTTTAGGCATTGATGCTGCATAGATGCTGTATGGTGTTTTACTTCTGTAATGCATTACACATATTATATGTCTCCCAGGGTGCTCGGTGATGAGAAATAACAGCGTAGGCCAGTGCAGCAGCTGGTTTGCAGTTGTACTATTACAACAGTCTGATATTAGAGCATGTTTTATTGAAACAATGTTAGCAAGGCATTAGGAAAGCATGTTGGAATTATTGGGTGAGATTCTGTGGCTTGTACTAAGCAACAGGTCAGATTAGATGATCACAAGGACCCTTTCTGGCTTGAAATTCTGTGAATCTAGGTTTACATTTTTTTCTGAAAGCACCCACTAATTTTTTAATCCCTTTCTTTAATAGCTTTCAAAGGACATTATTTTCATCAGGATAACATCCACAGCAGTTACAATAACATCACTAGTCAGCAGTGGGTTTGAGGACAAATTTCAGTGTGAGATATGCACCCAAAACCATTTCTCTCAGAGATGTGGCATAGGCCACTAAGCTGATGAATGGAACAAAAGAAGATTTTATTGAAGACAAGGCATATTTCTCCTTGGAGAGTTCAAATCCCTTTTTCTTTAAGCTTTTATACCTGGTTTCTTTATTTCCTTCTGTCCCAGGGCTTCATGAGAAAAATGCACTGATATGATGAATCTAGAAAGTCTCTGATAAATACTAATTTCAGAAATAAATCTCATTTTGCATATGCAATTTTCAGGCTATAGTTTGTGGATTAGCCATGCGCATCAGAGCTTTCCATCCATTCTACAGAATGCAAATGTTTTGTGAGTCAAGCAGTGGATGGGTTGCCGGGCTGAGAAATGAGGTAGCCAGTGAGCAAATCTTTCTCTTACGAAGTGACTTGTGGAAGGAAAGAGCTGTCAAACTGCTGTGGTGTCTCACATGTGATCTGTGTTGCTTTCTATCATGCAAATTACTAAGGAAATTTGCAAGGAAATGCGCAATCTGCTCCAGAGTCCACCGTCTATTCAAGCCCAGTACTCATTATCCTTTGTGACATCACAGACAGTGGATATGTAGCTAGTTCTGACATCACAGAGGAACATGACCTCATGCAAGGAGCACAAGCAACATCTGAGAAATATATCAAGCTTCAGTAATATAGCTGCCATTTTCATACAAATGTTCTTGATGATAAAAAATGAGGGGGATAGAGAAAGACAGAGAAAACTGATGTGTCAACAGAATTGTTTCTATACAGAATATTTTTCAAAGATTTCAACAAGGCAACAGCAGCATTTGAAGAAGAGAGTATGAACAAAGGAATCACAGCTGCATCTTTGTTCATGAAAGAAAAAGGTTGGGCATGTGAATCCTTAGAAAGTGTTTACTAGGTATTGGGCAAAACATCAGGGACAGTTTGAGGCAAATAATATTTAATTTTTCTGTAAATGTTTATTTTTTTTTATATGAGTTTGCTTTTGACACTTTGGCTTCCCTTTTGTATTCTCACTCCATAAATATCAGCACTTACACCATTTTTGACACAAATGTTCTCAGCAAGAAAATGTTGCAGTCTGATTCATGAGTATTTGAAGAAATTAGAATTTTAAAACTAAATTTGCACTGTAAGTGCTTTCATCTTCAGGTAATCAGGGTAACAGAACCATGTAACTTTTATGACCAGTTACAACTAAGCAACCTACTGATTATCAAGCCATGTTTGAAGAATTTTCCCAGTCATTCACTGTAAAAACTAGGTCTGTGCAAAGCTTCGTTTCCTGATTCGATTCGGCAAGATTTGATTTGGCCCGAACTGGTAGCTGAATCTCTGAATCCGAATTGAATCAGAGGACCCTTTAATCTCTCTGAATCAAATCAGAACCCTCTGAATTGATTTGGAGAGATTCAGAAAGATTTGGCGATTCAGACATAGAGACCGCTTTAAATGTTTTTTCTACATACGTCTAGGTAGCAGGGGCTTGTGAGTGCTGCGATGCTGGGATGCATAGAGTTTCCCACAGGAGCATGGGGGGCTCCCCAGCGTGCTCAGCACCAGACCCAGAAGTGGACCAGAAGCACTTCCAGTTCACTTCCGTGCCCCCCCCCGCCCCGGCTCAGTGACTAGTGCCTCCTGGGTCTGGAGGGACACCCAGGGTCCCCCTATGGATGATCACTGAGCCAAGAGGGTACAGCAGGGGTGCCCCCACTTGCTCCCCAGCAGACCTAGAAGTGGACCAGAAGTACTTCCTGTCCGCTTCCGAGTTTGCCGCTGAGTACATGGAGGACCCCCCCACACTCCTGTGGGACGCTCCATGTGCCCCAGCATCGCGGCATTCATGAGCCATGCCTGCTATCTCCAGGTATGTAGAAAAAACTTTTAAAGCTGTGTCTGTGCCCGAATCGCTGATTCTCCGAATCAGCATCAAATCTTCAGATTTGGATTCAGCTGAATTGAATCAGGGACAGTGATCCGAATCAATGAATTGAATCACTGTCCCTGATTTGGGCTGAATCTGAATCGAATAGGGACTGCTTTGCACATCCCTAGTAAAAACTGGTGTCACCAATATATCTTCATGGATATTCTGTGAACAGAAAAAGAAAGGAAATAAATTAATTGTCACAACTATTTGTGTTTAGCTTTAATCCAAAATGATTACTGAAACAAGTGCTATGTACACTTACGGGGCAAACTTATACTAAGGGTAACTACAGTGATTTTTGAGGAATTATAGCAAGAATTAATTTGGCTGACTGGGTATTAGCCACCAACAGGATGAATTCAAAGACCGTTCAAAGTACGGTGAATCTTCAGAGTTAATCCATGTTCTATAAGTAGATGTTACAGTGATAGGATTTTAGAAATGCTGATAGACCAGCTTTGGGTGAGTAGGGACAAGAAACGTGCCAAAAAGTTTCAGAAGTTCTGTTCAGGTTTGGACAACTGTCTTGCAACTTCTTGGTCTAGATATTGTTCTGAAACTACTGAATAGCACTTTTTCTATGAGAGAGACTCATGTCAGAGACACTAAGAATAGATTTATCTTATTAGTTCAGTGTTTTCATCTCTGATGCCAGATAAACTTGGATTCAGGTAAACAAATGAGACATGCCATACTTACCTCAGCCAGTTAGCTGTACTGTACTGGACAAAGCATTTGTGGAAAAATATTAAAAGATTCAACAAGATTCTGCAAACTTACAAAATGTCCTGAAGTTTAGAAACATGGCTTGAGCAATGGCTCAAATTTGAAATCAAGGGAAGAAGTGAGTTTGAGAGTTGATGATGCAATGAAATTGGGACTGACAAACTGATGATGCAGTAGAACATCATTGATGATAATATTCTGTTCAGTTATTATGCCTTTTGTCCAAGGATCCAGGCTATTAGAGACCAGGACTGTGTCTTAGGCAAAGTATATCTTATGTTTACACAATGTTTAGCATCAGGAGGCAGTAATGTGCTAGTATACATTCTCTCAGCGCTTCTGTGATTTAGATAACTTTACAGTTATATTACCAGTAGGCAAAATGGAGCAGAGCGGGGTTAATTGGCTCTTGAGGTCAGACAGGCTCCCATGAGCTGCTTGATAGGTGCCTTTCCTGTTTGTTCTCACATTTCCATCTTTGCTCTTTCCCCCATCGCGTATTCTTCTTTCTTTGTTGTTTTCTATCCCCAAATATGTTTGTTCCTTAGGTGATGTTTTAAGATTATGAGTTCCAAGGTGTTTGTACCATTTCTTTCAATTAACCTCCATTTCAAAGAGACTGTACAGTGTGCAGCAAGTGTTTCAGGAGTAAATGTTAAAAAAAATAACTTTACCGATTTTTCTTTCTTTTCTGTTATGCCTGGTGGCATCAACACATGCCTGTCACAGCCTTTCATTCCTATAACAGCTCCTTCCCTGACAGGTTATATTTCTTTCTTTCTTTTTTTAAATTTTATTTTATTTTGGGTTTGTTCAGCTGCTTATATTTTCCACCATCCTTGTTCTGATTTCTTAAATTCTTTTCCTCTTCCTAACTTTTTACCCAGTGGCAGTATGAATCCACCTGTGCTCAAGGGAAATAGTATTGAATTCTAGTCTATTACACTGAAAGCAATGTACGCTATTTGAAGCCTCAACCAAAATTGCTGTAGATACTGTGGAATGTGTATCTCTTTTTGCAAGTAAATTTAGTGATAGCCTAGTTAAATCCTGTGATGATGTACAGAGGCCACCAAAACAATACAAAAAGCCTGCAAGCTCAGATGATGGAGAGATCTCAACACCCAGAAACTGACTGAGGAAGAATGACAAAAATGAATGGAGATAATGGAGGTGTAGGTCATAAAAACAAAGCAAAGGAAAAACGGAGAAATCCAGGAGCTAGGCAATGTGTACAGCCAAAACGGAGAGTCAACAGATGGTGCCCAGAAGACTAAGCTCTGTCCATACAACAGGTATTCTGTGGGTGCCAGTAAAGCAGGGCAGCTCTGGAGCTACATTCTGCAATTCAGAAGTTATTATGCATCTCCTTTGCACAAACACACAGTAGAACCTTTGCACAAGCACACCAAATGGAAGCTGGTCACTGTGTGCTTGTGCAAAGATTCAAGGAGACGCATATTAACTTCTAAAGGGCCGCGTGTGGCTCCAGAGCCACAGGTTGGCCACCCCTGCAGTAGAGGCTTTCCCAATGACTCAGATCAAGTTCAGTCAATCCTGAGGCTGCTTTGACTGTTGGGACACCTTAGATGCTGTATGTCATTGGTGATTCTTCAGGCAAAGTGACCTGCTAGAGCCCATCTCCTCTCCAAGTATGGATGGCCATTGGCTCACAGGGAGCTCATTTGCCCTTTGACAGGTCTGGTTTCTAGTCCTGCTGGGTGTCCATATACCATCCTCACCCAGGCTACCCCAGGTGGAGGCACCGTTTTAGTAACTGACAGCCAGACCGTGGAACAGGCTATACTGGTTTACATGGTACCAGATAGCAGACCAAGAGAGGCCTGGCCTGGCCAGTCCCAATGACTCAGCATGAGAAAAATTTTCACATGACCTCAGCTCACATTCAGACCTCTACATAAGCAGTCACATTTTCCAAACCTCTCCTTTTCTTTTTAATCTTCCTGTAGCTGTCACAATGAGAAGCTGCCAAGCACTTTGGAAAATCTGATCAGGGTTGTGGAGCTAGAGTAGCTAAGCATCTTTTTTGATCTCAGAAAGCCAGCCTCATATACTTCAGCTCTGAATTGGAGGGATCAGCCCTAATGGGCTTCAACCCCATATTTGTTCAGGGTTGCCCTTCCTGCTATGGTGCGTCATGAAGGAGGACAATGTAGTACAAGCTTGTGATATGGACACCTTTCTAGCAAGTAAATTGACTAATTCATTCAACGTTAGACACCGATGACCCATCAGACTAATGACTGACTATCTAGGTTGGATTCAAGTAATTGAGAAGCAAAATATTCACCTCAGCCATTCAGCTCTGAAATGCTTTTGTAAGATAGCTGATAACTTTATTGTCCTCCGGTGACTAACTGAGCACAAAGATTCGTGGCAAGGGAACTCGGACTACTGTGCTCACTGAACTTGGTAATTCCAACCCCTGGAGAATTCCAGTGAAGGGAGAGTGGTTAGGAGAAAAAGGAGAGCAAGAGAGACAGGTGAGGAAGTGCAGCAGCAGTTTACTCAGGGAGTCATCTGGGGTAGCTGCGGTGGTACTGTCCTTCAGAGACAGCCAGTTCGTATTGTTCCAGGGGTGGTAGGGGACCGCTCAATGATGCAACTCCCTGATCAGGTTGCACTGATGTAGAAACACTCTTTCACAAGATAGGTGAACGGAGTCTTTCTTTTAAATGGACTTTCTCACAGAAGTTAAATATTGGCTTGCGTGCTTAACCTGGTATTATACCATACAGTAGTAAAAGTATTCATATAGATTAATTCTGTTATTTACTAGCTTAAATATGAAGCAATCACATAAAGTCAAATCCTGAGCCCCCTACTTAGCTTTCACTTAGTCCTTATTCCCACTGACAGATTGAATCAGGACTTTGGGATATAGCCCAGAGGAAATGGGAAATGTCTGGTCTAGCCTCATGGCCCTCTAGAGATTCACAGGTGTCCTTGTTCAGTCTAAAGGAGATGACTCCCAAAGGAATATGAGGCTTGTTTGAACTCTGCCTGCAATGTAAGCGATTGAGTGGTCCATGTACTGTATATAAAGCTCATAATTGGTTCAAATTGGACGACAGAAGCAATTTTCATTTCATGCTGTTTATTCACAGGGGATTAGCCTGCATGGGGCCAAACAAGCTTAATTACATGTTTTCAAAGGCCTCGGTCTTTGGGCAATTTAGTGTGGCAGAATTTTGTTGTTTTAATTAAAACTTGGTAAAAGTTAGGTCTTTGAGGTCAGAGGAAATCTCTGTTGTTCTGGACCCTGTTGCCCATGGAGCTTGTTTGCCTGGACATTTTCATTAAAGGTGAATTAAATACATGTTTTCCAAAGTAGAAATAATGAATGCAAAATATTCTATCAGACCACAAGGGCTAAATTATGCATCCCTTGCAGTGGAGACTGTGGATGGGGGAGAGCAACAGATACTAGAAAGCATGGAGTGGGAGCGAGATGTGCGTACAGGGGAGGTGTGGGGTGGGGAATGGTACTGGGAATAGATTCCCCTCCCTTCCTCTGTGCAACAGTCTGAACACACTCTCCCCCTCCCCACCCCTCTTTAGTAGTTAAGAGTTTGGCCAGTTTTGTCTGCCCCACTTCTGGATAGGATTTGCATATAACCTAATTCAAGACCCACTGTATAATGCCTACAGTCATTCTATACTGGCAAACCTCTTTCTTGGAGGATCATAGCTAGAGGGTCTTGCCCATTTGCTCAGGGTCAGATTGATTGCCATGTTTGGGGTCAGGAAGGAATTTTACCCAATGGTCAGATTGGTTAGACTGTGAGGAATTTTTGTCTTCTTCCAACCTTTGCCTGGAATATTTTGAGAGTATATTAATCACCTTTACAACAGCAGGACATTGGCTGCCATGGTCCCCTTGCTTTAACCATGGAAGGTTACAGTGTTTTGTTTTGTGTTGCATCAGAGTTGACCATGTAGTTTTGCTAAGATGTAGGGGTGTGCAAAGCGGGCCCTATTCAAATTGGATTTGGATTCAGCCCAAATCAGGGACAGTGATTAAATTTGTTGATTCAGATCGCTGTCCCTGATTCAATTCGACGGAATCTGAAGATTCAATACTGATTCAGAGAATCAGCGATTTAGCCATAGACACAGCTTTAAATGTTTTTTTCTACATACGTCAAGGTACCAGTGCAGCTTGTGAATGCTGCGATGCTGGGGCGCATGGAGTGTCCCACAGGATCGCCTCGCCCCCCCCGCCCCACCACATGCTTGATGGTGAACCCGGAAGTGGACTGGAAGTGCTTCTGGTCCACTTCCAGGTCTGCTGCCAACCATGCTGCTATGGAGCCCCCCACCCTTCTGAGGGATGCTCCATGCATCCCAGCATCGCAACATTCACGAGCCGCCTGCTTCCTAGAGGTACGCAGAAAAAACATTTAAAGCTGTGTCTATGTCTGAATCGCTGAATCTTTCTGAACCTCTCCAAATTGATTCAGAGCATTCCGATTCAATTCAGAGAGATTAAAGGGTCCACTGATTCAATTCAGATTTGGAGATTCAGCCACTAAATTGAGCCAAATCTCCGCCGAATCGAACCAGGGACTGAAGCTTTGCACAGTCGTACTTAGAGGCTAGGCAGTGGATTTGTATAGGATGGTTTGGATAGGGAAGATCCTGGGCACAGGGTTGGACTAAATGACTTCTGGGGCTAAATACAGGTAGTCAAAAAGCATGAGGCTGAATCAATTCAATCCTCGCAGGTTAGTCTAAGCTGTGTAGATTGAACAGATAAGCAAATGAACAGACATTCACTTTTGATCCTGGAAATGCAGCCACCTGCCTGTAATGGTTCAGGCCAGAAGCCAGGGGATACTAGAGCACACCTCCCTGCTGGTCTGCAGCAGACAGTTTGGGCCAAGGCTAGCCTGCCCACCTGCTGAGGGGAGGTTTGCAGGGGAGGTGCAAAGCACCCTGGGATGCTGAGGGACTGTGAGTTAACTGATTTAGGCTAAATCAGTTTATTGAACTGTTCCAGATCCCCTCTAGATTCACGTTAAGTCTGATACTACAACCATCCAGGTTTATCTTCAACTGGTTTCAGCCATTCTGAAAGCAGTTTATGTGCACTGAATTTCTGTTGTGTTATAGATTTGAACTAGTTTCCGAACACTTATACTGGTGTATATGTAATTTGTGTCCCTAGCCTGGAGGTCCCTTCCAGCCCAACTTCTCTATGGTTCTATAGTTCCCCTCGTTGGCAGCCTAGCTCAGCCTCTGGATAGACATAGCTGAGAGTCCTGTGTTATTAACTTTGTCAACATTTCTACACAGCATCATGCCATATCAGTAACGTTTTTGACATAATGGAAAAATACAAATCCCTGAACAGTGGCACATGGCTGTGCCAGATTTTAACATGACAGACTTAAAATGGTCTTTTATAACCCAAGGCAGGATTGTAGTTGAGGGTTGTGTCACAACCCAGTGATTTTGGTGCCTTGGCACGATGGAATTTTCCCGCCACATGAGAGCCTCTTGCAAAGTAAAAGGTTTTCTGTTGCAGCAGAAAACCCTGGTGCAAGAGAGTTCCCGCCATTCGAATGCAAATTTGTGTCCCGCTATTGGCTAGTTCTAAATTTTCCTATGTGGCAGCTGGGAATTGGCTTGCTGGCCATTTAAAATTTCGTGCGACTTCCGCCCAAGTCGGAGAACTTTGAGCACGCTGCAGATTGCCTCTAAAGAAATCTGACTTGCGGCTGAGCTGATCGATAGACTGATCGCCTATCGATTCTTCTCCTCATCGCCGAGCGCAATCCTCGACGTACCCTTGTCCCGCCGGCTTGATTTGTGGATGGATGAGCTAGCCTGAGCCTTGTCAGCTGGAACAACTAACATAGTTGTTCATATGACCGGACCGTCAGCGTCGCAGCTACAAGCGGCGTAAGTAAAGTTTTGCAACCAATTAAGCCTTGTCCACCTCTCTATTCACCAGCCCGCCCAACGAACGAGTAATTACTAAATCACCTCGAGTCGGCTCTGGCCATCCGAGACAGGTTGCTGTCTTCATTACTTACCTGCCAAGACCTGTGTTCCCCATTTGGTGTTTTCCCCCACAAGAGCTGGATGACATCACTAGCACCTAAAGCAGTATGCATGGGGAGGACTGTTTTAGGTGTTAGTGGCGTCATCAATTGTTGTAGGAGAAACATGGCTATAAACTCATGTCTTGGCAGGAAAAGAATGCCTTTCGGTTTACCTTACAAGTGCATTTATTTGTGAATCTACCCTTGGATTCTGTTAATGATGTGGGATCTCAAACAGCTTTTTTAAAAGTAATTACTTTATTTGGGGTAAAAAAAGAGGAAAGAAAAAGCATTTCCGTTTAACTCTGGGAGCCTCTCTCGGAATGCAGAAACAGATCAGCTGCTTTTTTATTTGCTATTCTGATCCCAGCGCTTGTGGGAATTAATGGCTGTAAGTTTGGAATTGCAATTATAGGCTTTGCAGTGGTAATTTTGTTTTTATTTCCCACTGTGTTTGCTGTTGCTCTATAGAGAGAAAAGGCTTTAGTTAAAGCTCATGTAACACAAATGTACCTACAATTTGTTTGTTTCTTTAAAAACTTTTTTTATTTCCCTTTGTGGATGCTTGGTCCTTGGGATGTTTTGCTTATGTTTCAACACAAATAAATGGTGGAGGCCTGAATGTCTTAGAGTGGTAATAGGATACAGAAGCTTTCACCTCTAGGTCATTTGCTCACTTCCAACGCAGGCCAGCACTGACCACAAGTGGTTGCAGTCTGACAGCTGTTCAGAGGCCTGTGCGTGTGAAATGATTTGGGTGCCTTAGTCTAGCTCCTTATGGACAGGTGTCAATGGCACAGAAACAGCACTTCTTTGCAAGTGACTGGTGGTTCTCACAGCTCTGCTCATCAGTCTCAGTGGAGAGTCAAGCACTGTTTGGGAAATGCAGCCTGACTTTTCTAGTGCCTCTGCAGGGATGGGTAAAAGATACAAGTGGTGCAAAAAGGAAGACGTTTCTATTGTGTGTCTGGTATATAGATAAATGGAGGACTAGAAGCCAGACTCATAATGATGTTACACTAGCCTTATCCCAGGCTAAACATTTGGACAAGCCAGGCCTTTGCTCTCCAGGAGTCCACCTGAGCTAAATTTACTTAATACTGTCATAAAAATGGTGATTGGATTGGAACAGCTGTTTCATCCAGTCTCTGTAGTGAGCTGGTTTGGAATGTTTCAGTAAAAGACTTTTTTTCATCAAGGCTGAAACTATTTGTGAGAGAGGATTGGTTTTGACACATTTCCCAATTCCAAAATAAATTTCCCATTTCCTAGCTTGAAATGTTAGTGTTCCTAGCTTGAAACACTTCTAGAGAATACGGGAGACATAAAAGGGTTGAAACAAAACTATTACTAAGAAAGACGAAATAACGTGAAATGTTTCATTCTGAATAATCCAGTGCAAGGATCTGTTTGGATTATCGGTTCTCCAAGATTTTCAATATTTTGACTTTTCATATGGACTCCAATGGGAAATCATTTTCAAAATCTAAAGTGTTTTCTTTCTTTGAGCAACAAAACCATTTTCCTGTTCAGCTCAATTTCCCTGTGTGTGTGGGATCAACATTGCTCTGGAGATTTACTGCACATTGAGTGGTGCCTACTGGCTAACAGCAACACTTGTCCAAAAGGGCTTACACCAAAAAACTGCAGTGGCTCAGAAGGCTCATTAGAAATAGCCATTAGAATAAAAAAGTATAGCTGAAAGAAGTCCCAGAAGCTTAGGTTGCATTTTAGCAGGGAGGTTAGCCAGGCCCTTCGTTCCAAGTAAATATCGTTTTCACCTAGTGTGCTTCTTAGGCAGTTCTCACAGTCTCCCCAACTCAGTGAAAGCTAGGAAGTGCTGGAAATATACCATAAGAAAGCCTAGTCTCACGAGAAGTCCATTATACAGTAAAAAAATATGAAGAGAAACCTAGCCCCTTTTGTCCTGTAGTTTGTCCAATCCATACAGCTGCGTATTGCCCAGCTAAGTAGGATTTTTTGTTTTCCTTGTCTGAGAAGAATGGTGGCCATCTAGGTTGCATTTCACTGCCGGCTGTCAGAACGCAAAGCCTTGCCCTCCTTGTTAACATTCCATATTAACTGCTGGCAATGCGTTCTGTAGAGCTCCGTCGACTGGCGGACACTTTGTGCTGGATTAATCATGCATTACCCAAGCAGTAATTTGTGATGGTATTGAACATGTCACAGCCCTGGGAGGCATCAAGAGCACAGTAACTTCATTATGTATCTCATTGAGTCAAGTGACACGTGCTGAATAAGAAAATGTCTCCAGCGTTTTGAATATCGGTCCTCTCTTACAAAGGTGGGGAGACCTGGGAGGGGAAGGAGGATGACAGGGCTATGGGAAGACAGGGAGCAGAAAGTGGGAATAATAATTAATAACTGTCTTGGAAAAGAACTTTGATGGGTTTTGTTTTTTAATGTTTTTTAAAATGTTTTTAAATATACATTAATATTTTTTTCTCTCCCTCCATGTCTATTCCCCAGATGTGATTCTAATGCCAAATAATCCCTGGTATCCCAATACCTTTTCTATGAGCCTTTCCCTTCTCAACTTTTCTCAAAACTAGGAGTACCAGGACTGGGATCTGCTAAAAATCCATAGATGGTCAAGATCTCTGACCATCAAGATCTCTGTAATGCCTCCAGCATTCAGGACTCAGTCCCCGCAAGGGCTGGAGGGAGGAAGAATTGCTAAGGGATGACTTATTAGGTGAGCCATGAATTCCTGGGTCTTGCTTCTTTACTTTTGCAAATTTTTATTGAGGTCACTGAGATAATGACTCTTTTTGGTTTCCCCTTGAAGTAAGAGAAGTGTAGATACTAAATAGGTCTGGATTGAAAGACCTTTAAGAATCCTAGTGCTAGCCACCCTTGCATTCCTTCCATCCTACCTCTCCATTTGTCTATGCCTTGTTTGAAAAAAAGTGTTGGGATACAAATATGCCAATGATATTAAGTCTAGGCAGACAGCATCTGTAATATACCTGTTATTCATACCCTTTGCTATGCTGAAATGAAACACACCACTCTGTACATTGGGTTAAACAAATCAGTTCAAATCTCTGCCCTTCAGTTTTTGTTTCAGATCCTGACAGCTACCCCATATTGTTTCTTGTGCTTTGCCTCTTGGTTGCTGCAAAGCCAGCCATAGATACATAGTGTTTTAAGATCAGCTTTTAAGCCTGGTCTCCTCAATAACATGGGCCATGGAATGTCATCCAGCCATTCTTGTGTCAGGCTCATGACTTGTGGCTGAGCTCTTTAGGGAGATCACGGCTTCCTTGTGGGCTCTGAAAACCAATAAAAATGGGGAGAGAGAAAGGATGTGGGGTGAGGGAACTCAAACTTAGCACTGGGTATAAGGGAGCAGGGCTGATCCTCATCTTCAGAGAGAACATAAATCGCTTGCTTTCAGGTGCTGCATGCTCTCTAGAAAGCTTCTAGTCTGAGATTCCCAGCAGATGGCTCATTAAATGGACCCTGTGGTGTACTTCATTTGACAGTTTAAAAACTGTTACTCTGTTACATGGGGGGAAAAATTCTTTATCAAATACCTTGTCTGTGTATGTGTGTGTCTGCATGGTGAGAGCAGCTACATAAGGCAGTGAATTATATACACATTAGATTCAGAAATACATTTGTTGATCTAAAAGTTAACAAAAAGGCAACTTGTCTTCCCCATTGCACGGGGCTTGATCATAGCTCAGAGTCTGGTATGTTACTGCTATGTGTTAGGTACCACTATGAGGGGGAAAGGTCTGCTCTTGCATTTAAGCAGAATACAAAAGAACTGAATTACACAAAGAAAAAGTGCATCCTCGGGAGATGGAAAGAAGGAAAATGCAAGTTCTTTGCACCAAATTGGACGTCGTAGGGTACATGGTAATCATTAAAATGAAACCATCTTCAACCATTAGCTAAGAATGCCCTAAAATGCTGTCAGAAGAAAGCCCTCTGCACAGGTGTGGACTGAAATTCCTTCTAAGAGAAGTTTTAAATGTATCACTCATTCGGTCTGATCCCAACAAGTCTCTTATCTTGGCCAGTCAATCGTTACCAGCTTGTCAACCACTCACAGCATCAAGCTGTCATTGTAAGTTTTTAAAACAACAGAGACAGAGGCTTCAGGGCAGGTGTAACTTTTTTTCTTCTTCTCTATTACTTAGCATGCTAATCCCTATCCTGTCTCTCAGCATTTTAATACTTGTCTGTCAGCGTGTCAAAGAGGCCTGTTACATAGGAGGTTTGTTTCACTTCTCACCGTATACAGCCTACAACTATATTGGCTACAATGGAGAACAAGTGAAGAGTGATGCTGCCTCTGACGTTCTCATTCTCCCCGTTCCCCAGCCACCAGAAATCCCTCTCTTCACCACCAGCTTTCCACCAATGTCATCTTTGAGACATTGTGATTTTCTAGAAGGTCCCTTTTTCACCACTTTGTGTAAATGAGTTAGTTAATACTAGCAGGGCCAGGTAAAATGGGAGAATTCAGAAGTGCAGTACAGAAAACTACGTCTTCATAAGAAACAGGTATTTGAATATGCAAATGGATGATGTGTTTCCATACCTGTGTTTCAAGGAAATGCCCACATTTTAGACCAGAGGCAAACAGGTATCCCCTGATGCAAATTGCTGTGCATTTTTGGTAGGGGGCAGGTGCTCAATTTGGGGAAGGAAAAGGACTAGCATTCAATACTGGTGCACTGGTTTATGCACTTTTGCAGGCAGAAAAGATGAATGTGCACTTTTGCACTGGCAGTATTGGTCAATGGATGAGTATAGAAGACAAGGGGGAGCACACATGTTTTGAGCCAGTGGGTATTAGGACATTTTTAATGAGTGCAATAGAAAAGAAACATCAAGGTATGAGCAGTGTTGTTGGCTCAATACAGGAACTCAGACTTGGGCAGGTGCAAATGGAAAGGGTGCATCTTTGCAAGCATGCGTGTTACTCTTGGCCTGAAAATAGTGGCTTTTTTTTTT
>NW_005841956.1:1491302-1522242 GCF_000455745.1 Alligator sinensis
TTGTTCCGTTCAACCTCTCTTTCTTCCCCTTCCTCTCCAGCACTTAAAATAACAGGGTCAATGTATACACACTCTTCATAATAATGATAATGGGGGTTGCCAAAGGAATGCTGCCTCCAGATGA
Organism: Alligator sinensis; assembly: GCF_000455745.1. NCBI lineage: Eukaryota > Metazoa > Chordata > Crocodylia > Alligatoridae > Alligator > Alligator sinensis. The sequence goes on from NW_005841956.1 coordinate 1,491,427, forward strand.
ACTCGAGACAGAGACAATCAACTGAAACTCAGGGGTAATTTTGGTTTCTGATCAATCTAAAATCATTTTGACCCAAGGTATAATTTTAAATGTTCCTACCTCGGTTATTATAGCCCCAGGGCACTGTTGATGGTTTTCGCTCACTCGCCTGCTTGTTCTCTCTCTCTCCGCTTATGAGATCCAAGGAAAGGTTTAATGAAAAATGAATGTGTGGCTGGAGGGGTCAATGGTTTGTCATTTTGGATCCTTTAAAAAAAATAACCAGGTAGGATTCGTTAGTGTTTTAAACAGGGGTTTTCAAACTGGAGGAGACCTTCAGTGAGAGGGAAAGATTTACACACAAGAGATAGCATTTCTCTTTTTTTTTCTGCATCCTCTTAATAGTTTTCCCAAAGCAAGAGGTCTGCTTCCCTCTTCACCCAGTTTCTGCATGCAGAATGAAGGTTGCTACACTAGTGTCATCTCAGGCTACTGCCATGAAGCCACAAACACAGCACCATAGTTTCCCTGGATGATTCAAATTGAGGGAAGGACAGGTAAGTTGTAAGCTTGAGAATCCTCACTTAAACACTAAGAACTGGATAACTGACCAATTCATCACAAGAAAACAAAATAATCAGAGAAACAGGTGAAAAGAAAACAGACTAAAATTTGTCTGCAATTAACTCTAGCACTGGAACACCCTCATTAAAATATTATTTTAGTATGTATGGTAGCAGTAGCAAAACACAGCTTGAAGACCAACTGCAAATTGCTGAAGCCTAAGGACACAGACAGACATATATATACCTCAGGATAACTGACATCAGTTTATACATCAACATAAGTCACATTGCGATCAGAGGACAGATGTGTAGCCATCTCGGGTCCCCAGCTCATACAGGAGGTGGCTGTTTGAGTGTCTCACTGCTAAGGGGCAGGGGCCTGTTTTTCTTTAGCAAGTAGTCACTCCAGGGTAGACATGGCCAGGTAGAACCAGGTGTGTATGACTTACAATGGCAGTATTGCACCCATGATTCTGTTAGCGGTAATTCTCCACTGGACTGGACAAAGATATTTCAATTTATGGTTTGCATCTTCTCTGAACGTGTCATCTGTGCTTGCTGACCCATGTCCATTGCCATCCTCAGTACAGGGCTGTGACCCATAGGGGTTCCAACCTGCAAAGCTTTGTCTTGATTGAAACAGCCTTTGCTTTGAACCCTGATAGAGTACTACAGGTTGGGGGCATACTTTCTGTGGGCCACACCTCCTTGCATTCATGGCTGCTGTCAGCTGTGTTTCATGCAAATGAAGTCCAACACTTGAGCTCTTGGCAACAGGCCAAATGCTGCCATCAGCTGAGGAAAATCTTGCTGTCTGGATCTGCACAGATGAAATAGGGATAGTCACTGCGAGTTTCCAAGAGAAAAACACCCATTTGGCTTGAAAACAAGGGGGGACAGTTAACTGAGATGCGGCCAATGTGGAGGTGGCTGAGCAGAATGAATATAAAGTGAATCAGCATGAAGTAAACGGGTAAACTGGAGCTGGGAGGAATACTTTGGTGGAAGTTGCATCAGGTTTGAGGATGTCAGAGCGGGCGGCTGGCTGGGTAATTATTGCAGGCAGAAAACAAAAGAGAGTGACAATTTGTCTGTGGATGGATTCAGCCCTCATGCTACTTAATTCCCTTTGAACAAAGAGCTGTAATTGTCCTCAACTGTGAGGAGGGGAAGAACCTAATTTCCAGCGTGATTCAGAGAAGCTTTCAAGCAGAGGGTGGGTGGAAACTATTTATAAAGGGCCATTAGGGAAAATCAAATTTCTACACATAGTAAATAGACTACATAGAACACTGTTTATATTTGAGTCTGGAAAGCTTGTCCTGTGTAGCAAAATACAACAAAGTTCATAATGAAAACTGTTAGTGCCAACACTGAGAATTTGCCCCGTGATAGCATGTAGGAGCTGGTATTTTCCTGTACATGGTAGCAGAATGGAACGAATAATGCAAACCATTTTCCACAAACATTCATACAAAAAAAAGAGAGAGAGAAGAAATGAATTTGCTTTATCCGTTTTGTGTTTCCTTTAAGTGATTGAGATTTGCTGGCAAAAACTTTTGCGGAAAGTGAATATCAAAATCATGTGCCGAACTAATTGCAGGAAATGAACTCAAAATTTTTACAAATACGTGTTTGCAAAAGACGTACTTCCTCATCAAATCTCTATCTATCAAATATTCACAATCATTCCACTCAGGAAAAACATCCTCATAAATTCATGAAGTAAATTCCACTAATTAAGAAGGAATGGCAATCTGCTCACTGATAGCTTGTCAGGAGGAAGAATTTAAACCCACATAGAAAGGTTTTTTTCTTCGTGAACTATTTCCTCAGCTTGGCACATCCCTTGGGAGGTGTCTTAGTGAAGCTGCAAGGAAGTTACTTTTCCAAAATAGGATCTGTGCGAGAAGAGCCACGAGGGTAGCAGCAGAAGCCATCTGTGGACCCCAGGCATGGGAGTCATGTACCTTCTGCACTTCTTGGAGAGACACAACATGGTGTTTGCAGCACCAACAAGGTCCTTCAGACCCCGAGACTAGCACTCTTTCTGTGGTCAGGATATTTTTTTTAAACAATCTTGCTGCTACCAAAAGGCTCCAGTCTGACCCCTGTGGAGAAGGGGGTGGACCATGGCACAGTCTTGGCTCCAGTCTCTGCGTGGTGATTCCTCTGGTCTTTCTAGAACGGTTCCTTATCAGTGCCTCCAGTGCTATAGCAGACTGTCCTGCTGTATTCAGCAAGCAGAGCTTCCTGGGTTTTTTGCTGAAATGCATTCTGTACAGAACCTCTGTCTATCTCCTCTCCCTCCACCGCTTTCTCTCTAATGTGTGTCTTGATAACTTTAAATATTAACAAATATACACAAAAGCATCTGAAGTTTGATTACAGCTGCAGCTTCTGCTTTTAGCTAACATGGCCCATCAAAGTTTTGTGGGGAGCATGGGAAATGGGAGACAGGCCATGTTCTGGGATTGTGAGGCATTGGACTCTGCAGTTATTGGTCTCCAATATGAAACTTTTACTCCCATGGGCTGCATTTCCCTACCTTGGACAGTTTTTCTCTGACACATCACCAGTACATCTTATTATCTTACTGTCCAAGAGTCTAGGACAGAGTAGAAGTATGTCTGTGTACACCATCAAATCATACAACAGAATGGAGGCCAGGAAATCTCTGCCCCAAACCTGGCATTTTGGGCTTTTCATTCACAGGATCACAGAGAGCTTGGGGGAAATGCTAGAAGCTCCATCTCCTGGGGCTTTTAAGTTTGGACTGAGCAAAATTCCCTGTCTAATTCAGGACAGGCCAAAGAGGGATGGACACAATACGTGACCTTGCCTTAATACCATTCATGAGCATCAATGCTTGGAAAAACTTTCATCCAACAAAATCTAAAAACATCCTTCATCCCTAATTGCAGATGAGGAAAATGAAAACCAAGGGAAGCAAAGTGACTTACTCAAGCTAAGCTTACCATGAGTCTATCACAGAGGTGGGTTTATAACCCAGGTCTTCAGAGATTCAACTCTGTGCTCTGCCTTTTCTGTCTTTTAAATCTATGGTTAAATGATCATGACTTTGCTCTATAGAGCCAAATCCCCCTTGATGGGATGCCTGGCCTCACTGTGGAGCGTGAACTCCTAGACTCAGTCCATTAGGGAGGGAGCACTGTTCTCTATATGATATACTCCATGTGTGTGCAAACCTGATTTATATCTCCTTCAACAAGCTGTTCCCTGCTATCATGAGCCAACAGGACCCATAGGGTGTTACAAGACATATTACATGCAGCCAAGAGCTTTAATCCCCCTGGGGAAGTGATTACAAACAACTATACGCGTCCCAGAGTTGCTTAATCACTGTTAAGAAATTTCTTTATAATCTGAGTAAATTACTTTAATTACTTGCAACTACCAATTAGTGTTTGAATGCTTCCAAAGAGAAGTTTGCACGCATTAATCTGCTCCCATGGAACAGTAAATCACCAACTGGAAGATGGCTTCGGTGGATGTGGCAGATAACAATGGTGCCAGAACCCGAGCTGAGACCAGCCAAGCACTTTATCCAGCATGCCCCTCTGCAGCCATATTTCCTCATTTTCTAGGTATTTATGAGTTTAAAATGAGAGATTAGTCCTTCAAGTGAATTTTAGCTGGTGGAGAAAACTGCTAGATGGATGGACTTCTCTGTACTGCCAGGATGTGGCATCAGTAACACGCCAGGTTTCCCTCAGGATTTACTAGCCATCACCACGGGGCCTTACCCTGGCCTGGAGAAGTTGGCCCTCAGGTATGAGACACAAATGCAGACACTTGACCCTCTTCAGTCTTTGGTTTCTCTGGTGAGCCTGCCAACAAGAAGCAACATGGTGCAATGGCACAGAGCACAAAACAGGAGCAGGGAAGCTCTCCAGCCCTGACTCTGCCATTGATGTCTTGTGTGATCTTGGACATAGTTCTATTCCTCAGCTTCACCTCCTGCCCTTTGTCTCTCTTACCTAGTTCAGTTGTAAGTTTGCTGAGACAAAAGTTTTCTCTTGCGTGTTTGTATAAAGCAGGTAGCACAACAGGTCCCTGACCGGAGGCGTCTAGGCACTACTGTAATATAAATAATAAAGAGCCCATTCAGTGCTTATTTCAAAATGGTTTGTTTGTGCTTTGAGGGCCAGGCCAATACGATCTGGTTTACAGCTCTCCAACTTCTTCACACAGGCCCTCTGTTCCAACAAGCCTTGGACACGCTTGCCTCCGCTGCTACGTTTACCACTGGGCCTGTATGCATAATAATCCCCAAACTTGGGGAAAGTTAGTACCAGGATCTGAACCTGCTACCTCTAATCACAGTTGGAGCTGGCTGGATTCAAACCATCTTTTTTTATCTTTGAGATTCATGCCTGGAGGGGTTGCACTCATTTTTAGTTTTTTGAGTGTTTGTTTTTCTTTTTGTTCATCATTAGGAGTGTGATGGTGTGGGAAGTTTGGGCAAGAGACCAAAATGCCTTTGACTTTGCTCCTAATTGTAGCGTAAGAGACCAACTGTTGCAGCACTAAAACTATTGTAGCAGTGAGAATCTAAGCAAGCTGGTGTGCAATATATATCAGATCAGAGGGAAGCCTCTTCTACTGTGCACCAAAGACTGCAAAGACAGCAAAGTAACCAAACACAGTTCCTACCTCTTGTGGAACCTTGGCTTTGTTCTGTATTGAGTGGTAGCTAAGAACCAATAATCAGTAGGGCATGAATGCTTGCAAAACAGTAGAGGGGCCTGTGGAGAGAGACTGCAGCCTGCCCAGTAATTAGCAGCAGCAGAGGGGATTTTGATTTGGAAGTTACTGAAAAGTGGAAAGAGACAAAGCAGCATGTGGAGGCAGCAGTCAGGGATGCTCACCAACCGCAGTTTTGGTCTCATCATCGAGATGACCAAGATCGAGATTGCACCAGAGTTTTAAGACCTGTAAGTTAGTGCAGTTTGTGGAATTCTTATAGGTAGCAGTAATTTATGCTGTTTGAGGCAAGATATTTAGATGATGCTTTCAGTGTGGCATGTACCTGCAGTTTTGGAGTAAAACAATGATGTTGGCAATAGCATACCCTCTTAGTATAATATTTTTGAAGAAGAGAATTAACACCCCCACCAGTAAAGAGCACTTTCTACTGCATGACTTTTCTAAGACTACGTATAGAAAGAGCATAGAACAAGTATGACCAGTAAATAGTGTAAGAGCCTGGGAACAGCAATTCGTGCAGATTCTTCCCAATTCTTGACTTGAGCAAACCACTTCCCCTTTTGTTAGCTTAGTTTTTCAGGTGGAAAATAATCATGGTATGTAAGGCATGCTTTAAGGTCTACATATAGAACTCAGCTCTAAAAGTATAGGTCTCTACCACTTGAGTTGAAGGAGTAACTCATATTCATAGAAAACATGTAGTATTAAATTATTAAATATATTAATACAGGTAGTCCTCTGACTTACGACACAATTGGTTCCTGAAAACCACATCTTAAGTCAAAATGCTGTAACTCGGAACTGATTTTCCCACAGGAATCAATGTTATAAATGGGGGATTGGTTCCTGAACCAAGGTCCAATATCCTATTTTCACCAAAAATAACCCAGAATGTTGTACTCAATCAATTGTAGATGAGTAATATAGCTACACTAATGTATTTATATTGTAAATAGCAATCATATTGATTTGGAAGGGCTTCTTTGAGGTGACTTTGCTGGACTTTTTGAAGTCCCCCACTAGAAAACCTCTTCAACTCAGTCCATAGCAGGTCCATCTGTCAGATCTGGAAAGCCCCACTTCAGTTCTCTACTTGGTGGCCAAGAGGCAGTTGTCACTTGGGCATCTGTGCTGCACTTTGGGAATCTGGTAATATGCAACATGTCTTATACCTTACAAGTCACCTCATAAAAATATCTATCCAAGGCCTAGAATAATAATAATTCTCCAAAATCCCATTGTTCACTCACCTGCTTTGTGCAGGCTTCTACCCATTGTAGTGGTCTGGGCATCAGTGACAGGCTCTACAGCATCAGCAATTTCTGGTGTGTTAGCAAATTATATTTAATGGTGGTTTTTTAAGTGGGTAGAAATGATGCAGAGCCTTAGCAGATGGGCTACCTGTTCCAAGCCACTAAACCCAGGTGGTTTCATAGTCAGGTATGAAGGACCTATTAATACAAACTAAAAAGTCAATACATTAAACCTATCTCACTTCTGCTGGAAGTTCATTTGTCTCTATAGGTTCCTATACACATGCAGGGAGGCTGCTCCAACGTGTTGTAATTACAGTGTGTTGGAGCAGACTCAATTAATCGAGTCTTTTGGAGCATGGTAATCAATGTTCCCTCTAAGGAACTTGGACAAAGGGGTAAAATGCACCCTGTTCAAATTTGCAGATGACACTAAGACATGGGGAGAAGTGGGCACGCTAGAAGGGAGGAATAGGCTGCAATCGAACCTAGACAGGTTACAGGGGTGGGCGGATGAGACCAGGATGGGTTTCAACACTGACTAGTGCAAGGTGCTGCACCTGGAGAGGAAGAACCCACAGCATACCAGCAGCTGGGGAACTCCCTTCTCATCAGTGCAGAGGCAGAAAAGGATCTTGGAGTCATTATTGATGCCAAAATGAACATGGGCCAACAGTGTGAGGATGTGGTCAGGAAGGCCAACCATACCTTGTCATGCATCCACAGATGCATCTCAAGCAGGTCCAAGGCGGTGATCCTCCCCCTCTATGCGACACTGGTCAGGCCGCAGTTGGAGTACTGCGTCCAGTTCTGGGCGCTGCACTTCAGGAGGGATGTGGACAGCATGGAGAGGGTACAGAGGAGGGCCACTCGCATGATCAGGGGTCAGCAAGGCAGGCCCTATGAGGAGAGGCTGAGGGACCTGAACCTGTTCATCCTCCACAAGAGAAGGCTGAGGGATCTAGTGGCTGTTTACAAACTAGTCAGAGGGGACCAGCAGGCATTGGGGGAGTCCCTGTTCCCCCGAGCACTACCAGAAGTAACAAGAAATAACGGTCACAAGCTGGCAGAGGGTAGATTCAGGCTAGACATCAAGAGACGCTACTTCACAGTCAGGGCGGCTAGGATCTGGAACCAACTTCCAAGAGAAGTGGTGCTGGCTCCTACCCTGGGGGTCTTTAAAAGGAGGCTGGATGAACACCTGGCCAGGGTCACCTGACCCCAGTACTCTTTTCTGTCATGGCAGGGGGGTGGACTTGATGATCTGCTCGGGTCCCTTCTGACCCTATGAAACTAAGCTGTGTGGCATGCACAGCCATGCAGGCGTGCCTGGCAGGACAGGACACACAGCTTAGAGGGAACGCTGATGGTAATTACCACACTCCAGCAGACTACAGCATCATATGCGCTAATTAAAGCCCCTCCCCCCCCCACCTCCTGGAGCATATCTATAAACACCTTAAATGCTTCTTACAGTGTGGGAAGAACTGGTTATAAAGTGTTTCAATAAATCTTGAATTGATGGATTCTCTATGAAACACAGAGACCAGTGGTAATAGCTAGAGATAGACTGGTTGGTAAAAAGCATCCTGACCTGGCTCTGTCATAGGCTTCTGCCTTCATTTTCATCACCATTGCTATTTCATGCTTGGATCACTGTGCAGCTCTATTGGTGCACTGCCTCCAGCACCCCTGCTATTTTAGTCCTGGACTTCTTATGAATCAGTGGTGCCTAATTATATAGTAGATTATTAATGTTATACACTTTACTGTTATATTCACTTTAACTCCCACCTTTGATAGAGTGAGGGCAAGACCCAACTAATTTAATTGGAACCCAAATTAAAAGTCAAGTAAAGCAGTAAATGAAAAGCTTATTTCAGTCATTATTGCAAAAAACCCAAATATATGCACTTATGCACACCCAGTGTCCTGTTCCTCCAGATGCCATTAAATCAGGCAACAGGACCAGGGTTACTTCCACTGGCTTCCTACAGCAAGGAGGAATTACTCTGCGAGAACATCCTATATCTCAGCATGAGAAACCATACTAACCGATTTCTGTCCCTGTAAAATCCTGGTGTCCTAGCCTCTGTCACCGTACATCACAGCTCTCTGGAGGATCAGTCCTTTTCCCCCTGTTTTCACCTTTTACCCCCCTCTTCCTCCTAAGTAAAAATAATTTTGAGTGAATCTGCTGTTCACTGGAGTACCAGAGGAGCAGCACTGGTTTGAAACAAGGAATTGGTCGTGCTATGCAAACTTGATCCACCATATCCCATCTGCCAGTGTACCTTGCTCCTACCACAAATGTTCCCTGCTGTTCCAGCCCTGGGCTCTCAGCTAACCTCAGTTCTGATGTGCTTTATCTCTTGATATTACAGTCCTGACCCACTCTTGAACTGGAATGGTTGAGTGCACAAAACAGGAAGGTTCTCTAAAGCAAGGAGACCATTGTGGGCCCACAATGCTCATTTCCACTCCTGATCAAAATAGCATGTGGCCCCAGCTCTTTAGAACTGAAGGGTTAGTGATGGCTACATACAGCACTATGTAACAGGGGGACTTCACATGACATGATAAATGAATCTGCCCTGGCATCCTGGGTACAGGACATCTTACTGCACTAGAGTACCCTTTCACTTTTGATCCAGATGTCACACCACTCTGTTCCCCTTTGTTTCCTGGATCTACACCATTCATACAATGACATTCTCATTTCTCAGAATCACTTACAAATGTCTATAAGTTCATGAAGCAGTGGGCCTGTAAGCATGCAGCCACATGCAACCCCATGCTACCTTTCTCTTGCATGTACACAGACACAGAACTAAAAAGATCTCTGGTGTATTTCTGGTAAAGCCAATGAATACGGCTTATGTGTATTCACAGACACATTTATCCACATATACACCTATTTAATCTTTTTCTATCTTCTGTGCACTTTTACATGAAAAAGCCCCACACCATACCCAGAACCTAATGGCCCTGCAGTCAGTAAGAAACATATCACAAATGTAAAACATATATCAGAAGAAGTTAGAAAGGAGGAGGAGCTCTGCTGACTGTCCACAATCACACATCAGTTTGGAACTGCCTTCAGGATGAATTCTTCAGTTTTTGTGATTTTTCAGCATGCTTTTGGTAGTTGTAATCTTCTTCTTCCCTCTCCTCCCATGGGCCTTAGTTGAATCATTACTACATTACCTATAACATTTTTACACTGTAATATTTTTCTAATGCACCCAGCTTGCTAGCTTGCGGGTTTAAATCCTTGATGTCTCTCCTCTCCCGGAGAGAGGCAGAGGGTTCACTATTGACATGTCTGCACGTCAATAATTTAGGAAGAATGCCGCTGCACAGGAGGATACATTGGCTTTGGGAGGTGAAAGAAGAGAAGCAAGTATTGGAAGATCATGCACTTAAACTACTGACTGGCAGCTCTGAATGCTTAATCTTTTAGAGCATCTATAGAAAAGTCCTGAGGGAATGGGTTATGCAGAAGAATCCTGCAGACTGACTGAATAGGACCCACAAAGTTTTTCCTGTGTGGATTTCTATTAGTCTGTGAAATCTGCAGGGCACCAGGTTAAAAAGGGCCCCTGTGCACAACATTTGTTCCTTCCCTTCGGAGTGCAGGGCTAGGGAATCGTTAGGCAGCTTCCTTGCCTTGAACTGTCCAGCAGACTGGCAGGTATGTCTGATTAACTGCCTTTCCCATCTGGGGGAAGGAGCAAGTGAACCCGGAACTGACCAGATCCTCAATTTCAGCAAGGGTAGGAAAATTTACTTTTTAATTCTGTATCTTGGTGTTAGTTTCAAGGGGAAAAATCCTCTTGGCATTAACTCTTTTAGTGGGGATACTTGGCTGGGAGAACAGTGAAATTCCAACCCAGTAAAGTCAGCTCTCCTAGGTCCTGTTAGCAGAATTTTGGCCTCTCTCTGATGGCGTAACCCCCAAATTGATTAAAGAGACATGGAAGTCCTGATCCATGCACACTCCATAAGCCCACCCAGCCCCCATTCAGACAGAAACTAACCTACACTGTTATTTCTAGAGCTGCTGCTTGGGTGTTGCTTACCTACTGATTACTTATCCATCTGTCTGAGACTGTAGAGTGCAGAAAGGAAGGCAGCCCCTAGCCCAACTAGCTTATATTCTAGATTCTGATGCTAGATCATAGGAATAATGCAACATGTGACCCAGTATTGGGAAATCCAAATTCCAAGTTGGGGAAGCTGATATCCTTGCTGAATTACCACTGAAAATATTATCTTCTGTGTCTTAATCAACAAACAGAAGATCAGGCTGGGAGTCGAGGCTTAAAGGAGACTATTACCTTACCAACAGTAGCACTCAAAACTCTTCAGACAGTGAAGATTAACTCATTTACCACTGCATGTTGGTGAAGCTAACTACTATGGCACCCTCATGGTTCTGGGTATCACTGGGAGCCACTGGCTACTTTCCCATTTGAGCATCCGCTTAATTTAGAAAACTTCCTTGTTTTTTTGACTACTGTTGAGCTCTGGTAAAAGAGTAAGAGATGGGTGCTCTCTGATGGCATAACACATTGTCACTGTGTGCTGCTTGGCAAAGGGGGACTGACTGGCCAGGGTCTCCCCTGGTTTTGTAATGGTAATGCAGCCTTCCATTAACGAAGCTGTCATGGCTCAGCCTTGGACTCCAGGGGAAAGGGGAATACATACCCTATCTCAGGGGCGGGCAGTAATTTTGGGCAGAGGGCCACTTACTGAGTTTTGGCAAGCCATCAAGGGCCGCATGATAGGCAGCCAGGGGCAGATAAATATTAATTTTCTAATTTTGGGGGGGGCCCCGTGGGCCATTTGGAATGGCCTGGCGGGCCGCATCCAGCCCACGGGCCACGTTTTGCCCACCCCTGCCCTATCTCCTGTGGCAGTCATGCACAGATGGCCTAAGTCAGGCACAGCCAACCTACAGCATGCATGCCACAACTGACATGGGCAGCCTTTCTGTGTGGTTTGCAGCCGATTGAAAAGGGGACATAGAACAGTGGAAGATAGGGCAGGACAAAGAAAACAGAGCAGCAGATCAGGCAGGGAGCACAATGCAGGAAGGAGAAAGCAGAGCAGCAGATGAGGCAGGGGAAGGGGTTTGGAGTGGCACTCAGGGACAGTGCAGAGCTAATCTGTGGCATGCCTGCCAAAAAGGTTGCTCCCTCCTCCCTCCCCCCCACTTAAGTAGAGGAATATTTGTTGTGTGTGATGTGGCATGACTGAATATCCTGTTTCCATGTTGCATTTATCCATTGTGATATTTTCACACGAGAAACAAATAAAGGCCGACAATGTCTCCTGCAAAAAATGAGGTTATTCCCCTGACCTGATTAATGCAAATAAACTGAACAGAATCCTGTCGCCTTAGGCCTGCAAATTTAATATCTGTTAAACTGATTCATTTCATGCTGTTTTAGCCTCTCGCCCTGTGTCTGCAATTACCTCCGATGCTCTCTAGGCTATGGGCGCCTCCAGCCCCTCTCTTCATCACGTGATGTCTTTTGGGTTGTTTTTGTTTGTTTTTTCTCGTCGCCATTCAATTTCCTTCGATTTTTATTAATTATGGCTCCTGGGAGGGGAAGGCAGGAATGTTTGGGGAATGTTTCCTCTATGCGTAGTGTGGCACTTCAGCCTCATAATTCACCCTTTATTAGCTGCCCCAGGATGGGATTAGAGGAAGTGGAACTGGCCCAGACTGCATGAGGAGAATGGAAACCTCCTTTGTTTCAGTAGATGAGCTCTGAGCCTATCTCCCCTGCATCTCTCTCACTGTCTTGCCCTTCCCTCTTGATAGTGTTTAATCACTTAAGATGACTGCTTTGTGAGAGGTGCAGGAAACATGTTTCAAGGCTTAGGTTAAATAGGAGCCTGCATGCCTCAGTTTGGGTCACTGGAAAACAGGCACTTTGCTCAGCACCTTCCCTTCATGCCTCCAAGTTTTCTAATGACAGTCACATGTAACCTGGGAAGGGCTCCATATCCCAAACCCAGTGCTGCCCAGGTCACAATGCAGGTGATCAACTTGAAGTCAAACCCTAGCTGCAAGGGCTATGGAGATCCATGCTGAGCTCCAGCATCTGAACAATAAGGCCAAAATCCAGTAAACACACTTTGCATGAGAGATCCCACTTCCTACACACCTGCCCCCCGAGTTTACCTGCTCCCATTACTTTCTATTAGGAAGGAGACCCATAAATAGTCATTCTCCTGCCAGGCAGCATTGCCTATGTAAGGCATCATCCTGGGATTTAGGGTCCTTTAAGAAACTCAGCCAATTTTTTAATGTAAACAGGACATGGTTTGACATTCCATAGATTCAACTCACCTGCGCGGTGTCACCTATAACACAGCATTTTAGCAACATGTCTAGCCCAGAAGCAGTCTTAGAGGCTTGTGATAAATGTATGTACAGTGCATAACCCGGAACAGAAGAGATTAAATAGCCTAGGATTCTTGAATAGAGAAAGGGAAGAGTAAATATAATACAGGTATAAGAGATGAATGATGTAGAGAATGCCGGACAGGCTTCAGTTTACTTTTCATCTAATTCAGCAACAAAGGAACATTCACTGAAATTAAAAGGAAACACTCTTTTAAATGGATAAAGGACATATTATTTTAAGCATGCCGTTAACTCACTGTAGCAGGATATTACTTAAGCAAACAGTTTAATAAGACTCCAATAAGGATTAGATGGTTAAATAAAGAGCACTGCCTGCAGCCGTCTAGTTACTGGCAACATCAAAATGAAATGGGTTCTTGGTTGTCCTAGTCATGGCATTTACCAACTGGGCGTTAGGGTGATGAGCCTCAGTGGGATAATGTTACCCAAGTGCCCACGTACGTTCTGTGTACTGAGCAGGGACCATCTGCATCTCTGTGTTCATCCAGCTTTGATGAAGGAGGTGGCATGTGATTGAAAATTGCTTCCTGACCGTTTTCCTCTGCTCCACCTGGGAAGTTTTGGAAAGAGGGGTAGTCGAAATGCTGATTTGAAGTTGCCAAAGCCTCACAATATTTGGTGTTTTTCTGACAGCTCCAGCTGTCTTCATACTGTTTTTGAAGCTGGACTTATGGGTTTTGAAGGCTTGGGGTTGATAACACTGTGGTTTTTCCAAACTCCCAGTCACAGCTGGGCCCAGTAGCTTGTGGGAATTGGTCCACCTCCTCTCACTTCCTAGGGTACTGGGATCGCCAAGTAAAACCCTCTCCCCAGAGGCCTTAAGGCCTGAAGGCCATGGTTGGCAGGGAAGCCAAGGAATGAATGGGCCACTGGAGAAAAAACTCTGCAAAACTCTGCTCTTGTCCCAAAATACGTTCGGCAAGCTGGTGATGTCCTGAGAGTGAGCAGAAAGAGCCACAATCACGTTTTCTTCCACATGATGCCCTCTTTCCTCAATCCTTTCCTAAAAGTAGAGTTTTTTGGTGGTTTGCCCTATGGTGCCTCTGCCTGGAAATCCTTCCACAGAACAGACAGAAGATGCAGAGGGAAGTTTGTAATATGGGTGCCTTTGCTGTACCTGTTCTCTGTGGGAAAAAAATAGAGAGCTTCAGTCTCTGAAGCTGTCAATCTGCCTTTCACCAGCACAAAATTCATTTTAAAGGGAATAAAGAACATCTATGAATGGCCTTTTATAATTCATGAGCAGGATTGAGAATGCAGGCTTGCCCTTTTTCTGTTTGCTTACATCTTAGTTCAAGTTCTGAGCTGTCAGAGGAAGTGAGAATAGAGAGACTGCTGACTTCCAAAGCATGAGCTAGCACACATATGCCCATGCATGCGCACACACATCCACACACTTGCACATGCTTTTTAGTTTATTTTGCATTTCTTGTTTAGTTTTAGACACCAGAGCTGCCAATCTTTTACTGTTTTTAGTGCCTCTGTGCCGAGTCTGTCGTGATGCCTTAATGGTTGTATCACCTTGTGAGACTCTTAGACATCCTTAACTCCTTTCATCAGCTGTGGGAAACCTGCCAGCCACTGACAGGTTCTTCTAAACAAATCACAATGAGATTTAAAGCTGGAGATGTGACCGGTGATTTGGCAAACATCCAGGCACTCAGAGAACGCAAATCCCAGGATGTTCTGCACAGCAGCATGTGGTGTGCTAGGCCCAGGACTGACCTGTGATGATACGGACTCTGCTTCTGTGAACTGCTCTTTATCCTCTGACCAAAAGTGTTCAAGTACTTTTAGTTTCATGCTTGTAAGAGTGAAATTATTTTCTTCTGTCCCCTTCACCTCCCCTCCCCCCTTAAATCCTCTCTCTTTATTTTTAATTTCTCCTCCCAATCAACCTTCTTTAAAAGGCTTGGCAATATTTGCAGAATTACAGTGCTCTTGAAAAGGAAACTGACTGCACTGGTTAGTGTGGACAGCAGATGACCACATGTGCATTAGTGAAGACCTCTGGCTCATCCTACTGATCCACTTCATGCCCATTACCTGCAGCTCTGTTAATGAACCTCACTCCAGACTTAAAGCAGCTCCAGTGCTTTCCAGTGTCCTCCTGATACCCGCACATAGCTTTGCTCAGTGTACCCCGTCCTAACCTGCAGTACCTCTTCTTTTTCCTGTCCTGTGCCCACACACAGCTGCAACAGTATTTGCACAAATATTCTGAATTGCTTGGAAAAAAGTTTCCTGGAAATCTTAAGAGGGGAAGCTTTTCCTGGAGATGAAGGAAAAGCCTGAGTCAGTGGCAGTACCTACAGTAATATATTTTTGCTATAATTTCCCACTATTACTACAGCAGCGTTCACAATAATGTAAGACCTTGCGTGGATAGACACAAGGGTTGTAAGTGCCAGATACTATCATGTGGATCTACTGTTAGTGGGGTTAGAATATCTAACAGATTCCAGTGACTTCTGTTACACTTGCACACACCCACCATGGCTTTCTCCAGCGGGTCTGAATAAGTAGTAGCCATGGTAGCAAACATCATATCCCTTTCTATGCTGGAAAACCTTTATTATGTTTCATCACCTCAAGACAGTTAGTTACAGGGAATGCTCTTGCACCAAAAAGAAAACAATTATAGGTCTCAAAGTTATTTAAATTATTTCAAACAACCCACTTCAAGTTCCTTTTCCTTATTCTCAGCTCATTTGTCCATCCCTAAAACAAACATAGAAGAGAAAAATGTAGGGGACAGGGAACATTAATCAGAAACAAGGTGTATGTGAACTTTGGTGTAAACAGAAAATTACAATACACCACATATTTGTCTAACCCTGTGAAAAGCCTCTTCACTGAAAAGGCATAGCTACTGAAATAAAGAGTTATGGGTCTGAACAGGAGCATTGGCTGGGCGCTGCCCCCAACTTTCAGGGACATGCAGTCAGGATTCAGGTAAGCATATAATGATTCCAAATGTTTTCTAAATTTTACTATGTTTCCTTTGATAAAGGGGTCTGCTTTCCTTTCTTGGAAGTAAGTAGCAGAACTTCTGTCTAAGAAGCAAGCCTGGGCCAAATTTAGGTGCTCAAGTGAGGAAATAAGTGGATGCCAAGTTTCATAAACAATCTCCATGGGTATTGGGCAGATTCTTCCTAATAAAGAGAATCATTTTGCTGACTTATACAATCAGAACTTAACTACGAACATAGAAGAGGGTATCATATACAATTCTTGGGTTAGGAAGTCCAGAGGAGGTATGACGAGGAGCATGAACGACTGGTGCTCCCACTACTGGGGGAGCACCATGGCAGCAAGCAGTGAGCAGGTTCACCCACAGCCACCAGTGACTGCATCAACAGCAAGGGGGTTGCGGGGCAGCGACTGCCTGCAGAAGGCAGTGGTGTCTTTGGAGGCCATCAATCTCAGGTGGGACGTGTCCCCCCTTGTGTCCCCCTACACATCACCTATGTCAAGGAGGTTGCATGTTGCAAGGAAAGGGGCTATTATTATAAAATTATGTTTTATTTTTTTAAATGATACTTCTGGGAGTATAGTTCCATCCCTGCCCTAATTTTCTTGAGTGATCTTTGTCAAGTGAAGTTACACATTACACTTAGACCATACTAAATCTGTGGAATGTTAAGCAAAGTTGAAGTTAGAGTAAGCTGTTGCTAGTTAAAGGTTAATACTGTTTCTTGCCTGCACAACTTTGATCTGTCATTGAAGAGTATGTGTGCATAGGGTGTGGCTAAGAACCAGGACACCTCAGCTCTACCCCTGCTCTGTGTGGGGAAGGGTAGCTGAAAGCAGTGCATCTTGGCTAGGGACAGACATTCAAACCTGCAAAGTCTGAACTGATTTGGAGGTGGCTAGACATTCCCTTTTCATTCCAGACATGCAGGCACATGCCTGAAGTGGCTCAGGCTAGAAGCTGGGGGTTGCTATTGCAGCCCTCCCTTCACTTCCACAGAAGAGCTGAGCTGAGGAGGGGGTATGGCCAGGTCCCAGCAGGATGCTCTGATTAGGAGGGGATAAATAATCAGCCCAGCAGGGAATGTTTATCACCCCTAACTCAGTGTTTATCAACCCATTAAGAAATCAAAGCCTTGCTCCATTAACTAATGGAGTTCTCAAACAGCTCTTCCAAGGAAGGACATTAAGCTATCTGCTGATTAGTTCCAAAAAGCCTGTCTGCCTTTGTCCTGTCCCACATCAGGGACTGTACCCAGCACGTGGTCTGCTAGCTCAGTGTTTCCCAACCTTTTTCACCCCATGGCACACTTGCCTAAATAAAAAAGCACTGCAGCGCACTGGACATGGAGCGCGGGGGAGGGGGGGCAGGTGCGTGGCCAGCTGGATGGCATTTTGGGCTAGAGCCATAACCCCCCTGCCTGGCTGGAGCCATGCTCCCCATCTGTCTGTGTCCACAGCAGCAGCAGGTGGGGGCATGGCTTCAGCCAGGCAGGGGGTGTGGCTCCAACCCAAAATGCCATGGCCCACCTGGATGTGCCTGACAGCACACCAGTTGGAAAACACTGTGCTAGCTAATGCTGAGGTGTCTGTTTAAAGCAGAGGGGAGGGGGGAATAATCCCTGCTTAGCAGGTAGAAGCCAGGCAGACACTCTGTGCCTGCAAGTCTCTGCTGGAGCTGCAGCCAGGGAGCAGAGTGGGAGGACCAGCCCTGCGTGGAACAGAGAGCCATACCCAGCCCAGAAAGCATGCTGGGATGCTGGGGAATCTGATTTAACTTAAACCAGCAAGGGGTCTGGGACAGACATTGCATAAACCAGTTTGATCCAGATCAGTTAAGTCTGATACTACATTCAACCAGGTTTATCTCAAACCGACTTCAGCTATTTTCAAACTGGTCTATGTGCACTGAACATCTGTTTTGTGACAGGTTTAAACCAGTTTCTGATCACTTAAACTAGTTTATGTGTAATGTCTGTCCTAGCACTTGGGATGCTGGAAGACTGCTAATTGCTCATTTTATTTCCATGGAACAGACTGTAGTTACCCTACGGCAAGCTAGGTAGCTCAGCCCAGAGTTAACCCTCATTTGAAGTGGCAAAACTTTGAGATGTTCGGAGGGCACTTAGCAAAAGTTAGCAAGCTTTAACATGCAGGTGCTTGCATTTTAAGCGCTCTCAGGATGGTTTAAATGTAACATGTAACTTCACCCTCAGATAACTTCTCTGTGGCTCAGTTTCTCCATTTACCCTTTGTAAAGTAAGGATTGTAATACTTCCTTGCCTCGCAGAGATGTTGTAAATCTTACCTTACAGATGTTGGTAAAACACTTTGTGAGAGGTGCTTATGGAAAGTGCTGGGGCAGGGGGGGATATTGTTCCTAAAGGGGCATACCTCTGACAGAAGAGGCAGAGGCATTAGACATCCTAGGACTGATGTACCCAGTTGGTAGAGCTCTGATCTGGTACAGTGCTCTGTTCTGCATCTAGGAAAAAGAAGCAAGAACGATTAATGCCAGGAAATAAGATGAGAGTTTTCAACCGAGTTCCAGGTGTCTAAATCACAAAAATACACCCTCCAATTTGACAATGAATTCCAGTCTCAGCACATAAGCCAAGGACTGGTTGGGTGGGCAACAGAGCCTCAGCTTCTTTCATCCCAAGATGTCATCTCCCCCATGCACGACTGAGGCACACTGGTGATGGGCAGGAGGTGTATAGGAGAAGCATTCACATGTGCCTCCTCTTCATCTGATGAATGGCATTTTTGTAGTGTGGCCCTGATCCTGCAAACACTTGCTTAATGTTATGCATGTGAGTCAAAGGGACTACTTGCATGAGTAAGACTAAGCACATGCCTAAGTGTTTACAGGACTGGAGGCTGACTGCCCAACCCACACATTGTAAAGCACCAAGTGGGTAATACCATATGTTTCCTTCCCCTGTAATTTTATGGCTGAAGGTATTTGATCAGACCAGTTATTCACTAACCATCTGTCTCTTGCACAAATACAGCTGATTCTTGTTATAACTCTATGATGGCAAATGCCCTTCTCCAAAGCACTATAAAAATATTCCCAGGTTACTAGCATTTTCAGCCATTTCTGCAAATGCATCTTTCTCTAAGAGCTGGTGCTGTCAAGCATTCACATGAATGGCAGCCGATGTCTGTGCTGATTACAGTGGGTGGATATTTAGAGCCCAGTCTACAAATCAGTGCCTTGGATATTAATATAAGTAACTCAAAAAGAGAGAGAGAGAGAGACAGAAAGAATGGCAAGGAGATAAAAAAAAAAAACCCTTCATTTACATTTCTAAGGAATATGAAATTGTGCTTTTGAAAAAAAGCAATTTGTAAACTTTAGATAGCAGCAAATTCCTTGTTTTTTGGATACAATACCAGCTTTGCATATGCGCTGAAAGAAAGAGAGAGAAAATAACCCTAAAGCATCCTGCCCACTGCATTAGCTTTTAAAATAAAACCCATTTATATATAAATGTTGGCTTTTTTCCCAGTCTCTGTAGAAAAGCTTTTCTATATTAAACGCTACAATGAATTAAATTAACCATAATGATTTCTTTGTGAATGGAAACCCTTTTTCCTGTGTGACATGTTTTTGATCATTTTTTTTTTTCTGGTTACAACAACCCATACTCCTATCAAGTTGAGGATTTTGTTTGTTCTGCTATTTGCACAATGCAATACGATTATTATTTGCACTTTGCGTTCTTAAGAAAAATAAATCACAGCTATTTCTCCTGCTATCTTTCTTTGCAGAAGGGCAGAAGCCTTTTCCTAGACCCCCTATACCTGTATGCTGCACAGATGAGACAGATCCATTAGCTTTAGTATTCACAAGCCGAGAACAAACAATTCTAGTGGCATGACAGGGGAAATTCCATCTCTAGCCCCCACTGGCATCACAGACATAACATTAGAAATAATTCACCTGCAAACCGGGGTCATGCTTCCCCCAGCATCTGCTATGAAAGAGGCACTGCATGGATCAGGTTTATAGTTCTGAAAATCTCTTCTTCACTGCCCTTTTATAATCCCCCATTGCTTGACATTTGGACACTGAAATTCACTCACTCTCACCCTGGAATTTGTTTCCCACTGTTCTCACTGGTTTGTTATTGTAGGGTTTTTCATGTGTTCAGAGATGTGTATGCAGCTTTACCATAATTAGAGTCGTGTGTGAATAGCAGCTACTCACAATGGTGTGACATTGTAGACATAGAGGCATTTGAGCTGCAGATACAGATATGATGCAGTAAGGTTCTCCCTAAGCCCTGGGCACACTAGTTTGTTAAGGTAGGGTTGTTAGTGGACCCTGACAAATTTTTAAAAGAAAAGATGTGTTTCATTATGCAGGAAAAAGTCCAACTTATGAAGAATGATACAAATATTGGGAGAAAGAAGTATGACATAAGGTTTAAACATACTGAATAGTGTCCATTTATTTTGTAGTAGGGTTAGATTGTTGTTGTAGCCATGGTAGTCCAGGAAATAAATATTCAAGAAGCAAAGGTTTTTTGGTGATATCTTTTATTGGACCAAGTCTATAGCTGGGAGGGATGTTAGACAAGCTTTTGGCCACAAAGTACCCTTCCTCAGGTGCCCTTAAAAAAGCAAAGTACCCTTCAAGGTGACTTGAAGAAGGGTCGTCTGTGCCTGAATCTCATCTACCATCTCTCCCAGCTATACATTAGTTCCAATAAAAGATATCCCCCTCTCCCACACCCCTGGGGAAAAAAAAACACCAAAAAACCCTTGCTTCTCACTCTGGGTTGTTTCGGGGGTTTTTTATTTCTCAGTTTCTAATACATACTTAGTTCTCATTTCACTCCCATCATGTTTGTGCCCTCTTTTACCTCCTTTTCTCCTATGTGTCTTTTGAATACAGGGGAAGGGCATGCAAGAACCCTTCTTGTGGAGAATGACTTTTAAAGGCTAGAAGAGACCACAACCTGCGTACATCTTGGGTAGACATAGGAAGATGCACTTCTCCTTTAGCTCACAGGCATAGAGGCAAATGATTGCATTTTTGGAGAGGCACAGAGGTATTATGATACTGCCATAGGGTGGGAAGAGGTCAAGGACCCCTGAAATCAACTCAGGGAGATAAAAAAGAAAAATGGAGATATTATACAGTGCCTGTCCAGTCAACTATCCTGATAAAAGTCATCTTGTCCTCCCTCCAGCAAAAAAGTACTATTAACAAGATCCATGAGCTATAGCTTTACCAGCTGCATCTGAGCAACAGAACATTTGGAAACCCCAAATGGTGAAACCTATAAATATGTTAAGGTCATGGTACATCTGGTTAGATCTTCAGATCTGAACTGAAGTATGTGCCAGAGGCCTGGAGGACAAGACTGCACCAAAGCTTAATCATCTTAGAAAGGTGAAGGGTCTGTTTCTGAATATCACTGAATGCAGCAGAGCTGTAGCATCAGTGATAGGCAAGCGTCCTCCACAATGGCCTGATATATTAGACATTTCTTATGGAGAGTCCCTGATCTCTTCTCTCTTATATAACAAATCATGAAGATTATTGATGAAGAAAAATCTCATAGGTTTTATCTAGGCCGAACCTGAGGCTGATGCTAGATTTGTTCCCTTCTGTCCTATAGAGTTTTCCATAGGATCTGTCACCATTTCTCTTGGGACACTGTTCCACAATTTAATAGGAATCATAAGTGGGATTTTTTTCCCCTGACGTACAGCCTTAATTCACCTTTATTGAATTTAATCCCATTACTCCTAGCTAAACCCTTTAGGCAATCCCTCTCCTTCTTTGGGTTTAATGCCCATCATGTACTCTGAGACAGTTATTATAACCCCTACCCTCCTGATGTCTGCCCTTGATCTTCTTAGACACTCCCAGTCCCAGAGGGCTGTGGAGAGGCTGGCTTTTCCTGAGTTACTATGACGCACTGTTGCCAGTGGCATAAATATTCTATCTGATGTATACTGCGCCACACATATGTTTTAAATGTTAGAAAAATTGACCATATGGTAATATTTTGCGTTTATTTTATGTATTGTCACATACATTTTGAGAAGATGAGCAAAAGCAATTTTTTTTCACAAAGGTATCGCTATATCCATACATGCTGTATGTATGTGTTTTCCATCTGAGCTATTGCTTCTCTGTAGAGAGGCGTAAGCTTGACGGTCTGATCTGTCATCGCAATCTGTATGTTTCCTGGGTAATATTTTCTCTCTTATCTCAACAATCAATATAATAAACATTTTTTCTGTATAAATGACACCCAAAAGAAACCCCATTTAGCAGAGAATTACCAAATTGAGTGAAAACTCCTGCCTCTGAGAATCCCCCTAGGACTTTTCCTAAGACTAAAGACCGGCTAACATTCCTTAAAGTATAGATTTTTCGGCTCTTACTAGAGTAATAAGGTAATTGTGGAATGAGTAAGAAATGACTTGCATCAATTCCTCATGGGAGTCATGGATTGTGTATTTAGAATGAATTTAACTTAAATACTGGAGTGCTTGCTGCTCTCACCATTCATGAAATCTGTATGAATGCACATAAATGAGTATAGATTGTACCTGGGAGGGGAAGAAAGAGGAAATAACTTCTCCTGGATTTAAAATATGTTCTAGAAGAGAGCTAGATTTGATATTAGCTCTTCCCCTCCTACTCCAAACTATTTCCTGTCCTGGGACTTAATAAGAATTGTATCAGTTACCCTAAAAGCAATGGTTTGTCCCCAGGGATTTCATTGAATCAGGGATTGTGGGCATTCTGCCTTGGAGGCAACGTTGATCACTCTTCTCATCTGTTGATGAGATGTACTAGGGGATTTTGCATGGGCCACTGTCTCTCGCAATCACCCTTCTTCCCTGTATGGTATGGTGCTTCATGGCTGCTGGACTATATATAAGCCCTAAATTAGTGTTTGTTGTTGTTTCAGCACATGCAGATCTTCATACTTAACCAGCTGCCAGATCTATACAAAGTCTTGGATCCCTGGGACTGGCATACATCTACAAGAGAGCCTTCTAAACAATTCATGCAGCCTAATGACAACAACTATGAGGCAAGTCCAAATGATCCTCACCGTTTTGCAGAAGGAGAATGTAAGGGATGGAGAGTGTTGTCGGGACTGAGGGTGGTCTAAGGCTATGGCCAGTAGCCCGGACTGTCAGGTGGGGTTTTTCCACGATGGAATAGAGTTAGGCACGGAAGCGTATTGGTTGTATAACGAAAGCTTTACTTACACTGCCGATGGTCGCAGTGCAGGAAGAAAACTTGCTTGAATTACAGTTGCACACAAACACACAGGGGTGAGATCTCTCTTCGAACCGAACCGAGATGAGTCGTCGGTATACGACTCCACGAGCGCTTCACACGGGGGTACATCAATAATTCCACGATGACGGGGAGTGGTTAGAGTCTGATCAGGTCCCTAAGTCCTCCTCCAAGACACACGCGGAGTTTTCTAGGCTCCACAGCGCGCTTAGAGTTCCCCACGAGATGGTTGTGGAGTCCTCCAACTTGGGCGGAAACTGCTCTAACCGTTTATACGGCTAGCAAGCCAATCGCTAGCCGCCAGGTAGGAATAATTTAGAATTGACCAATAGTGGGACACAAATTTGCATAAGTGTGGCGGGAACTCTTTTGCACCAGGGTTTTCTCTCTGCAGCTGAGAAATCCACCATGCAAAGAAAGCTCCATGTGGCAGGAAAATTCCAATGTGCCGAGGCACTAAAAATCATTGGGTTATGACAAGTGTCTTGCAGTAGTTTACGCAGTAAGTCAGCAACAGAGGCAAGAACAGGAACCTAGTAGCTTAGGGCATCTTTACACATGCTCTAGGGTGGGGGAAGGTGTGCTTTACTTAGGGTGGCTCTTGGGAGCCACTCTAATTAAAGTGCCCACAGCGTCTCGTGTATCCAGTGTCTCGCCCTTCAAAATGGCAGCAGGGACGTTTTAACTAAAGCTTATTCCATGAGCTTTAGTTAAAACGTCCCTGCTGCCATTTTGAAGTGGGAGGATGCTAAATACACATGATGTGGAAGCTGTTGGAGCATGCTAATTATGCTCCAGCATGCTTGATTAATCGAGTCTGCTCCAATGCATTCGAATTAGCACATGTTGGAGCAGGTGTCAGGCACATGTGTAGGTGTTCTTTGAGTCAGTGGGATTTGTGCTTCTAAAGTCATTTAGACATTTTTAAAATCTCTACCCCACCCCTAGTCTTGGAGTTCACCACAAACTCATGGAAAGTACAGGGAACTCAGGCAGGCGGAAACTATGTTATAGATTTTTTGAGAAGCACTGCACCCCCTGCAAAAATGAAGAAAAAAAAGCATGAGCATTTTTTTTCCCCATTTTTAAACAGAGAATGGCAAAAAGGGTACACAGTCATGTCTGCCAATGGGTCATGGCTTAGTGAGCATGCATTTAAGCAGCTTGCACTGCAGTGAAGGTTAAGACAAATCACCACTGCTCCTCATTATCCCCAATCCAAGGGGCTGCTAGAAAGAAATGATGAAATAACAATGTGTCAATGGGAAAGCTGTGCACTCAAACTCTGATCCATTTTTAGCACAGCTAAATTACAGGACAGCACCAACAAGGCACAGGTGGCACCTGTTGACATGTTGTTCAAAACAAAGCTAGAGGCAAGAATGCCTGCACCCTTCGAACCTCATGTCAGAGTCACTGTGGACTGACAGCGACTCTCACTCTTCCATCCTCTTCCCATCCTTCAGCCTGAGAACGTTACAATAAAAACCATATTACATTCTCCCCCTTTGATCCCCCCTACTGCTATATATCCATTTGGTCAGCCAGGTGGAGGAGAAGCAAATGAACTAGTGCACAAATTACACCTTCCTTTCCTCTTCCAGATGGTTTTAAAGGGGCAACGTTAAGTACAGCTCAGGCCTTAAATAGGCTCTATTGTTACGTTTCCAGCTAACAGTGTTTAAGGAGATTTCTATAGCTCCCCAAAACCCATTCACTGCCACTGCTAACTCAAAGGAAACACAGATTCCTTCTTATGTTCAGCATTAGGGATGCAAACCCCCCCCAGTGATATTAGGATAATTTGCTATAAGCCAATGATACCACACTACCCTCAGAGCATTAATTGGGATGATTTAGGGTCCTTTTATTTAGTTTTAGTCCATTTACTGTTGTAAAGAGGCTCCAAGCCAAGAAGCTGGTCTCTGCATATATTGATGTGACTGATCAATTACCCATTTCTAGTGGGGGATGATGCGGTTAGGTAGGAAACAACTATCTTTTTCCCCACTAATTAGATGCTTCACTTGCCTCCATAGGCACATGCATTTCTGTTGGTAGGGGTGACCGTTTTAGCTCACAAGGGTAATGATGAGGAAAGAGGATTGTATAGGGAGCTGGGATGGACAGGGAATGTGCAAGAAATATTTCTACATCACCCAAAATGTGTTAATTTAAGATTCTATTTAGCAAGAGCCTCACAGTGACAGGGAACCATATCCCAAGCCCCTGGTAGCCTTAACATCAGATCACGTTTCATCTGATTATTAGTATGAAAAAGGACCGAGAGGTTGGACACTAACTAATGTGGCATTGTCAGAGGAGGCGGCAGAGACCATATAAGCAGGGCAGGCAGGCTCCCAATTCCCTGTACACTGCTCCAAATGTTTGTTATCAAGATGAGAGGGTGTGTGAGAGAGAGAAAATAAAATGAGAAGGTGGGTGGTGAATGCTTCAGAAAGATGAATAGGGGTGGTGAAGAGGAGGAGAGCTGGGGGCTCCAACATCCACTCAGAGCTGTCTTGGTCATTTAGAAGCGGTGCAACAGCAAACAGAGGTGAAAACATAACGTGCAAACAACTTCAGAAGAATAGTAACTAAAATGCATCAAATGAGATTAGGAACAAATGCAGTTGTTCTATTGTTCTCCCCTCCAGGCTGCCTTTATATTGCCAGTGCATCTTAACCCACAGCTCCTTTTTTAAAAATGTGTGTATTTATTCCCTCATCCATTAGTCTTTGCAACATGCATCATAGAATTAACCACTTTGGAGCCAAACAGCATTGTGGATATGCTGCAGTGAGCATAGTTTTAAAATGACATGTCTCTGCTTTAACTCCATTCCGTACAAGTCTGATGTTCCAGTGGCACTTTCGCCTGGATGCTCTGAAAGAAACATTATCAAGAGAGATGTCCATATTTTCCATTTTTGAAGACAGATTCATTTTCATTCTCTTATGGAATCATTCAGTTAGAGGTCTTTGTTTTTACTACCCCTAAAACTGCAAATAGCAGCCTCTGATCCAGATGCACCTAAAACTGCAAATAGCAGCCTCTGATCCAGATTTCAAATAGTCCCCAAATTTTAAGAAGTTCAGAGGCAGGAGTTTGGTTCAGGTCCAGCTTCAATTTTTAATGATGCTTTAATATTATTAAACATTAGATACAACAGGTATACTAGGTCACCTCACATCTTTACAGTTGGCCATGTTTACCCCCAGGGTAACTGCTCAGGGATGCATCTGAGTCAGTTATTTTTTCCTTGAACTCCATCTCTAGGTCAGCATCACAACAAACAATTCTTTCCACGTATCAAGCTACATTCTCAGGATGGAAAAAACAAAACCATCCTCTCTCTTTTGTAATACCCACACCAAACTTGTTTGCTTAGTCCTTTTTCCTTGAGGTGGAATCAAAATTTGGATGTATAGGAATTTGGTTTTAACATCCAGTGAAGGCTGCACATACTCCTATCTCAATACTCTGGCTTAACTAATGGATTTAAAAGTCCTCAGAAAAAAGTTTTAAGAACCATAGGGCTTGATCTGAAATCAATAAATGGATTCCCACTGAGTTCCAGGCCCCTAAAGAGACAATTAAACCTAAAACTAGGACTTTTCTATAGGATGTCAAGTTCCAGTTCCATGATGGCCACAAGTCACAATACACAGAGTAATTTGGATAACAAATTGGGAACACAAACGCAAGCAATGTCTATTTCCATGATCATCTCATGGAAAAATTGGCCAACTGTGGCCTCGGCTACATCACAGCCCGATGGCTGGGGAATTGGCTCCAAGGTCAGACCCAGAGAGTGGTAGTCGGCGGAAGTAAATCATCGTGGTGCATCCTGACCAGTGGGGTCTCCCAAGGCTCTGATCTGGACATTGGTATCAGATGCGGATTGGCCAAGTTCACCAATGACACCAAACTTTGAGGTAAAGCATACACACCTGAGGACAGGATGGTGATCCAGGCCGACCTATACAGGCTCAGAAAATGGGCGGACATAAACCTGATGGCGTTCAACACCAAAAAATGCAAGGTACTCCACCTTGGAAACCTACCCCTGTGGCACGTTTATAGGCTTGGCAGTGCTACGCTTGCTAGCACCACAACTGAAAGGGACTTGGGGGTCATGATGGACCACAAGATGAGTATGAGCCATTAATGCAATGTTGCAGCTGGTAAAGTGAGCAAAACTCTGGCTTGCATGCATAGATGCTTCTCAAGCAAATCCCAGGATGTCATCCTCCCACTGTACTCAGCCTTGGTGAGGCCGCAGCTGGAGTACTGCATCCAATTCTGGGCTCCATAATTTAAAAAGGATATGGAGAATCTTGAGAGTGCCATGTGGATGATCAGAGGGCAGGAGAACAGGCCTTATGATGAAAGGCTGAGAGCCATGGGACTCTTCAGTCTGGAAAAGTGCAGACTCAGGGGGGACCTGGTGGCTGCCTATAAGTAGATTAGGGGTGTACATCAGATCTGGGGGAACACCTGTTCACCAGAGCGCCCTAAGGGATGACAAGGTCAAACAGTCACAAACTCTTCCAAGACTATTTCAGGCTGGACATAAGGAAGATCTTCTTTACTGTCCAAGCTCCCAAGACCTGGAATAGACTGCCTCCAGAGGTGGTGCAAGCCCATACTCTGGACTCCTTTAAGGGACATTTGGACGCTTATCTCGCTGGGATCCTTTGACTCCAGCTGACTTCCTGCCCCTGGGTCAGGGGACTGGGCTCTGATCTCCCAAGGTCCCTTCCAGCCCTAATGTCTGTGAAATCTATGAAACTATTTGAACAGCAATATTTAAACTTGGCTGTAGCACCTATGACCCTGGTGCCAGCACAGCAGAGCCCCTAATACCAGTGTTAGTACTGTATCTGAACCAGTGTAAGCGTGTTATTTATCTGGCTTAGTGCAATAACAGGAATCTTTTGTTAAAGGCAGTGCCTGTCCATGGGCCCCACAATCCCACCAAATTTCCCAACTCCCTTTCAGCCCTCAAGCTCCCTGTACATCGCTATTAGCTTTGGCACCAATGTGAGAAAATGAACAGAGCCTAGACAAAAAAGAGCATTGCTACTTTTCTGACTAAAATCCGGTGGCAAGAAATGCTGAAAGGTAGCACACAAGGAGCTGCTGCTGCTGTTGTTCTTGGTTTCCGCTGTTTTTTTTTCCTCTTACCATTTTCCAGATGCTTCAAAATCCCCAGATGCAGCCACAACAAAGTTCTTGTATTTTTAACTTTAAAAAACATAATTGGGTAACTGAGAATAATGGCTAAACAATGCAATAAATCATGTCTACACCTGGCTTAGAAACGGGGGGAGGGAGGATGAGAGATAAGTGCTTCTTTCCTCATTAATGAACGGAGTTGAAACATAGACACAAAATGCTCCCAGAGTCAGCAAAATTGCTCCAATTTCTCCAGCAGGTTTTCTGTGTGCTCAGGCATCAGGAATCCCAGGGCAGGAACGTTTCCTGCTGTGACAGGGTATAGCAAAGTAGCCCAGAAGGGAGCATCTTGTAGTAAAAACTGATCTGATTATTCAGCCCTAGGCAAAATGGTGAATTTGGGGAGGAATTTTGCCACCTTTCCAGCTGTCACAATGATCATTTTTCTGTCTTTACAGCACTAAGCTTACATTTGGTGCTGGATATATACTGTAATTACAGTCGATAGGCATCAGCCTCTGTGATACCACAGCCTTCTCCCTTTACCTCCAATAGGAAACAGCTGTGCTATCCATGTAGAACTTGGTGGCTAATACTGATTCTTTTTAATAGCAAATGCTGTATAACTATGCAAGGAAGAAAAATAGCCTTTCAACTGATGTTAGCACTGGTCTAAAGCCCAATGTTTTGGCCCCACAGGCCAGATGAATGGTGCAGGGCTGGTCCATAGACTGGATCAGACCCTGCCTAACTGGGATCAGGCTCTGCACTGGCATTAGTGGCCCATGGCCCTGCACTGGCTTTGCTTAGCCCCACATACTGGGATTGGGGCCCTGTGGCACCTCAGGCTAGCCTCACATGCTGATTGCTTCCTGTGCTGCCCTGCATGCCTGATCTCGCGTGCAGGGTGACGGCCTGTGGTGCTCCCCATGAATCTGTTGGCCAGATGACCCAGTACCATGGGCTGGATCTGAACCGTGGCCAGGGGTTGAGTATCCCAATCTAAAATGTCAGATTAGCAGCTCTTGAGTCTCACAGAGGTCTGTTTATCCAACCACACTGGTATATCATGGGGGCAGCTGGGCAAGCATCTTAAATATGTTGCTGCCCACCAGTGGGCTTCACCTTTGAACTAAGGGAGCAAAAGATAACTCAGTTGCCATAACATCCATCCAGTTTCTAGGCTCTTCTGAAATGGCCATGGGAGGTACAAAAAAGTGAGCATCAGTCCGCTGTTAGGCAGGATGGAAAGTCCCCCGATAAATGCTGAGACAATACAGTGATGAGTGGGGGTGAACTAGGGGGATATCACCCAAGCCACCAAACTCCCAGTTGGTGCTAGATTCAATCCAAAGACCTGGAGTGACTGGTCCCAATAAGGCCCTCCTGGGACAGCAGTGATCAAGAGAGAAAATGGCAACACCTAACCACCTTACAGCCCCCAGCCCCTCTGAACTGACTGTGCTGCTTCTTCCCAGCCCTCATCCTGTCTTCCACAGCCAGCGGATAAGGGCAAACTCCCCAGTCTCTCTGCCCCTCTTCGCACCACCTCCAAAACAGCTGAAACACCTAATGGGTGCAGGACAAATTGCCCAGGAAGGTTTTCCTGCTTGTTAGCAAATCATATTGGCCTGTGTGGTAATAATCCTGTCTGAAGTTGGTGATTGTCTTTATTGTTTGGTGCCCCTAAGGGGAAGGTGGTGGGGAAGAAGCCAGAGCAAGCAGAGCGAATGCTAATTCCTTGGTGTCTGTCAGTGTTGCCTTTCCGTTGTCTTGGTCCCAGGCCGCCTGTCTGTCGCAGCACAATGGCTCCCCCCTCCTTGGGTGTGCAGGGCACACGCTGTCTCAATTAAAACAGCATAATGAGGAGACACATGGGAGCAGGGAAGAGGGGGCAGGCAGGCTAGGGGAGGGGTGGGGGCAGGGCGCTTAGCATCATCAGGAGCAAATAAAGCCACAGTCCATTAGTCTTTGATTTGAAAAATACCTTAAACCCAATTATCGAATGCGGCGGCCAGACAAAGCCATTGTCATCCGCTCAAAATGGAGTCCTCGTTATTATTCCTTGTGACACTTTGCAGCCCCTCTTTGGGTCCCTGAGGCTTTGTGTTGCTAACAGGGAGGAGGGGGGCAGTCAAGATTTGGAGGGCAAGGGTGGGCTGTTATTGTCAGATGCTGTCAAGGACTTTATTAAGCTCCCTGGGGGCTCAGGCTCAGCCCTGAACTTCAAAGGGCACACAGTTCCTGTGACATGTGAAATCCAGAAGGGAGACTTTTGGGTGCTTATCACAACACAATGCCAGTCCCCCTAGTTGGGGCCCAAAATTTCCTCACTGATTTGTATTACTGTCGATAAGTGCAGTGAGAAAGATGCTCCCTTTACCAAGAGATGTGCTGTGAAGGGAAAG